>NC_072769.1:10871903-11192848 GCF_022539595.1 Amphiprion ocellaris
GACATGCTATACTATGACGTTTCAAGAGCGACATGCTATGACGTTTTTAGATCGACATGCTATACTATGATGTTTTTAGAGCGACATGCTATACTATGATGTTTTTTGGACGGCATGCTATACTATGACGTTTTTTGGACCAAAGGCTATACTATGACGTTTTTAGAGCGACATGCTATACTATGACGTTTTTAGAGCGACATGCTATACTATGACGTTTTTAGATCAACATGATATAGTATGACGTTTTTAGAGCGACATGCTATACTATGACGTTTTTAGAGCGACATGCTATACTATGACGTTTTAAGAGCGACATGCTATACTATGACGTTTTTAGAGCGACATGCTATACTATGACGTTTTTTGAGCCACATGCTATACTATGACGTTTTTAGAACGACATGCTATACATTGACTTTTTTTGGACGACATGCTATACAATGACGTTTTTAGAGCGACATGCTATTCGTTGACGTTTTTTGGACGACATGCTATACAATGACGTTTGCTGAGCGACATGCTATACTATGACATTTTTACAGCGACATGCTACACTATGACGTTTTTAGAGCGACATGCTATACTATGACGTTTTTTGGGCGACATGCTATATTATGAAGTTTTTACAGCGACATGCTACACGGTGATGTTTTTAGAGAGACATGCTATACCATGACATTTTTAGAGTGACATGCTATACTATGATGTTTTTAGAGCGACATGCTACACTCTGACGTTTTTAGATTGACATGCTATCCGATGACGTTTTTAGAACAACATGCTATACATTGACGTTTTTTGGACGACATGCTATACAACGACGTTTTTAGAACGACATGCTATACTCTGACGTTTTTAGAGCAACATGCTATACTATGACGTTTTAAGAGCGACATGCTATACTATGATGTTCTTTGGACGACATGCTATACTATGACGTTTTTGGACCAAAGGCTATACTATGATGTTTTTAGAGCAACATGCTATACTATGACGATTTTAGAGCGACATGCTATACTATGACGTTTTTAGATCAACATGATATAGTAAGACGTTTTTACAGCGACATGCTATGCTATGACGTTTTTAGAGCGGCATACTATGCTGTGAAGTTTCAAGAGTGACATGCTATACTATGACGTTTTTAGAGCGACATGCTATACTATGACGTTTTTAGAGCGACAAGATATACAATGACGTTTTTTGGATGACATGCTATACTATGACGTTTTTAGAGTGACATGCTCTACGATGACGTTTTTTGGGCCACATGCTATACTATGACGTTTTTAGAACGACATGCTATACATTGACGTTTTTTGGACGACATGCTATACAATGACGTTTTTAGAGCAACATACTATACTCTGACGTTTTTAGAGCAACATGATATACTATGACGTTTTAAGAGCGACATGCTATACTATGATGTTCTTTGGACGACATGCTATACTATGACGTTTTTGGACCAAAGGCTATACTATGATGTTTTTAGAGTGAAATGCTATACTATGACGATTTTAGAGCGACATGCTATACTATGACGTTTTTAGATCGACATGATATAGTATGACGTTTTTACAGCGACATGCTATGCTATGACGTTTTTAGAGCGGCATACTATGCTGTGACGTTTCAAGAGCAGCATACTATGCTGTGATGTTTCAAGAGCGACATGCTATACTCTGACGTTTTTTGGACGACATGCTATACGATGACGTTTTTTGGACGACATGCTATACTATGACGTTTTTTGGACGGCATGCTATACTATGACGTTTTTTGGACCAACGACTATAGTATGACTTTTTATAGAGCGACATGCTATACTATGACGTTTTTTGGACCAAAGGCTATACTATGACGTTTTTAGAGCAACATGCTATACTATGACGATTTTAGAGCGACATGCTATACTATGACGTTTTTAGAGCGGCATACTATGCTGTGACGTTTCAAGAGTGACATGCTATACTATGACGTTTTTAGAGCGACATGCTATACTATGACGTTTTTTGGGCGACATGCTATATTATGAAGTTTTTAGAGCGACATGCTATACTATGACATTTTTAGAGGGACATGCTATACTATGACATTTTTAGAGCGACATGCTACACCTGACGTTTTTAGAGCAACATGCTATTCTATGACGTTTTTAGAGAAACATGCTATACTATGATGTTTTTAGATTGACATGCTATCCGATGACGTTTTTTGGACGACATGCTATACTATTACGTTTTTAGAGCGACATGCTATACTATGACATTTTTAGAGCGACATGCTACACTATGACGTTTTTAGCGTGACATGCTATACTATGATGTTTTTAGAGCGACATGCTAAACTATGATGTTTGTTGGACCAAAGGCTATACTATGACGTTTTTTGAGCAACATGGTAAACTATGACATTTTTAGAGTGACATGTTATACTATGACGTTTTTAGAGCGACATGTTACACTATGACATTTTTTGACCAAAGGCTATCCTATGACCTTTTTTGGATGACATGCTATACTGTGACAATGTTAAAGAGACATGCTATACTATGATGTTGTTTGGATGACATGCTATATTATGATGTTTTCTTGGATGACATGCTATGCTGTGACGTTTTTTGGACCAAAGGCTTTACAATGATATTTTTAGAGCGACATGCTATACAATGACATTTTTTGAGCGACATGCTATACAATTACGTTTTTTGAGCGACATGCTATACTATGACGTTTTTAGACCAAAGGCTATGACGTTTTTAGAGTGACATACTATACTATGACGTTTGTTGGACCAAAAGCTATACTATGACGTTTGTTGGCCCAAAAGCTATACTATGATGTTTTTAAAGCGACATGCTATACTATGACGTTTTTAGACCAAAGGCTATACTATGACGTTTTTAGAGTGACATGCTACACTATGATGTTTTTTGGGTGACATGCTATACCATGACGTTTTTAGAGCGACATACTATGCTATGATGTTTTTTGGATGACATGCTATCCCATGACATTTTTTGGGTGACATGCTATACAATGACGTTTTTAGAGCAACATGCTATACTATGACATTTTTAGAGTGACATGCTATACTATGACGTTTTTTGGACCAAAGGCCATACTATGACGTTTTTAGAGCGACATGCTATTCTATGACGTTTGTTGGGCGACACTCTATAATATAGGCTTTTTAAATTGACATATTAGTATGACGTTTTTTTTGTTTTAGTTTTGTTTGTTTTTTAGCAACATACAAGAATTTGAACAGTTTTAAAAATTACTATACTTTTACTTGTGCAATGAAATATCATTCTATGGCATTTTTTAGATGACATATACTCTGATGTTTTCTTGAAAAACATACTATTTTGACAATATACTGCACTATGACATTTTTTGAACCACATATCATACATGACAATTTTAGGCAACATCCTATCATTTTGCACTTTTTGAACCACATAATAGTCAGTTGGGTTTTTTTGCCGACATGCTATACTATGAACTACAGGCTATACTATGTTATTCTTGAAAAGTATCCTATACTTTGATATTTTCTGAACTACATCCTATAGTATGGCATTATACACAGAGTGCTTTGGTTACATGTTGATTTATCATCTAGATTTTTTTCTGTTTTGTTTTTTGACGGGATTAACACAGACCTGACCGTGAACACCGTTGACACCCACCTGAGGGAGACGCTGCCTAAGATCTCAAGGCTGCTTGGTCGTGGTCTTTCTGGTCCTGCTCCAGAACGCCTTCATCAACTACGTCTTCTTTTGAAGAGGCCCTCATATGCTGCAATCTCTGACCTTAAGGAGGAATTGCTGCTTTCACTCTGTAACGAGACGGCGGTTATTTTAAAGACCCAGCTCCTGTCGGCTTTGAAAGAAAGTTTAGTACCCATCAAAACAGAACTACAGACAGTTAAATCTGAGCTGTCGGTCAGTATTTCAAACATCCAGTCCAACCCGGCTGCCATAAAGCACGCTGTGGGTGAAACGGAAACTTCACTCTCCACATCACCAACAACATCGTCACACTCCAAAGCAGAGCACCTGTCTGCTGAACTTTTAAAAGTGGACTATAAATGTGAAGAATGTGAGCAGCAGCGGAACAGATGTGATCAGAAAGAAGTCATTTTCTTTTTTTTCTTTTCTTTCTGGTTGACTTGATGCTGTCAGATGCAGATGTTGGAGCTGATTCTGATCTTTTACATTAATGTCAACCAGCCACAGTTTTATGAACTTAACGAAACACATTACAGGAACCCAACAAACTTCAGCTGTTTACATGAAACTCAACACATTAGCTTGATGCTACGTTAGCTTTAATCAGGCTAGGACTGAGCAGCTAGCTCGGTTAGCATCGCTAACATTAAAGCTAATATTTACTATGCTAACTTTCTTCTCTGGTCAACACACACTGAAACAAACTCCACCAACATCTGGAGTGCATGGCACACATTATATCTGACACTAAAGCTGCATATAAAGTGCATTAAAAGCGGCACCGATACGAAAATAAACATTTACTTACCAAACTATTAGAGTCCTTTCAGTGTCTGCTGGTAGAATCAGCCGAAGGCAGAAAACTGGTTAAAACAAGCCAACGGGCAGGAAAACTGTCTGTGGAAAATGTTGTGCTGCTCCACCGATAAATAAACCAACAGTTATTATATCAGAATTAATCTAAACGAGGGGAGCAGAGTCTCTGCTGCCTCCTCCATAGGACCTGTCAATCCTTCCGGACCGGGCTGTCAATCAAGTAGTCCCGCCCCCTGGCTTGTTTTGATATAGAAAACTTAGACATTTGTATAAATTGAAAAATAGATCTCTCTTTGAATACAGAATCAGTCATTCAATCTTCAGTGTGCCAAATAAAAAAAAAAGACTTTTCCCTTCACCGTAAACATTAAACACACAAGACGGTAACAGTTCAGAAGCAGCAGATAAAGACATAAACAGCAAATCAACAGTCAGATGAGGCGAGTTTTTATCTTTGCTAGCAGAAGAATTTAAATCAGGTTCTTCATCTGGTTTCATTTGGATCCTACAGAGAGAAACTGGACTCACACTCCGTTATTCTGAATAAGATAGTCAATACTGATGATTATTTATCAGCTTCTACAGGTTTCAGGTCACGATGCAGGTTCACAAAACATCACAGTTCCAAAACTACACAGTTTGGGAAGAAGTGTGATGTAACTTTATCATATTTCTGACAAAAGAGCATGTCATTGTAAAATATTTAAACTGAGTCTGGTAGTTCGTCCGTTCCTCCAAGCGTCTCAGAGTCTGAAAAATAGTGATGGAAGAACAAATGATTTTAAAATTCAGCTTGTAGCACTACGAACGAGTGGATGCACCGCCAAACTCAAACCACCGGGAGGCAGCACCATCAAGGCACATCAGACATGTTAAAGGACCCTTCATCAGGCAAAAAACATCTGACTTTGCATAGAAAAAAATAAGATGAACATGGTCTGTAGCACGAAAAACAGAGTTTTATGATTTACATAAATCAGGTGGTGACAGGGAAATAAATGAAAGCAGAAAGCATATTTCTGCAGCTCAAAATGATGTTATGATACGGAAATTTGCATCTGAATCCTCATCAGAGGACTGCACTGAATAATCAAATAGTATATTATTGTGTGTTAATTTTACACGGTGGGTGTTTATGGGACTAGGAGAAGGGTCTTGCACCATTTCTGCACTTTTTTGATATCATTGCTATGCAGTGTATGAAATGCTCTGAACGAAATTTAGTTGTTTATTGACAATGACAGTTAAAGGATTGAATTGAATTGAATTGAATTGAATTGAATTGAATTGAATTGAATTGAATTGAATTGAACTGAATTGAATTGAATTGAATTGAATTGAATTGAATTGAATTGAATTGAATTGAATTGAATTGAATTGAATTGAATTGAAAGCAGAATGTGTCTAGAGCTAGCAGAAAATGAACTGGAACCAGCAGAATAAGTACAGCTGAACTAGAGCTGGTAGGCGAGTGAAGGAGAAAGCCAGAGTACATAGATGGAATAAACAAAACTCCAGAACCAAACAGAAACTTTGAATAAACTAAATGCCACTCTTACTCCAGAAAACAAGAGTACTAAAAACACGACACAAGGGGAAAAAAAGACTACAGACGGCACTGAAAGTAAAATCTAACTTAGCCTGGTTAAAAGGAGGTAAATCAGAGGAAAGTGACAGAGGCTGTAATCTGAGTAATGCACACACACATTTACCAACATACTCACACACACCAGGGCAAAGGAAAAGGAGGGAGAGCTATCAACTGTGCAGCAGGGTGGAGAACATAACAGACGATTGGGGTCTGTCCAGGTGAGCCAGACAAAAAAGAGAGGACGAAACAAAGCAGGGGAGAAAACAATCCTTTCTCCACAAAATTACATTCTCATCCAACTATTTTCCCTTTGTGGGACTAATAGTGGATATTAAACAAAAACAAAAAAAAACCCCAAAAAATGCATTTTCAGTTCCATTGCAGCAGAAACTTGTCCTAGATTGCGTTTGTCTGGAACATATTCAAAGTGCGGAACACACTACTTTTAAATTCATTATTTCATCTTATACAAAGCAATGTGATTAATCATGCTTGATTATATTACAGCTAGAAGATCCCCGGATCGCGTCCCAGTACAATACTGACTTGTAGAAGTGAAGAAACTCCAAGAGACAAAGAGAGCAATGCTGCTGAACATTCACTGTTTTATTCAGTCAAAATGATAAGTTGGTTCCTCTTCACTTCATCCCTTCATACAGTTTTGCTTTTGTTCAGGCACCTAAAACTGATTCATGGATGTATGAGAAGACTAAAATGCACTCAGACTGTTGTTTGCAGAAGAATGCAACCATTTTGAGGCCGTTAATAAACCTCAACTTCATCTCAGAACCAAAATGCTGCAACAGCCGCAGTCACAACACAGATATGCACTTCCATTGTGGAAAAGCTCTTGGAAAGCAGTGCACCAAAAATATACAAATACTAAAGAATATGTTGCAAGATAGAGGTTTTTGTGCACAGCAAAACCAGATATGGTTGCGACAACACCACCTGGGAATTGCACCCAGGAAATCCTAGCTAAGGTTTATTTCCACTGTCATTGTACCAATTAAGGCTAGGTAGGTTCCAGTACCACAGGGGGCGAGATGTGTTGCAATTAAACAATTTTATTGACAAATTTATATGAAAAGAATATAATAGTGTCACACACCAGTTAACACATACTGAACTAGAAAAGCACTGAGAGAGTGCAGTACTCTGCCAAGGCTGCTCAGTTGACATATCATTACCGACAGATGAAATCTTTAATAAAAAAAATGACCTCGCGCTGAGCACAGGCATGTGTTATGCATGTGCACATTATGTATGGATACTGAAATGCCTGTAAATTACTCTTATAAAGGTTTGTTGATAAGTTCATCACTTTTGGCAAGCCTTTGTTTTGCTAGTGTTAAAATCACCGTTCCCTCCATGCTTTTATTTTGAAGGCGTATTTTTAATGCTCCGGGCTTTTATTTTGTCACCATTCCAGCAGCACAGGAAGTGTTTATCTAAGAAGCAGTATCTTGACATGACAAAGACGCTGTAGAAAGGTCCGAAAAGTCACATAAAGATGAAAGAAAATGGTTCCACGCTGTTGCTGTCTAGTAAAGGATGTGTCTAAACTTAGAAGCAGCTAGCTGGAATGGAAACAAGCTCTGACGGTGTTTTTGTCAATCAGGAGCTTCACCATTGTCTGGCTGGGGTTTGCTACATACATGACCTAAATATGTAGCGGGCGGCAGGAATTGATGGGAAACTGACAGTGTTCACGTCATGGTTACAGCCACGCTGTGTTGGCAGCTGTATCTGGCAATGGGAAATCCTTTACAAAGCCGTGGATCCAGACTATAAGCCGCATCACTGAAAATATAATCAGTTGGTCCTTGTGTCATTTTTGACCTTCCCTGAAAATTTCATCCAAATCTGTTGGTCTGTTTTTGAGTAATTTTGCACACAGACAGACAGATTCACAGAAGAACGCATCACAACCACCAAGGATTAACTGTGGCAGTCAGCCCACAGCACCTGACAACAAAGGCAAAACAGATTAATAAAAACATGCCCAAACTAAACAAAACTGGTGTGGACTTAAATATCTACATAGCAAAAGAAAACAAAAGCAAAAAGAACAAGAAATTGACCAATTAAATCAATATATGAAACTAAATGAACTTTAAAAAAAAAGATAACTAAATCAACTAATACAATGAGTGAAACCAAAATACCAACAGGAAATTATTAAATTAATTTCTAAATAACAAGGACAGAAAACCAAATCAACTCAAATAATCCATAAGGCCTTAAACTCTAGGCCTGCCATCCAGGTTACGGACAAGCAGTGACACGACTGGCCTCTACATACCCTACTCACAAAACGTTATTCAACTTTCAGGTGAAATTTATGTAAAAAGTTTATGATATATCCTGAATGTAGGGCATTTAAATAGAAGCATACAGTAGTGATTTCCTCATCTCAAACAATTTATTGAAACAAAAGCTAACAATAGAGGAGGGTATATCACAATAAAAATGTCAATGTCTCATGACACTTTGATAGAACAGCAGCCTTCAGCTGAAATCCAGTACAATTGTGTCCCACCAGTGGCGTGATCACGGATGTGCCCAGACAGGAGTGGTGGTAGTGGGTCAGACGGAGGATGTGAGCCGTGAGAATATGGCTCACACACACACAACCAGATTGGGTCTGTAATCCTACACCCAGCAGGGCTCCAGAAGATCCGTTTCACCCCGGCTCCAGCAGTCAGCCACAGTGTTGAAGAGACGGCGTGCCTTGACGGCGCTCACGACCTCTGGGCTGCCACACCAACAGAGAAGCAGCTGCGCCCAGCAACGCCGTCACGCTGATCCACAGCCACCACCAGAGCAAGCATGGAGCGGAAGAAGGGAAGCACCACCGCCGCGCACCGGGACATAAACGGCGCATGGTACCGCCCAGCAATTACAGTAGTAAAATAGACTCCTGAGGGATTCATATAGACTTACCAGGTGAGCGGTGCAGATATTTCCCCTTCTGAAGTTCAAGTGTTCACATGTTCGTTATATTTTTTGTTTTCATCGGTGCTACCAGTGAAATGTTACTATGGAGTCCTGCATGTGTACAAAATAATATGACCTAAAATATAACATAAGTAGAAAAATATGACCTAAAATATATACATGAAAACAATATAAACCTGTAAAATGTTTCTTTCCTAAGAAAATAAAGTGCAATTGTGGCCGGTCTGGCCCAACTCTGACCCTCTCTCTGCGTTGTGTGTGCGGATGCGGGGAATGATGACAGTAGAGGACCACGTTGATGTAGCCGACGAATTTATCTTCTAGTGCAAATAAAATGTGTGTTAGATACAGCAATGATGCGGTCTCTCGCTAGCCGCTCTACTCCCAACGGGATCACAGGCCGTCTCGTATAACATAGCACACAAGCACAATATACATAAACATTAAAACAGAACTATGAAAAAGATTGAACAATATATACAAAGGACAAAACAAAGGAGAGGGAGCTCACATACCTAGTGCAAATAAAATGTGTGTTAGATACAGCAATGATGCGGTCTCTCGCTAGCTGCTCTGAAAAGGAGATACAAAAAGTCCTCACTACACCGCTGTACCTTACCAAAAACAACTGTATAAAACTCAAATAATACACAAAAAAGCAGAGCCTCGACTTCAATCCAACTAAAACAAATTGTGGTAGGACTCAGTTGTAGTTTTGCAAAGAAGAAAGGGATAAAACTTGTGTCCAGATGTGTAAGACTGATTGAGGCCCAACTTCACAGGTTTAATGTTGTAACTGTAACCTACGGTGCATTTATGAACACTGATTTGAATGTGTGAGTACTTATGGAATCACTTATTTTACATTTTATACTCATTGACGTTACTTTGCAGAAACCTGTTTTCACTTGAAAATGAGTATTGCCAAAATGGAATAAACTAACCCTGAACCCAAAATATAACTGCTCAACTGTTTCAAGTCAGCAACAGCAGAATAGTACTGTACTTTACTAAAACCAGACACAGCAAAATATTTCAGAAATCAAATCACGCACAGGTTATTTGCCATCATTTAATTTATTTTTAATCAAAAACACTCCAGCAGAATGTTTGATTTGATATAGAAAACTTACAGACATTTGTCTAAATCGAAAAATAGATCTATCTTTGAATACAGAATCAGTTATTCAATCTTCAGTGTGCCAAAATAAAAAAAAAAGACTTTTCCCTTCACCGTAAACATTAAACACACAAGACGGTAACAGTTCAGAAGCAGCAGATAAAGACATAAACAGCAAATCAACAGTCAGATGAGGCGAGTTTTTATCTTTGCTAGCAGAAGAATTTAAATCAGGTTCTTCATCTGGTTTCATTTGGATCCTACAGAGAGAAACTGGACTCACACTCCGTTATTCTGAATAAGATAGTCGATACTGATGATTATTTATCAGCTTCTACAGGTTTCAGGTCACGATGCAGGTTCACAAAACATCACAGTTCCAAAACTACACAGTTTGGGAAGAAGTGTGATGTAACTTTATCATATTTCTGACAAAAGAGCATGTCATTGTAAAATATTTAAACTGAGTCTGGTAGTTCGTCCGTTCCTCCAAGCGTCTCAGAGTCTGAAAAATAGTGATGGAAGAACAAATGATTTTAAAATTCAGCCTCTAGCGCGATGAATGAGTGGATGCACCGCCAAACTCAAACCACCGGGAGGCAGCACCATCAAGGCACATCAGACATGTTAAAGGACCCTTCATCAGGCAAAAAACATCTGACTTTGCATAGAAAAAAATAAGATGAACATGGTCTGTAGCACGAAAAACAAAGGTTCTATGTGATTCACATAAATCGGGGAAATAAATGAGAGCAGAAAATATATTTCTGCAACTCAAAATGATGTTATAATACAGAAATTTACTGAAAATTACATCTAAAGTCCTCATCGGTCTGAAATCCATGACCTGACTTTGGGTTTTGGTGCTACAGACCACATGTGTCCACTGAAACAAAAGTGAGAAGAAAATGGAACAAGAAGGTTCTTCAAGTACTGTTTCCATCTTAGGTGCTTGTCGCTCTTAAACTGAACTCCTGCTGCAGAGTTCATGATTAAACAGGATTCAAACAAACTAAATTAGCGCCTGTGAATCAGTTAAACAATAGAAACTCCACCTTAATGCCCCACGAAGGCTTCAAAACGGCGTTGGCAACACATATGTTGTGCAAAAACATGAATAAAAGAAACTCTTCTTAGGGGAAACTAATTTTGGTCTTTGCCAAACAGTCGTGGCATGTTGGATAAAACAAAACATGGAATCATCTGCATGTTTGCTGTGACTCTGTAGGCACATCAGAGCTCCAAAATCCATCTTTTTTTGTTGCGCTTGGTCCTTAAGATTATCCGCCTTCGCCCCCTCTGGTCCCTGATTTTTGTGCTCATCTTAACGTAAATCTCGTCCTTCTGACGTTCTTACGGCTTCGGGACAGTTTGCTAATGTTCCCCAGAGATTTCTTGTGGTGAGGAGAAAGAATGAGGGCTCCCTGTCAGGATCACAACGCCGCCTACCTCATGCAGCATTTAACATGTCGATATCTCCCCTTCCTCCCCCCTCTGTCCACTCCCTGCACTCACTCTCTGTTTTAACCAGCTTACAACGCCCCTCTCCCACCCAAAACCCCTTGTTTAAGGCTCCTCAGTGCTGATTTCCCTTTGACTTGACGCAGGCAAAGAAAAGATCTGAGCCTTTAAACATGCAATCCAGAAGCCTTAGGTACCATTTTCCCCTTGTGTGATTTAAAGCTCAATGTTAAAGACACCTTGGTGATATCACTGATAAATCAGCCTGTGTGTGTTCAGCTCTGCAATGGATGAAAGCAGCAGAAAACAAGGAGGAGAAAAAGAAGGGCGGTATGTGGGCTGGAGGGTGCAGCAGCATGAAGCACATCGAGGCAAAAAAACACATCAATCAACCGACCAGGAGCAGAGCTGCAGGACAGAGCAGGAGCCACAGCAGCCGTCCGAGGGAGAAAATCCACCAACAAACACTTAAACACTGATCACATCGGTCCGTGCTGTTCAGTCGCTGCACGAGCTGAACATTTTTCAGGAGTTTGATGTTGTAATTTCAATTTTTGTTGTGAGGAAAAACAAAACAAGAAAAACAGACCCTGGGATAATTCAAGGTGCAATAAACAACCCGAGGGATAAATAGTCACGCAGGTGGTTTAGTTTTTTACTCAAGCGTGCTTAAATGTCTCTGATAGCTCTGTCTAAACCGCAGTAACATGAACTAAAGAACTTAAAATATCAAAAAGCAACACGTCTTTGGGTTGCCGTTATTCTGGATGATCCACAGATGTCACTGTGAAGTTTTCATCACAGTCCTGATATAAACTAACATCGGTGAAGTTTGTTGATTTTTCGTAACTGGAAGCACAAAAAACAAATCTGCATTTAGTCAGTGTTGTGGGGACAGAAATCTCCGAGATTTAAAATAAATAAAATTACTAGTAATTAAAGCCTGACCGGATACCAGTTTTATCCTATGTATCTTTGTACATAATAGTATGGTACAGTTATATTGAAAAGCAAACTCGATGGGGTCATTGTCTATTAACTTTTCTACCACTGTACTTAACAATTTAGTGATTTCATGTGAAGACACCGGTTGACTCCGCACCACCATCTGCTCAGCTGTGGACCACTCTGCTACATGCGCTGCAGACAGAACTGAGAGGAGACAATGGAGCTGCTCTGCTGGACAAACTGTGTGATGACACTATTTTTCTATTCTTCTTATCATATCCTAGATAACAAATACTTTGAAACAGATACAACTGTGTCAGGCCAATACCAGCAGAAAATATTGGCCAACCAATGCATCAATCGGGCTCTACAAGTAATTATTTAAGAAAACGACTTTGATTTTGACAGCAAAAAAGCAAAACTGGTCGAGAAATGAGAAAACCTGGAATTATTCAAGCCTCAAATTGCCAGTAGAGCTAAAAACAATTCTTCCACCAGTAAAGTTTCTTGTTGTTTTGATTCAATATTGCAATCTGTTGCCAATAAACATTTGCATGACAATAAATCATTGTAACTGTCTACATGGCATTAGTGGCGTGGAAAGGAAATATGTCGTTTTTGTTTGTTAAATTTAAATGTACCAGCCCTTTAACTGTGTTTAAGTGTTTTATGGTGGATTCTTCCTTTACAGCAACATCACATCTACATTAATATCTGTCTCCTCATCAGATACAACGGACGTTATTTAGTAGAAACAAGTGTGACACACATAAATCTAATAAATCTGACTGCACATCAAATTAAGTTGTTTACAAAACCCGATGTCTGTTTCATTAAATTCACAACACACAAGCTGCGACTTTCAGTGTGAGATAATTTTCTCATTTTAATTTGGAGCTTTTAACTCACCAAAACAAACACGGCGATTGTGACCCCAGTGAGGACGCAAAAGAAGAATATTGCAAATTTATCTGCAATTTGTGAGCGACAATCATTCATTAAACGCGATGCTGGCAGCGTTTTGAGCTCGCAAACTGCTTTTGTGAAACAGGACGGAGCCATCAAGACTTTAAGGCAACGAGATCTGAAGCCGTCTGGGACTCTGGTGCTCAGAGTGAAGCGACACGACACGACAAACAGCCTCTGATGGGAAACCAGGCACAAGAAGCAAGCTGCAGGGCGACCTCAAGCAGCTTCGATATGTGAAAATAAATATTGTATGTGCTCTGTAGGGGTTGGTGTTATTTACACTGGAGAAAAAAGTGGAGGCTTGGCCGACTTCGTGTCACTAACTGCGCCACGTCGGAGTGGATTATCGTCCCAGACTCAACAACGCATCAGTCAAGTATTAAGTTGAGACTTTTGGCCTTAACTGATTATTTGAGGCTTTCTGTGTTCAATAAAACAGTCGCAAATGACGGCGCTGTGATGACATCTCTGCAACACACACACGCGCGAGCACACACACACACACACACACATACACACACACGAGGCAAAAACAATCAAATCCTTTGCTTTTGCATAAGATGCTGTAATTCTGGCTGATATGTGTGAGAAACATCGTTCTCTCCGCAGCTATGAACGAGATGAAAGGTTAAAGACGGTGATGGATTTACTTTCTGTGGAGGTTAAACTCTTTACAATGAGGTGATGAAACATGTCAGCTATCCGTCATGTGTTTGTGTTTTGCCTTCAGTGAGGCAGACGTTCATACAGCACACGGCTACAGTGTTCAACATTCAATAAATAGTCATTAAATTATAATAATTAGAAATGGTTATTAATCCATCAATCCAAGGCTCGGCTCAATATTATGGCGTTAAATTCTGTTTCTTTCCACGATAACAGAGTTTATTGCAGGTTACACCTACTTTTTCCAGCAGTTTTGCTCAAATTTTTCCTTTTTCTGAACACTAATGATGATTACACTACCAGTCAAAAGTCTGGACATACCTTCTCATTCAGTGCTTTTTATTTATTTGTATTATTCTCTACATTGTAGATTAATACTTAAGATTAACACTTTTTTGTTTACAGCATAACTCCATATGTATTCTTTTATAGGTTTGATGTCAAAGTACAAAATAATTAAATAGAAGCCATTGAATGGGTAGGTGTGTCCAAACTTTGGACTGGTAGTGTATATTTGACTTTTCATCAAAAAATTTGAAAAGTCCCAATGAGAGATGATGCATTTTAAAAATTTTGTACACAAGCCAGAAACATAAAAAGAATCTATTTCAGGATGTAAATTTGATCCCCAGATACAGACTGTGTGAAATACAGTCTGAAAGACAAATGTTGGAAAAGTGACCTTTTCAAACACAAAATACCTGCAATAAATGCTCTTATTGTGAAAAGAAGCTTGAGTAACTCTTAAAAAGAAAAAAAACTTTCTGATTATATTCAGCCTAAATTTGTTTCTATGATGATTTATTTCACAGGAAATGATTCATTCATGTAATATTGAACACTGTGGCTCTCTTGTAATATCTCACCCAACATCACAGCATCTTCAGATGAAACGTGTTTTTCCTGTCTGCTGCTGAGAGGGTCAGTTTGCAGATGAATGTAAATGAGTTTTACATCCCTTGCTTTGCTCCCGTACCTGGGCCTTTCTCATCTGAAATGCTAAACTGTGTTTAATCAACACCATCAGCCGCAAACAGCAGAGATGAAAGCTGGCAGTGCTGCTCGTTCAGTTCATCCAGTGATTAATCTCGACAGGCCTCTGTGTACTTCTGCCTGCAACGGACCGTATTCCACCACTTCTCCATCCACCGTTATTATCCCTTTGGGTGAGTATGGCTCCAGCCTCAGTGCTCTCACCTTCGTGTGCACCAGATGTTGGCAGTTAGTAGCCAGATGTGCACCCTTCTCCATGGCTAGAAAAAGCCTCAGCAGCGCAGTGCGAGATATTCCCGCTCTAACGTAGAAAAGGTGAATGACTCCATCATCCAAGATGGCGTCCGGTGCCGCCAGGAGGTCCTCGGCCAGGTGGGACTGGTACATGGCCAGCATGAGGACAAAGTCTTCCTCCGGAACCACCACCCAGTTTGCAGGCAGCGGCTGGTCCAGAGGCACCAGCAGGGAGTCGGGAGGGCCCGAGGGGGCTTTGGTGGCGCTTCGGGAAGGCGTGCTCTCCGACCTCCTCACTTTGAGGGAGTTGTTGGAGTGGCAGGAGTTATGGAAGGTGTTGTGGCAGGAGGAGTCTCTGGACGGTCGGCACAGGACAGGAGGTGGAGTCAGGGAGGAAGCCTGGTTGTTGCAGGGCACCGTCATGTTATTTCTCAAACCCTCCTGGTTGTTGTGGTCCTTGGAGGCGGGCAGGTAGGCCAGCCTGCCCTTGTAGACACGGAGAGAAGCCAGCCTTACCAGCGTGCCGACGGTGAACCGGGCGGCTCCGACGTGACGATACTTCTCGCTCTCTATGTCGACGTCGGCCACAAAGCCCCAGGCCAGAGAGAGGAAGGAGAAGAGACGAGGGCTGGAGGACAGATGGATGGAGACCAGGTCCATACGGGACACCAGGCCTTTACAGAGCAGGAACCCACAGCTGACCAGGAGCTCCTCGCTGGACACTGGAGAGGCTCTGCAGGAGGAGAGACAGGAAATAAATGACTCCTGCTGACACCTGCTTTCACTTTCAACCAAAACTAGAGCTGAAACAATGACATAATGAATTTAACAACTGTGCTAAAAATGTAAACATGCAAGACTATACCAAGTTTTTGCTTCCTAATTGTGATTATTTGTTCCTTTTTGGGGCTGTGTTGTTCTAAAATGTACATCTTCAGGTTTAGGCGTTTGAAGATGTCCCCAATGCATTTTTTGACATTTCAAAGACTAACTGATTCAACAAGACAACAATCTGTAGATGAATTAATAACAAAAACAATCAGTCCTACACTGAACCATCATAATTAGAAAGTGTCACATAACAAAGAGGGTTATTCATAAGAGTAGAAACTCAAACAATACATAAAAAATGATGCACTAACCAGATATATTTTGTTAAATAGAAAAAATAGAATAAGTGATATATGATAAGAAGATTCAGTCTTGCCCTTTGCAGAGGACCTTTAAGCTCAACATCTACAACATCTACAAATGCACTGCAGCTAGGAAAACTACACCTCCTGAAGAAAATCCTGTGATATGACTGAAAGTTCCACAAACGCTCAGTAAATACAAACATTTACATTAGTAAAATCATGAAAAAAGAGAGACAGACAGAAAGTTTTAAATGCCCAATGACCACCATTATATTTAATCGGAAGCTTTATTCAAATTAAACAGCCACAATAGAATTGAGGAGCCCTTCAAATAACCAAACGCAATTAGAAGTAGGAAGCAGCAGCAGCTCAACTCGGATTAAATGCTCATTTATTTATAAGCACCAGATCCAAAATGAACATAAAGCTAAGGAGCATTTCCATTATTGATTCATCTTCCCGTTAATTAAAATGCAAAAAAAGCAACAAATTCTTATATTCTGAAAAGCTGAGACACAACTAGTGTTCTGTCTCCTGCAGGAGGAGAGACTATTAAAAATCTGTCTTTAAATGAAAGCTGCACACACCAAAATATAAAAGGAATGTGCACTTAATATTTTTCAGGAAGTGGGTCGAGGCTTCAGTGTGTTTTAGGGGAGCTATAAGAGGAGCGTTACACAATAAAGGGCTAAATGTGACCTTGTGCAATTTAAAAAACACAGAGGGGAGAGAGTCGCTGCAGGGTGGAGCCCCACTGGGCTGTGGGGGTGGAGGGGAGAGAATCAGCTTATGGGCCTTCAGACGTGACAGGCCGGTCAGGCAAACAAAGACAATCCCATCTGGGAGAACGGAGGCAGAGGTGGAAGGTCAGGACAACACACAAACACAGACACACAGATTTGCCGGCTGTTTCCTCACAGAGTGATGACGGACGTCTCAGTGGAGTTCAAACTATCTACATATTCATCATCCTCCATTCAAGCTCCAGTCCAAATAGTCTCATCTACATCTCCACAGCTCTGCTACATTCTAATCACATCTGCTAAAAAGGTCAAGGAATAATATCATTTCCAACTCGCCTTTGCCACAGTTTCATCTGCTTTTCACGCACTAGACAATCAGTGGAATTCAGTAACCAAGTACACTTCTACTCTATACAAATTCTCCCCTTTTGTGCAAAACCAAAACTGAGAGTCATCAGTACTTGAGTGCTTCCACTTACACACAGCGGTACTTTGAGCTAAATGCTAATACACTGATGTTCACTGTCTCAGCTGGGTGTGTTAACATGCTGACATTTGCTAATTAGCAGTAAACACCAAGGAAAGCTGAAGCTGTGTGAAATAAAAATGCTGCTGCTGAATGTTGGTCATTTCTGCAGGTATTTTGGTTGTAAACCGGACTGAGAAGTTATTCAATGTACTGCAATTCATCCGAAAATCATTCTAAGAATATTATTGTTTTTCAATACATTATTGTCAAGTAAGTATTTGCTACTCATGGAAGTATCTGTGCAATATTAGTATTTCACATCAGTATTTATACTTATGGAGGAATCTGTGCAATATTGTTGTTTTTCAATATGTAGACAGGATTTTTTCTAAATCTAGAGGATTCTGTAGTACCTGAATTTCCACATTTGGAAGAATCTGTACACGATCAACGTTATTTACGTATATTCTTGTTCTTGTTAAATTATGAATCTAGAACAGACAATTTTATATTTTTATGTTCCCTGTGCAGTTGCTCTATCCTCTTTGCTGCTGTAACACTGCAAAGGCTTATCTTAACAAACATGCATGAGGACACACGTGAATTGCATGGCTACGGCTAACAAGAACAGCTCATAAAATACAAGTCAAATGTATAAAATTTTATCAGTGGTTCCACACTGGGCTGCACAGTGGATCGGTGGTCAGCACTGTTGCCTTGCAGCTAGAAGATCCCCGGTTCGTGTACCGGCCTGGGATCTTTCTGCATGGAGTCTGCATGTTCTCCCTGTGCATGTGTGGGTCATCACTGGGTTCTCCAGCTTCCTCCCACAGTCCAAAAACATGCTGAGGTTAATTGATGATTCTAAATTGTCTGTAGGTGTGAATGTGAGTGTGATTGTTTGTCTCTATGTGTAGTCCTGTGATAGACTGGTGACCTGTCCAGGGTGTTCCTTGCCTTCACCCTAAGTCAGCTGGGATAGACTCCAGCCCCCCTAGTGACCCTAATGAGGATTAAGTGGTTTATAGATAATGGATGGATGGTTCCAAACTTTTCTGGCTTGTGAAAAGCAGAAAACATAAGCTTTATCTTACTTAACTTCTCAGATGATTTCATTAAAATGTTTGTTGGAGAAACATAAAAGAAAAGAAGAGTATTTCAAATTTTATGAAGCAAGCTTTGTTTCTACCTAAACATCTCACAAACCTCCATGGTGATCTCTGGATAAGTTTGACCCTCCCAGTGAGTTTGCAACCACCAGACTGAACTACCAAATGTTGCACAATGTAGTTAAAACAGCTACAGAAGGAGAATACTGATTATGCATAAAACTGTGTCGAATTAAAATACCATTTTAAATGCTTTTAATGGAATATTTTTGCATTGTCGTACTGGTACCTGAGTTTTAAGCTTTTTATGTAGCATCTATAATACACCAGTGGAGGGAGACTCTCCGTCACACAGAGGTGTCATATAAATACATGTACATATGGTGACACCTGTCAAGTAACAAACCGTCAGCAGTTTCAATCTTTTTACATGATGTTACGGCTTCACTTTGTTCTGTTCATGTGCAGAAACACATTAAACCCTGAGGGTGAACCTGAACGACCAGATTCATTCTAGCTGTCACTCGTTTGATCCACGTAGCCTCGGTGAACCCAACATTCAGCTGGGGATAATACCAAATACAATCCGGCCAGGGCCACTGCAGGACAGCCTGCAGCAGCCAGAGAGAGAGTTTCTGGATGCTCCATGAGTGAGAGAGGAGAGCAAACAATGCAAAGTCTGGTCCCTTCCTCTCATTGTTGCTGCTGCTCAGGCTGGAGGACCATTGTTTGATGAGAGGCTGACTGGCAGACGCAGTGGAGGTGATGAATGAATGCGGCTCTTTGGTGCAGACGGAACCCTCTGAGAGAGGTGTTTTCTTCAATTCTATTTTAGTTTTAGTTTATTTGATTCAGCTTTTATTTAGTCTAGACTCCCACTGAGGATAAAAAAGTCCAAAACAGCAGCACAAAGGCTTAAATAAAAAGCTACTAGACACAACACAAAAAATAACCACACTGAGAAACAAAATGACGGATTATAAAGGAAAAGTAGCACGGTGTGAGGACAAGATAAAGCTTATGTGACCTACAAACAAAAGAGCAGCTTTAAAAAGAAGTGCCTCGAAGCACATCGTGACAGTTTTTAACTTCATACGTGGGGACTTTAGAGTGGAATGGGGAGAATATGTGACACACTAACAGTAGTAACAGCTTCCATGCTGTGAATATATCGAATTTATATAAGAAACGGGTCAGGAAGAAACATCTTTGTGAAGCTAAAGCGATAACCTGCACTTTCATATGAATCCCAAATATGAGAGACAGGCTGTCTTTGATAAATGGTTTAATTTTGATAATTCCCTTTTTTAAAGCCATAGACTTCAAAAACAGAAAAAAAAACATTGGATTGTCACATTTCTGATTGCCCTTGAACTACTCATCTGTGATGTGATGCTCTGTCAGGAAAATTTGTCAAATTTAAGCTTAAAATCTTTGTATTTCATCGACATCATCTTTATTTTACATGCCCCAGTAAAAAATCTGCCAAAAATATACCATTTCCTCGAACTGGATTTTGTAAAAAAGCAGCAAATTCTGCATTTTTTAGGATAACTATGAAGCCATTAGTCATTCGGCTGCAACAAACAGTCACATAACAAAAATTCTGGGGCTTTTTACCTGAACTGTGCTGAACTGCAGGCTGTGTTTACATTGAGCAGATAGAAAATAAGTATAGAAACAAATATAAAATGTAAGTAATAACTTTTAGCTGTATTTTTTCCCCAGTATTCTTAGCGCCTGGAGGCACACAACAAGAATGTTGGACACATTGACTCCAGGTATTTAAAATTTTTAGTGAATAACAATAAAACTCTTGCTTTACACCTTTGTTATATTGGAAAAAAGACATTTTTGAGTTCTCTACATCTAGCCATGGTTTCCATGGAGATGTGGGACTTTATATTGCTGTGAAAAATGTAGAGTAAAAATGTGACAGGAGCAAAATAAGCCCAGAAAAAGCTTGAGGCTCCGACGATTAATGGCTTCAATGATTTTTCCGTGCAAAAAGCTAAACGTTCTTTGGTTCAAGCGGTTTATTTTATCTTAAAACTTGACAAAAACAAAAAAAAGTTAAAACTAGCAAAATTGATAGACTGAACACATCACTGTGACCACTGAGCAATTAAATGTGCCATTTTCATTTTTTAACATTTCACAAACTAAATGATTTAATTAATCATGAAAATAATTGTCACATTAATCAGCACTGAAGTAGCTGTTAGTTGCACTTCTTTGCAACACAGACTGTGGAGCTATCAGTGGAATCAACACCAAAACAGGCTGAAATGTAGGAGTATCATACACACATTAAGCTTTTTACTCATGTTAGCTGATGTATCTGTTACAGTATTTAATAAACTGATGATTCTGCATACTATTGCCCCACTTTGGTAAAGACGACTGTCCTGTTTCATGTCTATGGTAATGAGGAGGAAAGTTGTAGCACAGACAAAGCACATCAAGACAAAGGTACTCTGCTGCTCCTTAACAGACCACATTATGTTTACAAAGTGGCTCCACTGTACCTGTGTAATCTTATCTGTACTGGTGGTGGCAGGTACATAAATGAGAGTGACTTTTCTTTTTTCCACCTTCCCTTCTGTCCTTCAGCTTCTCCTTTCTGTTCTTTGTTCCAACTGAATGAGCCACTAAACAAATGCCTCAAATAAGCAAATCATTAATAATTTATTCAGATGAGATGAGTGCATTTTACACTAAAAAGCACCAGCAGGTCGGACCATGTGTGTCTGAGGCTCAGCTGTAGTAGCGACGCTACATCTACGATTATACCACCGAGCCACATCTCATTTATTTAACTGTCTGCAGCCACAGTGTCTTACAGAGCAGCAGAAATACCTGTTTGTTGAGACACTGAGCGCCATCAGTGCTACAGGCTCAACTGAATCAGACTCAAGGGGATTATAGCCAATATACACAGTCGGTATCTGCAAGGGTGCGTTGGTACTTAAGAATAAGAATGGACAGACCTTGTTCTCCTGTATTAGTTTCCTCAGTTGTTCAAAAAGCACAGCGAGCTCTGTCTGATTGGATTAGGCTATTTTTTTTTTGGACCACAGCTTTGAAACTACCAAAGTGCATAATCTAATTTAAATCAGACACATCAAGTTTCAACCAGAAGACAGCTACTAGTCAAATAAAAATTCACTAAAACACTGAATTTGACAGAGATATGAGTAATTGTATCTGTTTGTATTGCATCATGTGTGCACAAAAAATACAGAATCACAGAACTGCTCTTAAAATGACATGGCTCCAAACAGAATGTCATGTAACAGGTTAGACTGGTTTATGTGGAGCTCTAAGTTTGGGGTTTGTCACAATAGAATAATAATACTACAAAGCAGCTACAGCTACAATGCTTGTAACGTTCTTATCTGCAACAACTGAGTGTTTTAACTTTGATGAAGCTGCTGATTATCATCATTTTAGCCTCAAAAATGTCAGAAAATAGTTCAAAAAATATCTTGTATTTAAAAATAACTACGTATGGCAGGGAAAATCTTCAAATGTGAGAATCTGGAGTGTTTGACATTGAAAGTCTGGTAAAAAAAAAATGACCGATTAGAAAACAAATAAAAATGTAAAATGTCAAAATAAACCTCTATGTGACCTACAAATACTGCAGTCTGAGAAGCCATGGTATCAAAACCACGCCAACACATTCCTACAGTTGGACAGATCAACAGAGTGCTGATGACTGATGGTTTTATTCATGTTTCTCCAGGTGACTCACCCAGAATAGTGATGTACGGAGGCTGCCAAGGCGTTGCCTGATCCACCAGGAAGGATACCCAGCGGTGTCCGGATGGCCTCCTCCCAGTCTGGTCTCTCCAGCAGACCGTTTATCACCTGACACACACAGAAAATACAGCTGTGATTAGTTGGACAGACAGAAATATCCATCTGCAGTTGGACTGTCCTTTGTAGTGTTGACAGAAATATGTTCATAGAGAGAACAGAAACTGTCCAGTAAGCTGATTCTGTCATGTTTACTTAATTTTAATCAGACAATTTGCTGATTTAAATCACACTATCCAGTATTTTCTTAGGCACAGTTTAGGCACTGATGCTCATTTCATCTTATTGAAATTACAAACATGTTTCATCACTAAACAAAGGCTACTGAGAAAAGCCCTGTACGGTGAGTTTCAGCTGTAAAACTTCACCGCCTGATGAGAAGTCTCTAAAGTGTTGAATTTAACTCACACTGTGGCAGACAGCTGTACTGTGATCATGCATTTGTACATTGAAGTGTTACACATGAGCCGTATTTTGTCATAAACAATGACAAAGCAACTGCTGACAGTTACTTTTGTGATCTATTAAATGTCAAAAAATAGCACCCAAAGAGTCCGAATCGCACAGATATTCAGTTTATGATGATACAAACCAGAGAAAGCAGCTTTTTTTTAATGTTTTTGCTGGAAAAACTATTGAAATAGTTGCAGCTTTTATCTCTGTTAATGGATTACTCAAATATTACTTCTATTTAATTTATATTTCAGGCTTTACTATGAGGTACTACTTGACCTAATGTGTATTTTACAATCACAACCAGACACCTACATGGTTATTAAATACTTTAGTACAACAGAATATGTACAAAAGGTGGGAAAAAAAGTACTATTATACATACTATCATAGTAATAAACTTTTCATACTGTGATACAAAATATAAAA
This sequence comes from Amphiprion ocellaris, assembly GCF_022539595.1. NCBI lineage: Eukaryota > Metazoa > Chordata > Actinopteri > Pomacentridae > Amphiprion > Amphiprion ocellaris. The sequence goes on from NC_072769.1 coordinate 10,895,566, forward strand.
GCATTTCTCATGAACTCTTTGTCTTGGTTCACCTCATACAGAAGTCCGTCTCCTGACATGATGACTAAAGCGTCCCACTGCGACAGGTCGGCCTCTTTCACCAACTCTCGGGCGTGATTCTGCCGCTCTGCAAAACGCAACACACACAAAAAAACATAAGACAGTGTGCTTTCATGAATATGTGTCTTTTCTGTATGAGAAAATGGGACACTTTCTGAGAAATTTGTCCTGTCAGCTTCCTCCCTCTTCACAGAAAGTCATGGAGGTTTAGCTACATATGTTCCAGTTGGAATACAGCCAGTGTGTGTGTGTGTGTGTGTGTGTGTGTGTGTGTGTGTGTGTGTGTGTGTGTGTGTGTGTGTGTGTGTGTGTGTGCAGTAACATGAGTGATCAACATGACACATTACATGACATCTAAGTCATGCCAAAAAGAAGGTAAGAGTACCATCCTGTCCTCCTTATTTCTACTCTTGGTTCCTTTTCCCCCTCAGTTCCTAAATTAAAGTATCAGCAGGGGAGGGAAAGCTGATATATGGTCTTAAATGAAGCGTCTACCGTGCTGCCAATTACACTGGGACAACTAAATTACTCAGGAGCACTTTGTCAAATTAGTCTGAGGATGAATAATCTGGAGAAGTGGGACCTTGATGACAGGACCAGCTGCTTCTTAAGGTTAACTTTTCGAGCCACTCCAGGCTGCATGCATTACAATAATGACTGCATCGCCCCGAGACAGCACAGATCAAATAATGTAGAAGAGAATCTATCTTAAAAGACTTTGGCAAAATTACATTTTAGCATACTGTATATTACCATAACTTTATTTTACTATGATCTCAAAGGGTCCCTGGGAAGAACTTTGTAATTTTGTGCTAACTGAAGAGAAAACAGAGGCAGCAATTAGAAAACTTTAAGTAATTAATTTAAACAAATTGTTCAAAGCCTACAGAGTCCTCAAGACAGACAACAGCAAGTCAACTGAAGATGCAAAAATCTATCTATAGGAAAGAATACAGTTCAGCATATATGAAGAATAAAGTTTATAATAATAAAGAATAATGGGTGGATCTGATTTAATTTTTAAAGAAGCATAAATCACATAGTCACAGATTAATTTTAACCAAATTAAAATCTAGTTTCAGGAAACAGTCTGGGAAATTATTTGAAGAGGGCGTCCTTTAGAATACAGCATTATTAAATGTATATTTATCATGTAAAGGAGTAGAGGAGATACTGTGCATTTCTACATAATACTAAAATCTCTGTTGATCATTATATGTGCTGAGATAACAGCAGTGGGAGTAAAACAAATGAAGCTATTAAACGTTTTGAGTCCTTCTTTAACAAACCTGAAATACCCTCATTAGCGGCAGAGGTTTCACTAGCCAAACATCTTTGAAATTGACTGTTCTTATATCGATAGATTGAGTTTAGCGATAAAAATGATGCTGAATAAACATCTCTCTGAATGATTAACGCTGCTCGGTTTCAGGAAGTAAACAATGTGTTTTGGAGTTCGATGAAGCTAGTCTGTGGTGGGCCTGAAGCAGAATTTCATTCAAGTTTCACTCTGGTCATTGATTAAACTTCTAAAAACTCATCTCTCTTATCAACCTACATATTTAAACGTGCTTTACATGAAGAAAATTCCTTCCCAGCTGCTTCCTCCAGAGTGTGCAGACATATTAAGTCCCTGCCTCTCTCCATCCACTCCTTCCAGAATGCTGCAGCTTGAGCACACCAGCTCACCTGCAGCTCTGCTCAAACATTGTACAACTACTCTACATAATACCATGTTGTAATATTGGAGCAATTCTTCCATACATGTTCAAAGTGGAAACTGAAACTAAAGCAGGACAATGATACTGAAAGCCTGACATTTAAAAGTGACTGAATCTGTGTTTTTGAGACAGCAATGCACAGACTGACAAACACAATGTTGTTTTTTAAAGTTTAAAGCATGTAAACATGTTCTAGTCGACCCCAAAAATAAAATTTGAAACCTGTAGTATTATAAACTACTGCAGAGGGCATGTTTGACGTTTTAGAAAAATTCAGAGGAGACATCAATGATGAGTGATGTGAATGTAATTAATGTCATATCGTATCTACACGCGAGCTGATTGATACTTAAGCTGTGTCTGAATATGAGGGTGTGTGTAGAAGAAAGGAGGGAGAAGAAGACAATTTGTTGTGCAGTTTTGTAATTAATGCAGATGCCACTTTAATTAAAATGTTAAAAATAATAGTAATAAGAAAAACAATTATAATAATAAAGAGACTTTAAAATACATTTTTAAAAACAATTAAAAATCTAAATAAAATCAGCTTTTCTTCCTGCAGTTTCCCCAGCTTCTTAAGACTCTTTACTGCCTATGAGTCATATGCCTGTAAGTGTTTTTTCAGGTAAACAGACTTGAAACTTTCAACCAGAGAGGAAGGAAATCAAGGCTCCTCAGGCTGCCACTTGCTTGTCATTTTTTCATGTAGATTTTCTTGCATAAACCTGGCATTTATTCTTTAGAATAAGGTCTCTGAATATCTCTGTTTTGTGGCCCTTTGGAGGGATGTCTCTGTCTGTGTTTCTGACTGAGTCTCCCTGTCCTCCGTCTGAAGGTAAAAGGGCAGAAGCAGTGCTGTGAGGTGTGAAAAAAAGACAGTCAAGTGCACCAGAGCATCACGATTTCAGTCTCAATTCTCTCTGCTCAGCAGCACAACAAGCATTTTCCTTCTGTCTCACTAAGCTTTCAACCCATTTCTTCTTCCTTGCCCTAAAAAACAGCAATTTTTCTTACTTATGATGGAATACTATTCTATTCTACATGCTAAACGAAAACAAACATGGCGGTGATGGATTGTTTAACAGAAAACTGGCTGCATGATGATGAGAAAAAAGATGGATTGTGTATCCGTGTCCCCTAAAAGAATCAAAACAGATGAGTATTTCGGATTACAGGTCAACATTCTAGCACAGCTTGAGGTATCGGGAACATCTTTACAGTGTAAAGCCACAAGCCAAAACACACTGGTTTACAAAACTTCCTTTTAAAGAAACAGTTCAACATTTTTGTAAACTATATTTACTCCTTGCAGCCGGTTAGCTTAGATTAGCATAATGACTGAACAAATTCTTTTTGGTAATCTGGCTCTGTATAAAAGTAACAATGATTTGCTTACAATCACATATAAAACTCAAGAATGTATAAAATCAAGACTCTTAATGCATTCCCAGCAACTAAGGAACTGAAAACTTAGAGGACTGTATTTATTCTTTCAGGCAATGTCACCACAACATTTGAAAAAGCCTAAGTGTCGACGCATTGTGTACCATTAGCTTCGATGATCGATCCACAGGCCCAAGCTCTGTGGAAATCAAATTGCTGAGGGACTTTCAGAGAGGTGGAAACTTTAAAAGCCATTTAAAAACAATAAATGAGGACTGGGTGGTCCCATGTTTGTCTCTTTCTTGCTCTCTGTGCTCACATATACTGCATTTTACACAGCTGAATTCCCAATAAAGCTGTGTAAAGCTGCTATTTTCCTGTTTGTATGGTCTGACAGTGGAATAAGTAAGAAACAGTGACTGAAACAGCCCCTTAATACCACATGTTAACCAACAGTCACTTCATAGTCATTTTTAAGCTCTTACTCTATGAAAAGAACCACAACTCTGTCAGACAAACTCACCACACACACAGTTTAAAAACAACAGCAGAGAAAAAGTTAGCAGCGATAAAAAGTGCTGGTCACTGACACAAAGAGAGTCTTCTTCCTGAAGGGGGCGTGGACAGCAGGAGCTAAGCTGCATTTAAAGCTGTAGACACTGAAACAGCCTCTAACAGGCGTGAAACCAGGGGTTACTGTGTTTAATATTGCTTTTTATAATTTATCTTTCATTGATGCTAATATAGAGTGCCAAACTGATTTTCATTGTTTTTTTGTAACCGTGACAATATAAACCTATTCTATTCGATTCTATTTTGAAATGAACCATCTTTTCAGTATCTGAACCTAAAAAACTAAATGACACATTCCTGGGACATGTGAGACTTCATGATTTTGCTGTAAATGGTCCAGTTATGTTACTTACTTACTAAGACTGCTCTTCCTTCTTCATGCACCTTTCAAGTACTATAAATAAAGTGCTCCATAAAGTAAATATGCAATAAATCTACTAAATGAAAGCAAGACCAGCAACAGAAATGCAAAGTTGCCTATGTGACAAGCCGTATTTTATTACTGTTTATTATATTAAATATTTTAAAATGTAAAAAATTACACAAGTTCTTGTCAAGGCTCACAAACACATATTTGTCCTCCCCAGACTTTACAGCTCTCTGAACTGCAGTGACCTTAAAATAAGTGGTTCTCATTTGCATCTGTATGATTTAACTTCCTTTTTCTGCCCTTTAAAGCTTCTACTGTCTTCATGTCTTGACCTAATACACACACCACACACACACACACACACACACACACACACACACACACACACACACACACACACACACACACACACACACACACACACACACACACACAGTCCTCTAGAGAGGGATCTGATTACTCTGCCTCTCCTCTTGCCTCCTCTTCCCTAAAATCTGCAGAACAAAGGAATCAATCCCTCCTTATCAGTCCAGTCACATCACATTTCCTTATCTATGCAGAGGCCTAGCGCCAAAAAGGATTGAAGGGCCCCAATCAGCAACAACGCTGCAGAGCAGTGACACTGCAACAACAGCTTTAGTATGCAGCTCCTCCCACCAGTCAGACTGATAGGGGGACAAACATAACTCACTGTGCTTGTAATGATTTTTATGGTTTGTTGTTGCAGAGGAGAGGAGTAGTTCTGTGCAGCCAAGTTTGTCTCTGTGTATAGAGGCAGAGGGTTGTGACTAACTCATTACAGTCATGCAGATCTCTGTTCATTATTGTCCTCTGGTCACAGCCTGCAGGGCTTTTAAAACGCCCTGAGAAAGATGCACAATTAGAAACACTCTGAGGTGCCAACAAATAAATTAAATGCAAGGTACATTTGGTACTCCTTTCTTCTTAATAGGGATAAACAAAATTACAGTTCAGTGTTGGGTTTGTGATATTGTACCAATACCTGTATGCATACATGAGCAGCATTGCCTGTATAATTGTATACTTTGTGTCTCGCCAATGACTTTTAAAATAGTCTATAACCACTAGAGGGCAGATCATGGAGACTCTGTAATAGTTTTGAATATATTTATTATGTTGTTAAGGTCAAGAGTCCTTCATCATTTAGATTAAATCTCTAAACGCCAGGCAGTTTCTGTGTTTTCTGCTCCTGTCATACTTTTACTCACTGACAAAGTCATGCAGCTTTAGAGAGACAGCACAAGCATGACTAGAAGTAGAGAGAACTCAAAAATGAGAATCATATTTCTTTGAAAATTTATTTTTACATAAATAGCAAAAAAAAAGGAATCAAAATGCACAACATTTTTCCAAGAGTTTTTTTTTTGACAGAATCAGATGATTACAAACAGTTAATTCTAGGAGAATCTATAAATGTGAGATGTAGGATAAAGAAATTTTGCTAAAACATCATGAGATGCTTTTCTGATACTGAACAGCATGTCACTGAGGAGTCGTTTAGACTGTTTCAAAGCTGAAAATCCAAGAATTTTTCTTCTATTGCTACAGTTTATAGTTCTGAAAAGTGGTATAATTTTTAAAAATATAACATTTCAAATCCACCAGCAGGTTTTGGGGTTCAGAGGGTTAAGGAAAGTGTGGTGAATGTTAAGGAAGAATAATGGTCTTGTTTACACAAATGTGGACCGTCTAGTTAATCTTTACACAGATTATGGCTCCATAATAACATCACCTGACTTCTTGTTTTGCATTACAAGCATTGCGCTTGGCCAATAGGAATGTCACAATACTAGAAGTGGTAATAAGCTCCATACAGGTGTTGCTGCACCTGCACGTCACCACTATATTTCGTGTTTTGTTACTTTACAGCATTACCGTACCTGTGGGGTGTTTTCAGAATTCTGGCATTGACTTGACATTGAAGTAAATTCTTGTAACATAACAGTTGCTAGTACATTGTCACTTGAACATAAACACATGATTTTTGGGGGGCATTTGCTTAAATGACAGATGCCGTAGTTCTCCTTGACTTGTTCGATTGCATGTAAGATAACAGGAAGCCTCGTCCTCATGCTGACCCTATATCAACCCACTACTGGGAACCTGATCATTTTCCACCTTGCTGTCACACATCCTGACTGCAGTTCTCTTTAAGCAACGCAGTGTAATAGCTGCTGAACTCCTGCACCAACATGACAGCAGGTGGTGATAGTTAAACAGTGTGGCTTTTTGAATACGTGTGTGTTGATACAGCAGGAAACACTTTATACACTGTCACAGCTTACTCAGCTGCTGGTAGGTGCTTGAGGGCGTAGTCACACAAACACAACTCTGTACATGCACACACACAAACATACAAACACACTCAGTAGTTGACAGTGTCTCTCTCTCTCTCACACACATCAGGGACTGCCTGAAGGGGCACTGTGCCTAATTTGTGGAGTTACACAGACATTTAATGACTTATTTATGAGAAACTTTCTGTTTTTCCAGTACCAGTATGTCAGCAGCTCTACCAGTCCCCCTAACGCTGAAATATCTTTGAGAATGACTTGTAGACCACATGAACATTAGATGCCAGTCACAGGCTGTATTTGTCATATTTGCACAAGCAATATGTTGTGTTAAACTTGTTTCCACAAATTTATTCGCGGCCCAACAACCCACAAATGCATAAATCTCTCTAAAATCCATGCCACTCTGAAGCAGATGTAAAAATTTCCACCAAAGGAGGAATACTTTCACTCCAGTTAAGTGTGTGAAGTTATATTTTTCTCCAGAAGACGGTAACAGAAACACCCCTCATCACAGATCCAGAGAGACTCCAATGGGTTGTGGCTACACGGCGCTGACAGACACTTCCTGTTCTGATGCTGCCCTCAGCTAAGCCTGAACCACGATCAGCTAACTGGAGTTTAAACATGGGCGCTCTCTTGCGGTGAGCCACTGGAAAAAGTACCTAAAAATGAGGGACAATCAAGATACTGCTGAACTTTAAAAGTAAAAACACACCAAGCTGCAATTATATGGTGGTAAGTGGTAACCACTGTATTAAACAAGCAAATCCTGGAAATGGTGGAAGGATGTCCTACTTCACAAAGGCAGCGTCTACACTGGTTACACTGCACCTATAATCCATGAGTGATTACTTTGGGGCAAACATCTGCATGTTTCCAATGGCCCAAAATAAGAAAACCAAATATTTTACAGTAAAGTCAGAAATTAAGTATTGCACTCTCATAATATTGGTAAAATTAATTGGAAAACTGAATCAGCAAAGTCATTTCAGCTTGGAGTATTTCCCATAATGCGTCTACCGTGATCCTATAGGAGCTTCAGTAAAAAAACAACTGGATTTCTCTTTTAGGCTCTTAGAGATGTATCACCTTGCCTTTTTACTGACTCCTTGGATTACCACGACCTGGATGACCGAGAATCTGCAAAGTGAAGTGACTATTGTGGCTCTAATTTTTATGCCAACTTTGCACTGTTCACCTCTTTTGTAGAAATCCAGGGAAATGAGCATTTGCACAAAACAGCTTGTGAACAGCATTTAGCGGGGCATCATGAGTTTCTTGTAACTTTCCAAAGAAAGCCAATTTTTCATACAAACCAGTTTAAGCACAGAAATCAGTTCCTGGTATAGCCAATTTTCTAACTGTACTAGTTTTTCCTTTGCTTGGTTCAGCCGATCTTGGTCTTTTCTACTGGTTGAAACCAAATCAACAAATGAAATTAATCACATTCACAGAGTCATGGAGATTATCCAGTAGGTGTTTCCAGCCAAGTGTTCCTCCTTAATTACCAGCAGAGTTATGAGCACAGAACCTTGACCCCTTGATATGTTATTTTTAAGGATGTCTTGTTGTCTCTCTGCCTCCATCATCCGAGTCTCGTCTTCCATTAGATTTAGCTCATTAGCAGACTTCTGTTCCAATAAATACAGCTGAAATTAAACTGAAATTGCCTACTATTATCTTCATAATGGTCTATGGAGTAATCTGCTGTTTACTCTGAAGATGGTGTGATTACAGTGGAAGTCAGCATAGCACATGTAAACAACCCAGTGTGCGATATGTTAGTGATTAGGTCAGCTGCCAAGTACCCCCAGAAGGATATCCCCAATGGAATTAGCAAAATGTGTGATCCAGCCAGTGGATTTCTGTGTTTATCTTTGGTCAGATTTGAAAACAAATGTTTAAATGATTTGTGTAAAAACTGTCTGTCTTTGGAAGGCTGCACAGGGCTCATGGCAGATTGTCCTTGTTTTCCTGAATCTCTACGAGGGAAGAGTGCAAAGTCAGCATGACACTTAGAGTCACAAAAGCGACATTAAAGGGAAATATGCTGGGATTAAATAATCAAAGAATTCTCCATCAGCTTTTGGTTCCAAATATGAGTCATGGGCCAAAAAACTTACCCTTTCCATGATGCAAGCTATATCTTTACACAGCCCCAGGTTTTCAGCATCATGACAACACTACTGATGGGCTGTCCCATATCGCCCATGAGCCAATTTTGTGTCTGAGTTTGCCGTGTTATCTACGAGGACCTCTGGATTTTTAGATCAATGTCTTTCTACTGTTGTACACCACCATTGTGTAACATTGTCTACACAAGCTGTCAAATTGTCAGTTGTCTTGTGCAGCCTTCTTGCACTGCGCCAGTGAGATTTCCTGGATTCTTCTTTAACAAGAACCTTTGAAATATTTATAACTTGCTTCTTTTCATAACTATGTGGGATCTTGGATGTTTCCAGGATCCTTGTCCTCTAGTTGCCCTCTTTTCTAGAGCAGAGAATGAAGCTCCAGTGAGCCATGCCAGTTTTTTTTTTTAAAGAAAGCTAGTAAATTGTTGTCAAAAATGAAAGAACAAAAGACAGAACAAGAAAGAAAGCCAGAAAAGGAGCAACACAGTGATGTTGTTTCAGGGGATATCCATCTCCTCTGGTTAATATTTGTAATCTGTACTGAGCACGAGTCCATGCAGAAGAGCAAGACATCTTTTAATTAATACTCTCTGACAGACGTCATAGGATGCCTGAGCAGTGAGGAGACTGCCTAGGAGGAATCAGTATGCCATCTTTGCACGTGCAGAAACTCACAAACATGCACCAAAAACACACACAGACCGACACACTCTTCACCGCAACCCTCCAGCAGTGCAGTCATCCTTCATCCATCGTCCACCCCTGGCAGTGCCCACAGCTGCCACACAACCAAGGATCCAATAATGAGTCTGTCCACTTCTGTTAGCTTCCACACACCAGAGATTTCCAGCCATACGACTCGTACAGATGCCAGCACCACACAAGAACAGCTAGATGTTGTTAGAAAGTATAATTGCCAAACACATTACAAAACATATTTTTCACTGGAAATGTGCTCCTTAAAATGGGTGTGTCTCAACTCTCTCTGTCCAAACAGTATCAAAATCATTTTTACATTACCATGTCTCATTTTTAAAAAAATCACAAAAAAATAAACCATTTACACTACAGTCCGCGGTGCAGCTAAGAGGCTATGAGTGTTTCACCTGCAAACAACAGTCACGCAATAAAAATTCAAGGACTTTTTAAGTGGGCTCTGTTACACAGAGCAGACAGGAGACAAGTGTGGTGATAAATAAAAAATATAAGTAGTAAAATATTCACAGTATGTAAAGTTATAATTTTTCAGTATTGGTAACACCTGAGGGCACTTGAAAAAATGTTGAACATGATTCCAGATATTTTCAATTAAAAAAAATCAAAGAAATTACATTTTTATTTTGATTTTTAATTGTGTCAAACTGCACAGAGGACTTTTTTGAGTTTCCATAGAGGTGCAAGGTGTTATATTGCAGTAAAAAAAGAGCCCATAGTAAGTACAATTCCCTACAATAGCAGCTACACAGTAAGCAGTAACACTAATACAGCTTCTCTGCATTTAATGAGTTTAATGACTAAATCGGTTTACCTGTGTGCCTTTTCACTCTTCTGTTTCTCCAGGTACGTAAACTATGTCTGGTAAAAAGCAACAAAGCAAACCTGGAGACAGCTGTGTTTCTTTCACCACTTTGTGCATTTAATGTACACTACCATTCAAAAGTTTGGGGTCACTTGGAAATGTCTTTATTTTTGAAAGAAAAGAATCTTTTTTCAATGAAGATAGCATTAAATTAATCAGAAGTATAGTCTAGACATTGATAATGTGGCAAATGACTATTCCATCTAGAAACAGCAGATTGTTAATGGAATATCTACATAGGGGTACAGAGGAACATTTCCAGCAACCATCACTCCTGTGTTCTAATGCTACGTTGTGTTAGCTAATGGTGTTGAAAAGCTAACTGATGATTAGAAAACTCTTGTGCAGTTATGGTAGCACATGAATAAAAGTGTGAGTTTTCATGAAACACATGAAATTGTCTGGATGACCCCCAAACTTTTGAAGAGTAGTGCAAGTGGTCAAAAATGAAAAACATTTTAAGGTCAGTCCTCTCACGTCCAAGGTGCATTGAATGCAGCATAAGGTGCGAGCAGGATGTACTGCATAATGACAACGGACTTTCTGTTACATAGGAGTAGTAAGACGACAAACAATACAAGTCAGCTGGGATAGACTCCAGCCCCTCACAACCCCAATGAGGATTAAGCGGTGTATAGATAATGGATAGATGGATATTCAAGTGACAATATTTAATCAGGAAAATCACGTCACAAGCAAATTCATTTTCAAATCAGAGTATTTTATGCATCTCAACTGAGTCTCCGTGGGGTCAAGTATCAGTGGGGACAGATTAATAAACAGAGCACACAGATGGAAAACATTCAAATTTATCCTCAAAACTTTGATCAAGATGTGCAGTCGGCTACAGTAGATGCTTGACAGGTCAGGAAGATTATTAATCTGTTCCCACAGATTCTCCCCTAAATACTTTCTCTCTATCACCAAGGGACGTACATCTCTGAACATGCCTGCTGGAGATCTGTTGTACTCTCCTACTGTGGGTTCATACAGGGCCATTTGGGAGAGATTAAAGACAAAGATTTATTTCAGAAGTTGATCAGTTGAAGAGATTGTCTATCACAGAGGTTTCTAAATTTACCCTTTAGTGGTCATGCTGTTGCATAGATGTAGATTTGGGGATTATTCTATTATTATTTCCAGGATTAACTTATCAAAAAGTACATCTCTGAAATAAAAAATAAAGGTTCTCTGTGTTTCCTACATTTTCTGCACAGTACAAGAGGATTTTTCATGTCTCCTGGCTTTGATTTTCTTTCCGCTCGCCCTCTTTTCTTCCTCTGTGCACCTACCACTGTGATGAAAGACATTTACTGTCTGTTAGCTGACACTGCACTGATTAATGAACAAACACGGACAGAGGGTGAAACTGAAAATGACACACAAGGAGAAATCTTTACCGAATAATTTAAGATGATCTGGGGCTGAGAGCATCTACAGTGTTTCTGCTGATAAGTTATGTTATCTGTCATTATACAATAGGGGATGAGTGTTTCTAACACTGCCCTGTATGATCATTACCACCCGGAGTGGATTACAGAGATAACTATGAACACATCAGTATCGGGCACTGCAAGATTATATCAAAACAAATCATGGAAAAGGGGATTTTGTGTGAATGTGTGTGTTTATGATGGATGTGTCCTTATCCATATGTGTGTCTGACTGTGTGTTCACATATTTATTACATAACATCTCTGCATGCATATGGGTCAGAGGCAGTTGATCAGCATAACGATGGGGACAGGCTGAAAACAAGAAGAGGATTTAAACTAGAGGAGGGAATACAGAGAAAGTGGAAAGCTGGGACAGTGGGGAGATGTTGTTGTTGTTGTTGTTACTGTGCTCTTTGCTGAGCTGTGGGTATCATTGTGTGTGTTTGTTAGTGTGATCATTCTCTGTCCTTTACTGTTATGTCAGTGGGAGATATATTTCCGAGAGGTGATTGTGTGCGAGGCTGTGTTATTTGTTTGTCCCATAAGACCTGACAATATTTTAAAAGGCGGTGTTACAGTGATAAAATTATAATAAGAGCACAGTGACAAGAGATCTGTGAGATGAGTGTGTTGTTTTCTACTGTGTATAAAGTTGTGCATCTTTTTTTTTGCTGTTCAAGGTCTGTTAACTCATCAGCTAAAATAAATATGCAAATAGCCCTGGAAGACAACTCTTTATTTCATCTTATTTATATACTTATTCAGGACAATTTCACCCAACACTGTGGAGTGGAAAAAGATTAAATATCCTGCTCAAGGATGTTTGATCACATATCGACTCATCCTCTTTGGATGGTTGACAAAATACTAGTTTACACTGCAGCCCACATACTCCTTATTGCATCAGAAACAAATCTGGCTGAGACAGAGAAAGATTAGCAAAGAGCAAATATTCATTTATAGTTTTCAAAGAAATGTGAGCAGTCTTGATCTTCTTTCAGACTGCAGGCAAATCAGATTTGTTTCTCAAATCAGATCTTTCGGACAGACCGTTTAAAGTGTTATTTTCAGATTGCATTTGTGTATCTAGATTAGGGATGTCCCAAACAAAGCGTTTCTGCCTCCAGATCAGATCTGAATCTTTTACTATTTAGTATCTGCTGATATAGAGACCAATCAAAGATGATTTTCCTTGATAATACACACTTCAAGTAAATTGAAGTTATTAAAATCAATATATTGTGGATCAGCTGCAGTACATGGATGCACCACCTCTTAATGTTTAATACTGTAGCAAACTAGAGGAGCTGTTTGGGGTTTAGCTAACCATGGGCCACCATGACAAAGACTTCTGGGATGCTTAATGGCCTCAAAGGAGAACTTGTGCATATAACACACCCGGATCAACTAGGACAGTGTTCCTATATCCCAGTGACATACATGACACAGCCGATTTTGCTACCCCATGTGTCTGTTGGCTATAACCAGCAATATGAGCACAGGACAAATGTACGCTGTGCTGAATTTGTGGAATCAGTTATTAAGTACTGACTGACTGTTGAATAGTGATTAAGAAAACTACTCAGAATTTATAGCCCTAGCATCCTGCCATAAATTGTGCTCTCTGCTTACAGTATCCAGTGGACATAAACAAAGGATCGGGCTACAACTCACCAGTAATCACCAGAGTGTGTATGATACCGGCCTCGTTGAACATCCGTTGGATGTGGTTGTTGTACAGAATGAGTGCCTGTCCCTTCCCACTCTGTGGGTTGACCAGCAGCATCATCCGGCATGGACGGGACAACTCGCTCAACAACACCCCTACAAAAGGAGAGAAAAGGAACATTTGACAACTCGCTGATGGACTAAATAATCTGTAAATCAATACCAGTGCAAACATATTCCTGCTGAGAGAAATGTTTTAGTAAAATATTTTAGATTAACTACTGCTGTAAATGTCTTATTTATTTAATGATAGATCCCAATAATTTCAAGGAGAAAAAGGATGCCAAGAAGTAGTTACAAGCAGGAATATAAACAAGGTTAACCAGGAAAACATGTGTACATTCCCTGTGCTGACCTGACACCCAGATTTCATGCAGCTGGTCAAGATAAGGCCAGTTCTCCCTGGCCTTATCAGGCCTTTTTCAAGTTCAACAGTCACTGAGGTACATATGTTGTATTGGCCCCTCCCTAATACTGTATCTGATTGTGATTAGATAACCATGTTTTACCACTGTGCTGAGAAAAAATAATCAACATTCTTTCAGCAATTCAAAACCTAAAAGCAAACTGTGACAGGAGCTACACCCAATGAAAAATTACTTGAAACAAAATGACAAGAACTACCATATACAGCACACAAAACTTTCCATTTCCAATGCAACCTTCAAACACTTTAAGTCAAAACCTATATTTACTCCATGAGGTGGCCGGGTTTTCAAAGGGTAGATTCAATAGTGTTCCCTCTTGGAAAGTAAATCTTACAGAGGTAGAAAACACAAAAGGAGTGACACCGAATGTTTCTACAGAATAGAAGATCAGGAAGGACACCTGGGAATCTGTGTACTGGGATATTTAGCGATGGACACACAAACTGGACACTTTTCTCTCCGCACCAGCTTTGGTGGACTCAATAGAGGTGCTAAAGGACTGTTGGTGCGTAAACATAAAATAAATTTTACAACAGGAAAGAACCGCTACTGTATAGCATGAGACTAACTCTCCTGCCTGAATCCAAGAGAAGAGGTTATGATAATAAAATGTAGTGTAAACCTGCACATAGAGACGTACAGGAAACCATACAGTACAGACTGTAGCTTTGGAAATTGTGCACATTGTATTTTTAATGTCAATTAATCATTAGCTGGTATTTGCATGCTTTGATGCATTTTATATATTTTGTCTGCACCACCTGCTTGTGTGATCACCTCAACCTGTAAAGCTCATGAAAAAAAGCGTTTCATAAATGTTGCATGTTTTTGATGCAGTACTCATATCTTTGATGTGGTGTGTAATCTAGTGACGCATTGTGTTGCCAAATCCTTATTGTTATTTTTACCTACAGTACAACACATCTACTGCTGCATCTTAGCTGCAGTTTCATCTATTTCAATGTCAGAGGCATATATTTTCGAAAACTCCCTGATAAAGTGGCATCGTGCAGAGAAATGACAGGAGATTTGTGGATACAAGCAGAAACAAAGGTCAGCGACCAGCTACACACTATCCAGCACGCACGCACACACGCACACACGCACACACACACACACACAGTAAATTAATCCTGCTACACTGCTTGCATCCAGATGGATGAGTGCAGAAGCAGCAGCCTCTTTGCTAAATTTTTAACAGCAGGGTTGATGCAAATTAGTGTTCAAAATATCGTGGGGATCAAACAGATTTCAGAGGGTTGCACAGGGTTACACAGTTCTAAACACAGATCCCAAATCTTTTTAAAACACTCTGAAGATGGTGGTCTCTCTGAGGCACAGCAGGGGCTAAAAAAAGAGGAACTGCTACTGGCCTTCTGTCCTACAACGCCTGGAAAGGATTAATTAAGTATCAGCATGTGCTTTACCAAAATACTAGATTGTTATTCAATATCTGAGATAAGACTGGTTAGCTAATTGAAATATGATATGCGCTTGTGTGGGAGAGAAATGAAAAGGAAGCTAAGGGGATGGCAGATTTCTCTAAAAAAAGTTGTTTTGTTTTTTTTTTACTTGTCCACAGATCTGGAACAAACAATTCATGAATGTTTTCTCCTTTTCATCCTCTCTCTTAAAATGTTTGTGTATCAGCTCAGGCGGGAAATGAGTAAAATAAAGAGATCATTTTGACAGGAAGACATCAGCCACATTTGACACGCTGCAGCTGTGGGACCATTTTATAGATATGTGCAAAAAAAAAAAAATCCCCTCTGTTGTAGAAATGGCACAATCCAATAAGACTGTTTTCTGTGTCATGCCTTGTCAACACACACACACACACACACACACACACACACACACACAAAAACAGACTATTTCAGCCTGACAGACAAAAACCCTGCAGTGGTTTTCCTCATGGATCTGACTTTGTACTGCAGCCTACTGGATTGTCATCCAAACAAGTCTGACAAGTGATGAATGAGTAACGATGGGCGGGAGCTACTAAAGCGTAGATGCTCTGGTGATGAGTATGTCTCACTGCGTCAAAAACCTAATCAGCAGGTTTTGATTTATTGGATACTATGTTACACAGTGTTAATGCTGGAATGTAGAAAAACAGGTGAGAAAAAAATGCTCCCACATTGAGGCTCTTTAACGGCTGTTTGTCTCAGGAGTGTGACCTCAGGTAAACTCTTCAGTGTTGTAACTTATTGTGAACGGCTGCTATCTCCTCACACACACTCAATAGCCAGTTTATTAGGTACACCTTACTGATATTATTGCATTCTAATACATGATTCCTGCAATAAATCCCCATTTCAAGGTATATAAGAAGATATAAAATAAATATTTAACTTGCTCCAAGTTCCTGCAGTAGAAGATGGACAGATTAATTCACAGTAAACATAGTCTTCATTTGCAGCACTAACATTTATTTTCACTAAATACAGCTGAAGCTAACTGAATTGTCATTAGCTACTTGGTCCTATATTAAATGAAAGTATGGGATCTATTAAAAGATTGTAATACTGCTCTATGGAAAGTCTGGAATAAGATGCAATTATTCCAGTGTCTGTACCAAATTTATTAGCCACCCATCCCGTGTTTCTAAATTAAAAATGTCATCCTAATGTTGCCGCTAGGTTAAATAACAGGAGGCTGCCAGTCAGTAGGATTCTTCTTCTGGGGACCACAAATGTCTGCAGTGAAATTTATGGCAGTTCACTGAGTAGCTGTTGAGATTTTTCAGTCTGGACCACAGTGGCAGAGCGCCTCATGACAGACGCTGCCATCACTACAGACCCACTACTGCCACGGTTGAATATAAAATTAAAATATATTGTATATTAAGGCAAAAAACAACTTCTGTTTCTAGACATTAGAACAAATAATTATCTGTTCATAAAGTCACAAACAGCACGGGTGGGTTATGGCTGGGTTTTTAACAATAGAACAACTTCACATCTCCTTGTATCATTTGAATGGAGTCATCTCAAAATCATAACAACTGGACTCCTGAGGGAAAGCCACAGAAGTGGCCTCATGAATCAGCTGGCGTGACAGCTGGCACTGAACGGCCTGACCTTGCTGTGCGTGTCTGTGTGCATGCCCCAACACCCACACAACGGTCCTTGCTGGCCAAATCCAATCCCATGCTACTTCCTGTGTGGCACCCCTCCCCTTTTCAAAACATTCCAGAAGGCAGCATCTATCTCCTCGTCTCTGTCCACGCTCCGGGTTTCCTCCTCTGTCATTAACTCTGCTGCAGCAGCTTCATGGCACTGAGTGAGACACACATCTAATGAGAGATGCTAAGGACTGCAGACAAAATCTATTTTAAAACCCGACCCAATCTATAATAAAGAAAAAGCAGGTTATTATTTTGGTGGTTTATGATGGCAGATAATGTGTATGGTTTGTTTGTTTCAAATGGGTGTTCTCCTGATTGTCAACTGATGCACCTTCGCCACAGACACTAATTTAGTGTCTTAAATCACATTATCGCCAGCGCTCCGACAGGCGTAATTACCAAGATTTTAAAGCTGTCGGAAAATAGTCCATTACCGTCTTGGATGATGTGATTAAGTGGTTGGCTTTGCTGCAGATTAAGAAGCAACCTCACAAACAACAGCCCACATGAAAAAGATGAAAAACAACAGCAAACTTGCAGCAACAAAGCTCTGCTCTGCATCTCAACTACGTTTACTTGATCTGTGATTACAGACGTCTCATCTGCTCTCTTCAAACCAACAGCATGGGAACTGTCCCAGATCTTAATGGAATAATCACTACTGAGGTATTCGCCACAGGAAATGACGGCCTAAATGAAAGGGAAAACCCAGGAGCCGGAAAAAACACATTTTCCGGAAAGGTTCCTTATAATAGCTATATGGGTGCATATAGAGTCTGAGAATAGACAACTTTCTTAGTTTTATGTGACAGCGCTCCTCCACATTCAGCACTGTGACAGCTTCTATTAACACAGATGAGGGTTTAACGGTAAACTTGAAAAGCAATTTTCCTGGGTGAAAATCTTTTTTTTTTCATCATCTTCTGTCTTTTTATTCCAGGCTAAATAAAACAGGGGCAATTTATGAATATGTTCTGTATGTGTTTTTAGGTATAAATATGTATTATACACTCAGTGACCATTTTATCAGTTCCTTGTTTACTACATCTGTAAAATCTAATGCAATTCTATACAAGATACTACTTCAACCCATTAACATACTGGCGGGAGGCAATATATTAGGAACATTATTAAACATATTGCACTCCAGTGCACCAACACCACAAACAATAACCTCAATAATAAACATGAAGCAGAACCATCAGCATTTGGACAAACAATGTAGAAGCCTCGTAAAAAAATGATTTATGACAGATCTGTTGTATTAACATTGTAGTAGATTTTAGAGCACGACTGATACATCGTTTGGCCGATATTATGTCAGAAATATATCGTAATATGAAAGCTTTCTTCATACAACATAGTACAGAAAATGATGTTTGCTGTAATTTAGAAATGTATCACATAGTTTGTCCAGCAGAGGAGCACCGCTTTTTTCTTTTTTTTTTTCACAATACTCTTAACAGTGTATGCAGCACATGTAGCAGAGTATGCATTACAGCTGAGCAGATGATGGTGTGGAGCCAAGCTTTGTCTCTATGGTAAGCTGTTAAT
This sequence comes from Amphiprion ocellaris, assembly GCF_022539595.1. Lineage (NCBI taxonomy): Eukaryota > Metazoa > Chordata > Actinopteri > Pomacentridae > Amphiprion > Amphiprion ocellaris. The sequence goes on from NC_072769.1 coordinate 10,913,978, forward strand.
TAAAATTTTAATATTAGACTTTCTTACTCCCTAAATTCTGTAGCTTCACTAATCCATTGTCAGGCTCTACAAGTTTTCACAGGTATACCAAATAAACTACACTGTATTTAGTTGTTGGTATTCAGAATGTTCTGATATTTCAGGTTATATGAGTCAAGGGAAACTCAGCTTGTTGTATCTCCATTCAACAAAGAGAAAATATCTATGACCTTACACAGTCACGATTATTTAAAGTGTAACCACTTCCCGGCGACTCACACTGACTCAGACATGACTGACATCAGTCAGTCACACTGGTGTCTCACTTCTCCAAATCATCCCCCCAACTGACAGTGAAGCATGACAAAGCATTAACCGTCTGTGATTAAAAAGTGATGCTGCATTCTTGATTAAAAACTGCAAGAAGTCCCAAGCTTTCATCACACTCAGCTGAGCTCATGCCACTCCGCTCAGCCGGCATAAATTTGCAACTCAGATGGGACCAGTCACCCTCTGTCAAAATGTGGTGTCATTAGGGAGTTCAACAGAGAAAGAGAGACCACAATATATTTTGCTTTATGTCTGGACGTGCATTTCACATGTAGGAAAAGATGACTATTTAGGCCATTATTATGGACAATTATGTCAGAATAAATCTTCACTTCACCACTCAAGTTATAATTCTGGATTGGAGATATGACAATTTTACAATTGCAACATCTCCTATAATAAAATGACCCAGTTGAATATGACATGAACAGGCCAGTATTGGCAGTTTACCAGTTTAAACCAATTTAAAAGAAGAGATACATTGTTTTTCTGTAGGCTCACTTTTTAATGTGACTGATGTGACCCACATCGACTGGATAGCAGAATTACAAGGTGTCATCTCTACCAATAGCAGCTGAGCAGGTGCAGTAAAACTATCTGATGTGCTTCAGTTGCACGAAAAAGTATGTGAACCCTTTGGGATTACTTGGATTTCTGCATAAATTGGTCATAAATGTGCTCTAACCTTCATCTAAGTCACAACAATAGACAAGCACAGTCTGCTTAAACTAACACTGCACAAAAATTATATGTTTTCATGTTTTTATTGAACACAACATGTAAACGTTCACAGTGCAGGGAAACAAGTCCGTGTTCGATTGAGATGCTGTGGCATGACCTTAAGAGCGCCATTCACACCAGACATCCCAGGAATATTGCTGAACTGAAGGAGTTTTGTAAAGAGAAATGGTCCAAAATTCCTCCTGACCGTTGTGCAGGTCTGATCTGCCCCTACAGGAACCGTTTGGTTGAGGTTATTGCTGCCAAAGGAGCATCAACCAGTTATGAAATCCAAAGGTTCACATACTTTTTCCACCCTGCACTGTGAATGTTTACATGCTGTGTTCAATAAAACATGAAAACATATATTTTTTTGTGTGGTATTAGTTTAAACAGACTGTGTTTGTCTATTGTTGTGACTTGGATGAAGATCAGAACACATTTTAGGATCGATTTATGTAGAAGCTCAAGTAATCCTATAAGGTTCACATACTTTTTCTTGCAACCGTATTTCACAAATCTCCTACAGATTTACGGGAAATATGCAAAAGACAGATGTTTGATTCAGAAACAGAAACTAAATAGCATCTGCTACATTATGATAGTCATTTGAAAACTGTCTCTCGTTGCTGACTCATCACTAAAGTCGGGAACTGTTGTGTTAAGTAGTTAAAAAACACATATTCTTGCACTTTTTTACACGTGTGCTAACTGGTTTGGCACCATCTGCAGCATATGGCGCTTATACATCATCCTGTTGTGTAATGCTCCTTTCCTTACATGGATGCTAGACTAAAAAGAAAAGAGGATGTTGCATCTTTGTTGTAACAGCTATAATAGTTATGTTTTTTTATTCTTCTTATGATGTAACAGACCCAGAGCAAGGGAAAAGTGGAGCCCATTCATTCCAACCCACAGGGTCGTGTCGTACTGTAGACTGTGCTTATGTTTCAGCCTGTTGCTCACTAGTGATGTGAGCTCTAAGCCTTGACAAACACCCATTAGGAGGGAATCCAGTTTCCACATTTAAGGGATTAATGGATTAACATGTATTTGACCTGCCGCTTATACTTTCCAAACCTCTGTGTAATATGACAGATATGTCCAATCACAATCTGCTGAATGCTATCTGTGTCTCGGGTCAGTTAAGGGCAAAAGTCTGATGTGTGAGCACAAAATCTGTTCAGTTAAGCACCAGAAGCCAAAGAAATAAAGGCGTGTTATTTGAAGCTGAGAAAAAAGTTTAAAGTGCAATGAAAAAAAGTGCAAAAATCCCCATGTTCTCTATCCGTGTCAACTTTTAACTACGGCTTCTGAATTTGCTAAATTCCTAAAAAAAACATTCTGTTTTGCAGATACCAGGTTGTCATTTGATAGCAGTGCAATGTTGAGCCTCTAAACCCAACTTCATGTGCATGCTGTAGTTAACTACATACCAACTGCAACCTCATGATAGCAATTTAGAGATACAGCATAATGTCTGGAGCGTATCCATCACCGTTAGAGGTTTAGTTCTGTATGATCTTACCCTCAAATGTTAGATCAGTTGTAGCATCATGCTTTATTCGGGGCTTCTCAAAATTCGTACATAGCAAACAGAGCTGCAAATCAATGTGAACTTGCCCATGTACAACTTATTAGATTATGTACTGATATGCTTTTATTTTAGTGTTGTTCGTGTGATTCAACGTGTCGCTGTTCTCATTAGGCCATGCACATGTGGCACCTAACTACTCTATATCTATTTACTTAAGGACAATTCTGAGATACTTTACTTGAGAATTTTCATTTTCTGCAAACCTATTCTTCTACTATGCTACATTTCAGATGAAAGTAATGTACTTTTTAGACCTCTTGATTTATTTGACAGCTACAGTTTCTTGTTAAAATGCAAAATACAATCACTTTATAAATGTCATTAATTGTCATATATTTATTTACCCAACAAAACATAGATAAAAATGAAATTAAAGCAAAATGTGGCAATAAAATAAGCATGTTTAGGCATTTTTGATATTTTAAACATTAGCACTCTGTGCTGATTATACTTCTGTACTTTTACTTTTAGTAGCACTTCAAACACAAGATTTCCACTTTTTGGACACCGTTATGCTCTTATTTACTAAAGTAAAACATCTGAAAATTTACTTCTCCACTTCTCATCCTTAAGCTATACTTCGCTTTATGACGTGAATGGCTCCAAAATAAGAATGCAATTTTCAAGTATATTCAAATATAACTGACAGGCTCAATTTTATCGTATGGTTCCCATCTGATCATAAATGGAACACAACTTCAACCCTCTGTGACATGGCATTCTGGTGGAAAACTTCACCAATCGAAGTGATATTTTGTCACATTTCACAAAAAAAAATCACCAAAAATAAACCATTTGCTCCGACAAGATTCAAAAGTCTGCACTCTTCAGCTTAAGTGAAAAACTATTAGTGATTCAGCTACAACCAACACTGATGTGAGTTTTCAGCTGATCTGGGCTGAACTACAGGCAGTGTCTACACTGAGCAGAGAGGAGACAAGCGTGGAAACAAATCAGAAACGTAAGTGTTAATATATTTATAGTATGTAGAGCCACCATTTTTTCCCAGTAACGGTAAATTTTTAAATTTTTTTTTTAATTTAACCTTTATTTAACCAGGAGAGATCCCGTTGAGATTAGGAACCTCTTTTTCAAGGGAGTCCTGGCCAAGATAGGCAGCAGCAAATACAAAACACAGTTATGAAATTACACAGTTAAGACATGATTAAAATATGAAAAAAAAATAATAATAACAATAATAAGTTTACAAGAAAGTTATAAAAAACACGTGCACGTTGTGGAAATGGCCTCAAGAACTCGCAGTTTTGATTTAAACATGTGGGGACGTGGAAAAAAAAACTGTACATGTTGGTTACTGTTTCATTTCAATTTTTGTATAATAAATACTTTTTTATTTTGTCTTCTTTTAATGTTTTATGGCATTATAACTGCACAGAAGGCATTTTTGAGTCCTCTCTCCTCCTAGCCATGGTTGTGCCATTTCCATAGAGGTTCAGGACTTTATATTGCAGTGAAAAATGAGCCAACAGTGGGCAAAATGTGACAGGACAGTCAATTTAAGAATGATAATATGTGCCAATCCTCTGTTTTGATGTTTTAGGGTGGGACGACCTTTTGTTTGCAGACTGTAGCTTTAAGCAAAACCTCATCCTACCTTATTCCACTGTCTCTTGCTGCAGCAGTATTTTAGGTGCAGAGCGGTGATAACTCTTAATGTTGTCTGTAAATCAAAGAGTGGAAGCTGCTCAAGCACACAAGCGGCTTTTTGCTGAGCCAGAACCACAAAGGGTGTGGAAGGCGGAGGAGGAGGAGGTGGCAGTGGTTAGCCTTCTGTAGATCTATATTAAGTATGGCAAAGAGTTTACGACATTGAGGTTTGAATTAAAATCACTTTGCACTGTCTGTTATGCAGTTGTCCATACAGTATCAACCGCTCTCTTATAAAGACTTGGATGTATTGTGAGGTAAAGAGAAAGGTCGAGAAAGCAGAGTGAGAGGACGCAACCACCGTCCGTCTCTGCGTTCCATATGGGTATTTTAGGCCTCAGGGTCGGATTAGGAAGGAGAGGTTAGGCTGCTGCTGGAAAACAAACTCCAAAGAAAAAAAAAATGCAAAAATAAGTTGTACACTAATTTAACTTTCAGTTTTCCTTCCATGGAAACTGGAGCTTAAATTCTTAATTAATGTCACCCACACTGGAAACTTGTTCCACTGTTTACTTCTTGCAAATATTAGTCAATTTAAAATGCAAACACAAGAAAAGGGAGCAAAACATGATATTAATGTGAACTGTAAGAAACAACTATATACATAGAAAATGTGCGGTGTGTCAGCATATGGAAGAAATGTATCCCCCACCATAAAAAAACCACAACCACATGTTCTTTCACCAGGCAGTGAGTGACTTTCCCATAGGTGAACCAGCTCCTCTGCAGGCTGAATGGTCAATTAGTGGTTGTTGTCGGCGTATCACAGACTGACTTAAGAGGCCTTTTCTGAGAATAGAAAACTGGGTGAACACTGAATATGTTCTATGCCTCCTGGTATAATGTACAGTTAGTCACTCCCTATTTTAAGATATGGAAGAAGGAGAAACAGGGCAGAAGTTTGATAGGGCTTCCTTGGAGAGTGCTTTGCCAGATTCTAGTGTTGTACTACATGGTTTGGATTTGGTTGGGGTAAGACAGAGAGGGCAGGATGTAGCCATTACATGGACTGCTGTGAGCCCCCAGAGCGACGGAGAGCTCTGGAGAGACAGAACGAGAGGCTGAATCAGACCTCTCGACAGCACATCAAATTCCATCGCAGCGTATGTGTGTGAGGAGGAGTCCTAAGGGAGAGGACTGCTGCTACCACTGCTGTCTGACTGCACACACAAATGCCTCTAATAATGCAGAGGGAACACATATGAAACTGTGCTCATGTACGTCTTGTAGCCTGATCTTTTTTTTTTTTTTTTTTAGCTTTTCTAGCCACAAGACGGACAACCTATTGTGAGAAAATGTGTAGTTTCACTTCTCAGAATTAGAAGTCTGCAGTGTAAGACTGATTAATCACACGGGTGTGATCTTTCACGGAACCGTTTGTCACTAAGCTCCTCTGTTGAAATATATGTTTTCATGACACCACCTTTTTGTGGTATGCATTATCTGGACAACTCACACTTATCACCGTTACACAAACAAACACTCAAAGACACACCACAGTTTAAGCCCTGAAGTCTCCAGTATGTGGGACTTCAGCTCCTGACCTACAGTATAGTGTATGTGTGGTTAACATGGACGAGACAAAGCTAAGAAAAGCTGAAGAGGGTTGAAAATTATCCATGCTGCACCTGTTTGTGTTATTGATTTTTTTAGATATAATTACAGTAGGTATGAATATCTGAAGACCAAATCAGGCAACAATATATAAAATTTAAACAGAGATTGGGGAAAACTGATTCATACAAAATGCAAAAACTCTTTCTAAATCTTGAAATCCACAAAAGTCAGAGATAACTATAGTGGCGATAATAACAGCATCACAACCACTAGGCATTCGGTTAACAACTTACAGCAGAAACTCTCCCAGCATGCGTTCCAAGCTTTTGTGCAGATATGCAGTTGAAAACTCAGTAGTGCGCTTTAATATGTCAAGCGTTAGTTTGTCCCATTCATAATTTCTGTGTGGGATGGATAATTATCTTAAGTGTCTTTTTACTTCCACTCCAGGCCAAAAAAAAAAATGTATATTCAGATTCATGTTAAAGAATAATGTGCTAGCAAACAGAGCTGCAACAATTAATCAAATATTCAATTAGTAGTCAACTAATACAATAATCGGCAACTATTTTGATTGTTACTCATAGCAACAGCTTTGAGTAATTTAAGAAAAATTTAAGAAAAAAGTCAAAATTTTCCGATTCCACCTTCTTAAATGTGATTATATTTTGTTTTCTTTGATTCTCTTTGACAGTAAACTTTGAGTTGTGGACAAAACAAGACATTTGATGATGTCATCTTAACCTGTGGAATAACACTGCTCGTGATTTTTTTTTTTTTTTACAATTTTATCTACCAAACAACCAATGAATTAATGAATAAAATAATGAACAAATTATCTGACAATGAAAATAATAATTTACTGCAGCCCTACTACCAAATTAACACTAACCTGCTGCATCCTGTTGTATCACCTGCAGAGTAGACTTATGTTGTTTTCACTATAACTTGTGTATGTTTTGGGTAACTGGCTCAAAATTTCAACTCATCATACTTCCAGTTTGTTTGTTTTATAGTCTAAGAATCTTAAAATTAGAATTTAGACAGGCTCCTTTTTCACATTAATAACCATCACTTGTGTATATAATATAACACACTTCTTAAACTGTTTATAATAGAGGATCCAAGCCATTGTCCCAGCTTCAACTCTGTCTCGACCAGAGGTAATGTATTAGTAATAGCATCGACTGGCTGAGTGAGGCCTGGATTTTGCTGCTAAAAGAAGCAATGCCAGCTCCCATGAGAACTGGGAGAAATAAGGTACCGCTTATCAGATTTTCCATCACTGTCGTTTCCATGGTTTCACACTTTCACTAACAGCCATATTCACTTGTGGTGCATTAGCACAAATCAGGGTCCCTGTGATAATTCAGAAAGCTGTTAAGAAAAAAAATTAAACTCAGTGTGTCACTTCTGTACCACCTCCACACCTTACATCCTGGCTTCAGTTAAAGAGAATAATAATGTTAATTAACAGTGCGGTTTCTTCTACGCATACAGCACATTAGTGACTTCGTACTGTCACTGATGACAAAGGCGGTCTCCTTGGAAAGCACAGTAGAAAGGACATCACAGCTGTAGCAGAGTCTGAAAGCAGAATCTCTGTCATGTATTGGATAAAGGGGGATGAGGAAACTACTTTGTTCATAGTGTCCCGTGCTGAGATGACGAAATATCTGACAGTGGAAACAGAAAACGCAAATTCATCCAAACAACGTGGAACTGCCAATAGTGTCTTAAAACACTGATGATACTCAGCCCTGGAGCTCACTCAGAGACCAACTCTGCACCTATGTCCACTGACTACTGGTACTAAGACAAATCTTTTCTGGTACTTAGATACTGCAACAGCACTGAGAAAAAAATCCCCAAAATAAAGCATTTTCACATTTCCACTGCTTCAACCTGACATACAGTTCACATTTGGGATTCTGTACCATGGAAGGACTGGACTGCAAATATTAATTCCTTCACCAAATTAGTGCAAAAGCTGTGTGACTATAGGCAGCAGAGCAAAATGTTTTACAAGCGTCCTGAGGCTGAATACCTGACATATTTAGTTTCCACACAAATGGAATCTTATCAACCGTTTCTACCCAATGTGAGCACACAGAAGCACTTGTATAAAATATGGTTACTGTGTTTACCACCTTGGCTATGCATATGAAGGTTAGTCAGATTTAAGTAGGCATATTGTATGCTGCTGGCTTAGTGTGTTTCCTGGAAGTGCTTCTAAAAGATGTAGCAAGGATTGCCAGGGACAGTCCACATGGAGCCAGCAATGTCATGGAAGACAGAGTGTGCCAGGACAAGCTCGGTCTCAGCTATTTACATTTTGTCTGGGTCTAAGGACACATTAACTCTCTCTGTATGACCCACTCCAATGCTTGTACAGAACACATTGTGGCCCCATTCTTTCATGTTGGGGCTGCTGTTACGACAAATCTGCCTACATATCAGCCTCAAAATTTAGACATACACTACTGTTCAAAAGTTTGTGGTCAGTTAGAAATGCCCTTATTTTTGAAAGAAAAGCAGTTTTTTCAGTGAAGGCTAATTGATGATTAGAAAACCTTTGTGCAATTATGTTAGCATATGAATAAAAGTGTGTGTTTTCATGGAAAACATGAAATTGCCTGGGTGACCCCAAATTTTTGAACGGTAGTGTATAAAAGCCTCAACTATCACAAAACTCGATAGCTTTTGGCAAATCCACTAATCTTTCCTTACAAAACAATTTTTTATTTATCTGTGATTTTTTCTCTGAGAAAACCATTTCTGTGTATAAAATGCTTTTCTAGTTGCCTCTCACAACATTTTAATTAGAACAAAAGAGGCATTACTGTTGATTTTTTAAAGATACATTTATCTATCTTTAGCGCTGACAAATTTCAGCCTTATTCAAATACAATTCACAATATCTCACTACACCACCACTGCCACTACTTCGGTACTTCCTCCTGAAGTGTCTAAAATAACCTCAGCAGTTATACTATAGAAATATAATGAAGGTGCACATGAACCTTCAAAGTCACAGTTATTAAACATAAATCCCACCTCACTCGCTCCAAGGATTTATTTGCACACAAAACATTTAGTAAGTTCAGAGCAGTAACATGGCACTTTAAATACACTTGATAGTAATTCTATGTAGTTTCCATCGTTGCTTATATTAAATTATATGTGCTAGGAAATAATAAGTTGGCAATGGCAGTGCGCTAGTTTTAAATTAAGACACCAACGTGCTTTGAAGTTTAAACATAACACTGCAAATTTTGGGGTGGGCACAAAGTGTTTCCAAAAAACATTTTTTGAGGTCAACTGACAATTATATTCAATGCTGCGTGTATAATGATTGACTTGTGAATGTAACAATTTAGGCTGTATGAGCTTTATAAATCTTAGCACAGTTGATTTAACATTAAAAACATATATCAAGCTCACATGAGATTTGGGATTATGTCAAGTGAACAAAGTTTTGATGTCATTTTGACCATTTTGGACATTTGTTTAATCCCTATACTAACATTTTGCCTCAGATAAATTAGGATTTCTTGTGTATAAAGATTGATCATACTAACCCTATATTCAGTACATCAGACAGTCTTGTATCTACTAAGCATGCCACTGTGGCTACACATCAGCAATGGAAATACAGATCTGGTATTTTTAATACAGTGTCTGTTCTCAAAGCGACCACAATAACAGTGATGCTGTATCTTGATGGTATTTTGTATCAGCTATATTCAAACCCCTGACGAATTGATTCCCATTTACTGGTAAGGTGCTGAAATTCACTGTCATTGGATGGTGAGAGTCAAGCGCTCAAGTCAGATGATAATCAGCTGTGACTGTTTTGATCAATACTAGTAACCTCTCTGCCTGCTGTGATCTGACTCATGATTATGCCTCCTTTTCACAGATGGATTTGATCTTTTTATTGGCAGCCTAGGATCAATACTATTTACCGTATACAAAACTGCCAGTGCCTCTGAGTTGTCAGCTGTAACTGTCAGAGCACAGATGAATTTATGGGGAACTTGAGTCAACGGCCTGATACACTAGGATGAATCGAGAAGTGGTATTGGCTGACACGAGTCACCTCATGTCACCCTATTGTCTTCTTTTAAAACTTTCCCTTGAACACACCACGCAGCCAACCGCGGGCTGACGTGACACGTAGTATATTCTGCACTTCCTCTCCCTGCTAGGAAACAACCAGTCATCCAGCAGGCCAAAATCATTTTAGAAAGTCAAACAAGCAAACTAACCATTTCCACACCAATATCAATGAAAACAGTCCATTTGGAATACACAGAGTATTTTTAGATAAGAAATTATAATAACAGTGCTTTAAAATGGTTCATTGCAATGACTCGACAGACACTTTCAGCTTTGACCCGCAAAAAGCGTAAAATAAACAAAACAAAATAACAACACAACAGAGACATCTGACGGTTTGTTGGGTCATGGCTTTAACAGATGTTTAGAAAAATTACCATTATCATGCAAACTAGTATTGATGCCCTGAGCAGCAAAGCTGAGTCAGTGACAACTATTAGTGCAGAGAAGCAAAGCTGAGCATCCAGAGCATGTAAAACATAACTAACATCTGTTTGTGGGTTATATATCCAAGTAGACCAAATACCGATGGAAAGATCAGAAGGATGTGCATATGTATATGGCATAAATCAAAGACTGTTGTAATTCTCTCAGGCAGTGTTTAAATCCAGATGTGGAGTTACGTTACAGCTTCAGCATGTCTGTACCTGTCACAGTAAAATGGATCTGGATAAAACAGATGCTTTCTCAATATAGCAGAAGTCAAACTAGTGACACAAGCATCAGTCGTAATGAAGAGGTCACACAGGCTGCTCTGACCTCATTTAGACTAATGATTCGGATACAGAGCTCCTGAACATGATTTAGCACGGTTCACAAGGCCTCCGGTATAATGAGTAACTAACTCCAGACTGCCTTTTAGACTGAAATCATATCGCCACATTCCAGGGATACCAAATACCTGCAGCCTTAATGAGGTTTGAAATTAACAGCAGTGACCATGAAAATGCTCAGAAATGTAACACTTAGGCAGGTAGCCCAGACGTAGAAATACAGGCAGCCCATATTTTTGCTTAGAACTTGTGGTTCTGTTTGACTCTGAGTCCTTCACTGTGTTTGCACAGTCACAATAAAGATAAAAACCTTAATCAATGACTTTGGGACTGCCAACTGTACTTAGTAACTAATGACTATATTCACTATTGATTAATTTTTTGTGATTAACTGAAAAAATACAGGCTGCAAAAGTTCCCACACTCCAAAGCAACATCTTCATTTTGCTTGTTTTCTTCAACCAAAGCTCAAATATAACTAGATTACTATAATTTAAGAAAAAGCAAATCTTCTAATTTGAGTGTCTAGAACCAACACAGTTTGGATCATTTTACATTGAATTTATTTCGAATAAACCAATGATGTGGGAGAATGAGGGTAGAGCAGGTGAAGTAATGGACACATTTGTGTTTGGTTCTCACCATCTCAGGTTACACAGCTGGCAGTCGAATCACAATATGGATCAAAGAAAATAATACTGTCTAGAGTTACTAAAATTCAGCCCTTTCCCCTTCTGACAATCAGAGGCAGTACAGAATTGTAGCATATTTTGCCTCGTTAAAAATACATTTGTGCAAATGGGAAAATGCTAACTGGGTCACAGTGTGCCAGTGATACTACGGCTGTGTGGAGGGAAAAACTTTGTGTGCGGCAAAAGTTAAAAAAAAAGTTTTTGATGAATCAGGACAGCTTGGTGAGGAGGACAAATAATGAGATAACTTCTCTTCAGAAATCTCCAATTACAGAACGCTTCCCATTGGAGTAATTATATCTGTTGGCATTGCATAAACTCGCAGCAGTAATATGCTTCGTAGTTCTCAGGTGTCCTTTCTGTTAAACAGGCATGTTTGCAGACTGAAGATACTGAAATGTGACTCGCTATACTAGACCAGAGCTATTGTATAATTCATGTAAGGAGTAGGCAAAAGGTAACGACAAACCAGAGCTGATAAGACACAAACGTCCGAACAGGATACACCTCTGATATGTTTTTCAGGTCTCTTTCATATTAAAAATGGGAGCTTGAATTCTCGAGTTGCTGAAATGCGACGCTGCCAGAACGTCTTGTTGTTTTATTCATTAAGATGTAGGTTAAAGGTAACAAAGGCAGAGCTGATTAAGTGGCAAGAAACCAGTTCTGAATGGCAACTCAAAGAAAAGATACTTTCAGCTAATTAATAGCTGTAGGGAAACATGAAATGATGCAAGAACAAACCCTGAAAGACCCGTATGCCAACCTCTATGGTTGGCATTATCAAGATTCCTCAGTGAAATGGTAATAGAGAGTTCTTTAGAATTTAAGAAGTTGAGACAGATTTTAAAAAATGCAAAACACAATACAAACACAGTTATAATATAGACAGCTGATTAACTGCATGTTACATGGCCATGTAAAAATGAACGTAACACTCGAATGGAAAGAGAATATAAGTTGACCTGAGTTATCTATTTAATAAATGAAAACTGCATTTTTATTCAAATAAGACATTTGGAATTAGCCTAACAAGATTAAATATTGAGGTTAAGAACCTAGAAGGTTATTAATGATGCAAATTTACCTGAATAGTTTAAATATTATGGCTTACAACCCTACAAAAATTATATAAAATACAACTTTACTTAACTAATATGAGTATTAAGGCTAAAACCCTAGAGTGTGAATAAATATAAAGATGAACCTACAGTAGCAATAATGAAGATTATCCAAACTAATGTAAATATTAATGCTAAGGTCCTACAGTATTAATAATAACAGAGGTTATCCTGACTATTTAAACGTTAAGGCTAAACCGCTATCATGAATATTATCCTGACTAATGTAAATATTAAGGCTAAGACCATAAAGTATAATGAATCATAATGGTTACCCAAAACATTAAATATTATTCTCAGGAAATACAGCATCTTCTTCTTCTTACTAATATCTTACTAATATAAATATTAAGATCCATACAGTTACAATTATCCTGACTAAATTAAATATTAAGGCTAAGACCCTATAGTATTAATAATTATGGAGGTTAACCTGATTAATTTAGATCTAAATTTACAACCCTACAAAAATATACATGAAAACCCAACAAATCCAAGTGTTTTTGCTTTAATTTTGTTATTTTTTCTCTCTAATTCTTCAGTTATTTTTCTTCTACTATGTCCTTTAAGACAACACACCTGCATAATCTTGTGGTATCGTGTACAGAGGGGCTACATGAGCTAGCTTAGCCTTTAATATTTCCATAATGTGTTCATATGGTAATTTTTTTTTCTAATTAAGTTCACAGAAACAGCCTGCTAACTGAAGGAGGGTGAAACTGGGGGCTAACCGCTCATTTCCCCTCTGAGAAGGACTCGAGCCTAGATTACTTGTTCGCATTTTCACTTCTTGAACAGACTGAAACGTGTAAAACCCCCGTTAGCCTCACTGAACCACAGTTTCATCGCTGAACAGACCTGACTGTACCTGCAGCTTCCGTCCTGTTGCCCCCTAACAAACCTGTGTGAAGTTTACCTGCGGACGGACGCTGTACTCTCCCCGCCGGTTGCTAACCAACACTCACCGTCTCTAAGCTGCTGTTGCCGGGCAGCGCGTTCTCGGACGGCGCGAGCCCACTTCTCCGCCTCGTCCAGGTTGGCGAGCGGGTCCTGGAGCGCCGCGAGCCGAAAGCACTGCTCCACTCTCTGGCGGGAGACCCCGGAACTCATCCAGCGCCGCCGCAGCGGGTAGAAGTAGGCGGCCAGGTACGCCGCCGGGTCCGCGTTGTCATCCTCCCGGTAAGCCCGGCAGCCGATGCAGTCCTTCAGGCTGAGCGTCACCTTGTTCCGCCCGACAGGTGCCGACGTGAGCCGCTGGACGACGAGGTCCTTCTCGGTCAGGTTCACGGAGCACCTGACTTTTCGGTTACTAGTGAGCGTGTATTCCCCGTACAGAGTGTTGCGGTCCGGTTCGGTCCTCCTGTGATCCATCATCCTGAGCGGACGCCGGACTCGGAGGAGACCGGGACGCAGGGAGGGGGTCCGGGATACAGCAGCAGCAGCCACTCTGTCACATAGCGAACCGCCTGGATGATGCGAGCAAAGTGGAGAGAACAAGACTGCAACTGACAGCCTGCTGCCCGGACACGTGTCAACGCTACCGCAGTCCAACACTCCATATCCGGTCACATTTCAAAATAAGAGCCACTCTCACCAGCTGTGAGGGGAGCAACCTGCGATGACACTGAAGATACACAGGTCATTATTACTCCGTCAAGGAACGCGGGGGAGTTATGTCATGATCGGAGTATGTCTGTCTGTTTGTCTGTGCGCAACATTGCTCACAAACGGAACAATGGATTTGGATTAAATTTTCAGGGAAGGTCAGAAATGACACAAGGACCACCTGATTAGATTTTGGCAGTGATACGGCTTATAGTCTGGATCCACAGGTTTGTTAAAGATTTCTGTATCATTGTGAGATAGTGGCACAGCGTCACTGTAACTATGACAACAAGTGAACGCTGCCTGCTGACGATCACATGATTGCGATCCTACTAAAAATCGACTGCTGGACTTATCGAGACTTATTCATCGGAAATCATACAAGGAACAATTGATTAAATTGTGGGGCTGTTTCCAAATCCCATTACTTCTGCTACATATTTAGGTCACACGATTCAGTATCCATATATAACATACACATGCATAACACATCTGTGCTCAGCATAGGGGAATTTTTTATTAAATATTTCATCCATCAAAAATGATACAACTGAGCAGCCTTGATGGAGTACTGCGCTCTCTAAGTGTTTTTTTTTTGTTTTGTTTTTCTATCAATTCACGGGGTTTAGTAACTTGGTGGGAATTTGATATTAATTTATTAAAAACACACAGTGATAATAACTCATAATGTTGAACCTGTATATTTAGATTATCTACTTCATTTTGTATCTAAATGTCTACATATTCATATATTCATGTGTTTATACCGCTCTATCCATACTGTTAATAGTGTTTATGCAGTAATATACTGTGGATACAATACTGTAAAGAATGCACTTTACTGTTGCACTTCTGGTTAGATGTTAAACTGGATATAGTTTTTATAGAATAGAATAGAATATAGTTTTGCTGCCATTTGCACGGGTACATTACAGTACAGGTACATTGGAATTCTCTGTGGGTTTTCTCAAGTCAGTTTTATATGAAAGCAAAAATTAAATAAAATAATGAAAAAGGTAAGAGCAGCAACAACACAAAAAAAATGAAAATGTACATTCGAAAAATAAAAGAAGTACACATTAGAAACAGAGCACTTTTTGTCAAAAAAAAGTTCTAAAAATAGATACCCTGAGATTTAAATTGCACATCTTAGTGTACTCAATGGTGATAAAGTTGAATCTAATCTAAAAAGAAAGAAGCACAGCAAATAAAGCTTAGAGGATATATAAAAGACAAATAAATTACAATAAAAAGAAACATAAATGCAGCATGAAAATTGTCTTTTATTCTGATTCAGAGAAAAAGTCAAAAGTCTCATTTCTATTGTTTGAAAAGGGTTAAAAATGTAACCAACTGTGGACAAGAAGTTGTTGAACTGGCGACAAATTCTCAACCACTGAGTAGATTTATTTCGTACTTTGACCAGTGAATATGAGCTTTATTCAAAAGACATGATGCCACAGATGACAATAGGGAGCTGAGAACGGACTTTTGCTGTGCTAGATGCTAACATGTTGGTTAGAGCCACAGCCAGGTACTGAATGTGCACAACTTCACCATTTGTCATCTAATAAAGACAGCATGGTACGACACACAATATGTAGCGCTGGCCGGACATGTCCCCTAAAGTGTCCACCAACTCCACTGACCCTTTCACAAACAGTAAGACAAGCATTCCATAAGTATTGGGGGCAAAAATAATCTACTGTGCCCATTTAAACCTCCACTTTAACTCAATGTCAGTGCAGCCTGTATTGTTGTGACTTAGGGGGCATCTTCCCAGACTAAACCTGGATTCTTCAGTGTCCCTGGAGTCTGTGGTCCCAGAGAGGTCAACCATATTGCCTGCCCAATACAGCGTTTGACACTATCAATGGACAAGAAATACTAAGAAAATGCATTGCAGTGAAAGTTTGAGAAGGTTCTTTGAATATTTCCATTTGTTGTGAGCACTTTATATCAGATTATTCTGAATTTAGTATTGTCTTATTTAGAATTAGACAGAAATATAGTACATATTTTGTAACTTTAGTAAAATAGAAACAAATTAGAACAGTTTTTGTCATTTTTAAATTCACATATTTATGTATGTGGAGTTGATAAATAGAAAAACAGCAGTACTGTGAGTCCTAGTGAACCCAAATGTTGCTGTATATTCTCTTCAAAATAGACTACTCTTTAATTACGTTCATGAAACAATTTTTTTTAGCCTCAGATTTACTCTACGTGCTGTCATTGTCCCCTCTGAATGTCAGCAGACCGGTTCAAGCTTTTATTTCTAAGGTCATTACTGCCTGTTATGTCGGTGTGTTCCTGCGTGTTTCCTGCTAACTTGACTTCACCACAGCTGCGGTTCTCATTCAACTTTACAGCTCAGTAGTTCTACTCAACAAAAAACACGCGATGTGCTGCCACCTCGTGGTAGATGGAGGAAAAGGCTGCACTATAAAATGAAAAGAATATTGGGTCCCTTTTAGTGGCTTTATTAATCGCATATAACGAACACGTATGTATCGTAGAATAATGGAGTTCAGCTGCAGAAAGGGATTCTCCTCTTCTTTAATATGTGAACAGTGCAGTAAAGCGGATAAATGTGAGTAGAAAGTCACTCAGTCAGATGTGGAGCTGCAATGAGTCCTGGGCTGATTCACCCCCTGTTAAAGAAAATTTAAATATATTGTTAAGCAGAAGCTCTTAAAAGACACGGTAAGATTAATAGGGATTAGTCTTGAAATTATTTGAATCTGCACCTGGGGTCAACAGAAAGATATTGCATGGATGTGGCCAAGTTGTTAACAGTCGTTTTTTTTTTTTTTTTTTTTTTTTACACACGTGGACAAAATTGTTGGTATCCCACGGTTAATGCAAGAAAAACATACAATGGTCACAGAAATAATTTGAATATGACAAAAGTAATTCTAAATAAAAATTCTACGAAAATCAGGGGTACTCACGAGATGGGGAAACTGAAAACCGAGGGGGAAAACAGGCTGGGGAAAATCCATGAATAGGTCAGAGAAAACAGAGCCCAAGAAGGGGAAATCCAGGAGGGGGGAGAGCAGCAGAGTCCATGGGGCTGAAGCAGTCCGGAGGTGGCAGGCTTGGTGGATAGAAACAGAATCCAGGAGGGCAACAGAATCAATGATCCGATGGGGACTGAGTGAATGCACAGAGCTTAAATAGGTGGAGGTGAAGTGGAGAACAGGTGAATGGAATGAACTAATTACTGCAGCTGATGTGCATGACAGCAATCAGTAAAGTGCAGGCAGGTGAGTGAGACAAGGGAGACAGACAGACAGACAGATGCTTGTCTATAATTTTCTTTCTAATCTCCTGAGACAACCCTCTCCTTTGCTTCCTCTGGTCCATGTTTAGTGTGGTACATACCATGTCACCAAACAGCACAGTGACTACTGTAACCCTATAAATAGGCCGACTGACTGATTATAAGTTTGTAGACACCTGTGATGCTAATTAGAGGACACACCTTGATTGAACATGTCCCTATGGTCACATTATTTTCAGTCTTTTCTAGGGATACCATCATTTTTGTCCAGGCCCATTTCATGACTGTATTTTTTTAAATAATTCTGTTGAACCACGGTTCAAAAGCAATGTCTGATTTTCATTGGTTAATTTTCATAGAATTTTTATTTATTATTACTTTTGTCAGATTCAAATTATTTCTGTGACCGTTGTGGGTTTTTCTTTCATTAACCGAGGGATACCAACAATTTTGTCCACGTGTACACATCTAACAACTATTACACAGCAACATTATCTTTCATTTGGAGCCGTGTGATGAATTTCAGTCACATGTTCACACTCTTTTAGCTCAGTTTTGGCCTCGTCCACCATTTAGCTGCTAAATCTTGTTTTGTTCTGAGCAGGTTGTGCACAGTGGGATTTTCAGTCAGCCACAGCTTATGCCTAGCATCTACTGAATGGTCTGACTCACTGGATGTATGCCGTGGTTTTAAACACACATTTTACCGCACATTTCTCACCGGTTATTCACTGTTTTCAAAATCCCTGTTGCACAAAAAGGGATGACATGGTATTTGTACACTTGTATCACACTGTTTAGCTACGTGTAAGTTCTCTCTGTTCTGGAGAGTTTCTCCTTGTCCTGACATGGGACAGTAGCTTTAAATTTTGTCTTATCGGGCAAAGGTATGTAACTCTCTCTTCAAGGCCACCTGCACATTGTCACAGACTTTTAGGCTCCTGCAAAACAAGTAACACAATCTTCAACCAAGTAATAAAGTCTTCAGTATTTTTTCATCACTTGCCCAGAGTTATTGTAATTGGCTTACGAAAATGCAAACCCACCAGAGTGGTTTTTCTCCTACAGTGCAGTGATAATGAGGAGTAACAGACCATTCAACACAGCAGATGCTCCTCTATTGTGGTTGACATGTATGTAGAATCAGGTGTGTGATCCCCTGCACGTGATTGGCTCCTGCTCCTAAGGTATCCCCATTAAAGGACTCTTCTTGTCTGTTGATTGGAGCAGCACCCAAGTCAATTTTCCAATCCAGCTGATGCAGCTTGGGACTGGAGTGATACAAAAACCTGTTCAACATGTTAGAAGCATCTGCCTTGATTTAACATGAGCAACCCCGCACCAGTCCTCTAATTTCGGTTTAGATGTATAACTTCTGTGATAACCTTGTGGTATTTGTTTTGGAGGTGACTGGACCAGGCTTAGACATTAAAACTAATAGCCACACTAGGAACAGGTGTGCTGTTTGACCGCTCTTTGTTTTTTTAAGGAAGGTCTAACTTTGAGGTTTTACACTGAACAAAAATAGAAATGCAGCATGCAAATGGTCTTCTTCTCTGACTTAGATAAGAAATTGACAATATAATTTCTATTATTATAGTTAGGAAAGTGTTCAAATTTAGCCAACAAAGAGTTTTTGAGCTGTTCTACTGGTGTCAAATTCTGAGTTAATCCACATTCTAGTCAGGTGAGGCTTTAAAGGACTGTGGTCAGATAGTGTGACCAGTACACAGACTCTCCTTTGACCAGGGACTATAAAAGACCACCTTAAAATGTAGATTTATTCAAATGGCACAATACCACCGATGACAAGAGAAAGATGAGAAGAGGCTGCCGGATGCTGACATGTCAGTGAGAGCCACAGTCAGGCATTTTATTGTCCACAACTCCAGCATTTGCAGTCAAAGAAATAGATTCAGACAGTTCAGAAGTGTCCCCATGATCCTGTACCTCAAAAATATCCATCAACTTCATCAAGTCCTTCAGGAAAAGTGGGACAACATTCCACAAGTAGCATCAACAGCCTCATTAAGTCTGTATTGCAGAATATCTCAGCACTGTCCTGTGGTTTCTGCTCTACAGCCTCATTCTTGATCTGCTCAGTATCATTTCCAGTACACTTGGTACTTTGTTGTTCCACGACATTCTCTCTGTTGTAGAGATGCTGTGTTTTGGAAGAACAAATATTTATTTATTCACTTCTGTTAAAAAGAATGTATGGATTGCATTCAAGAGCTTTATTGTCATATGTACAGAAAACCAGACATTATATTCCTACTATGCTGCTTCTTCCTAACCAAAATGTACACAATTCATTTAAAAAAAACACATTAAATAAATAAGCTTACTTAAACTGACAGCAGCCGTGGTCATAAAGTGCACTATGCATTTGTAAACTTGATTTGTCTAAAGTAACTATGGCAGTGGTAAAGTAATTAAAGTAGAATTATAAAGTGCGTACTTCGTTTGATTTTTATTTTGTCAAATGCCCAAGTTCTTTTAGTGATAAATAAGTTTGCTAAATCAAGAAAAATGATAATAACAAACCTAGAACAGTTAGGACCGAACAGACACCATGAGAATAACAGGAAAGTTAAAGCTAAAAGCTAAACAACAAACTCAAAAAGCCGCTGTAAAAAACTTTCCCTTAATAGCAGTGCTTCAACCTTACATTACATTTTTTAACGATTTAAAAATAATGATATCTTAGCTGTTTTAACTGCCTTCGGAAAAATTATCTTGTTTTTGAATTAATGAAAACCTTGTGGGAAAATGAAGAATGAACAAATTTATAAAAAATGAATGAAAGTAGCTAAAATACAAGCCTTTTTCTGTTCTACTGTCACATGTTGAAATGTCTTAAGTAAAAAAGACTTGTTAAACAAAAGTTTATTAACTGACCTTCATTTTTTACTACAGTTTATTTTATCCATAAATTGATTGTTTTATCTCTTTTAATCCCCCTTAGGTCTTGACATGACAGTTTGCTATTTGTCATTAGCAATGTTACTGTAAATATAATAACAAAAACTTGCACTTAAACATATTAAAATCAATTTACTGACAAAAATATGGAAGCATTGCGATTGCATTTACTTTGAAGAAAGAAGAGAACATTAGCAACACAAAAATAAAGAGCATTATGGGGAAAAATACAAATTCAAATGTATATGGAAAAAGAATCACATAGTTTTTCCATGTTATGATGCACAAAATTTCCATTATCGCCTCACTGTGACAAAGCATGTGTTCCTGTTTTGAATCAATCGTCTCTGTTTTACAAAATGTAGATATTCTGTGTTTGAATAGTAAAATATTATGAGTGTGCAGAAAGAAATAACAATGAACAAGTTTTGTTTCTGCTTTGTCTTATAAAGAGAAAAGCATTATGATTATTGTTAACTGGAATCAAACTGAAGTTTTAATGAGCAAAAACAAAAAAAAACCGTTATTAAGAATGCAAATTTAATTAACTGGATGTTCTTCACTGTCTACCCACACACGTACATGGAATAAACAGCAACATGCAGATTTTTGATTTGCCAGGGAACAATTTCCAGAGATCCGCAGCCTAATTATCATTCAAATGACTTCAGTTTGTCGTGTTTTTTCTCTTTCATATGAGAACAATGATGTCCGCACTGTGGGCAGCTGGAGGAGATAAATGGGCCAAGAAGAAGAGGGATTGTTATTGCAGCTGAAATCAAAAAAGAGCATCAATTCCTCAGAGCAAATGCATTTTAATAAATCTCAAATCCATAAATAACCTGCTATAGATGCCAGAAAGAAAACACCGCATCTACTCAGTTATTATCCCCACACACAGCCTGCAGTGGATGTAATGAGGTATGTTTTATTTACTTTAACCCCACTGCAACTCCAGAAAGGAAAATATTGCACTTTTTACTTCACTTTTTCACAGATACTCGTCTCTGCATCTTCTGGTTAGATAAATTTGGCATTAAACAAATATTATGCACCTTTAAAATAAGATGTGTTGTTTATTGTTCAAGCTAGTAGATTGTAAGTGTTTGGAATTAGCTTCTGTCTAACCAGCAATAACATTAAAAGGCTGCTTACATAGTCATTTATCAGTAAGACTAATTCAATAATGCAACAGACCAGAAGCAACTCCAAGTATCTTTGTAACGAGATAATCAGTGTTATTCACTTTATCTGTCGGAGGTTTTAATGTTGTCTCTGAGTTGTACAGTTTTCCACTTAGATATTGCTACTTTACCATGCTGTATGTGTGGAAACGTGTACCAACACTGCAATCCTGTCACCACACAATACACTGCAAGGTGTTCAGTTTTAAGGTGCCACCTTCAAAATTGCAAGTGTGATCAAAATAACCTCAGTATACGAAATATTTCCTACAGTTGGCATCAGATAAGATTGACACTTGATGATGTAAAATTGCATCAGCTCTGCCAGAGTTTCAGTCACTCTTTTCTTGTTTCAGGATGGCAGCAGGTAAACTTTTCATTTTGATTTCCATGTAAAATGACAAATTGCGGCTGAGTGAGGGCTCCTGTTAACATCTATAAATCAGCTACAAGTTTAATATATACCAAAACAGTTGTGTAAAGGCTGTTAGTGCTCGTTTTGAGAAATTTTAAGGCAGCTTTACCTTCGCTGTTATATTTCAATGCAATGGTAGTCATTAATGTAACATGCCACTGCAAAAAAAGGTTAGCGATGTGAAATTTGTAAAGGTGATACACTTTGAACTGCAGCTTATAGTTCAGTGCAAAGACTATAGTTTGTGCAACTGCTGGTATGAAAATAAACTTTCTGCCTTAATCATCAAACGGAGAAAAACTATTCATATGACTGAAATAAGTAAACTTTGAAAAGACATTGTGGAGATTTGCTTGCAAGAGAATGTGTCTTTTGAGTTTGGATGTATTTGCAGTTGGCAGTTACTATAATGTACATGAAGTGTGACCTGATGTGGTAATTGTACTCTATATTAAATTAATTATATTGGCTGGTCTGATTGATTTACTTAATTTGGGCAGAAAAGAGCCTCTAAAACATCCATTATCTATACACCGCTTCATCCTCATTAGGGTCAGAGGGGCTGGAGTTTATCCCAGCTGATTTAGGGTGAAGGCAGGGGACACCTGGGCAGGTCAACAGTCTATCACAGGACTACATATAGAGACAAACAATCACACTCACATTCACACCCACAGACGGTTTAGAATTACCATTTACCCTCAGTTTTTATGTTTTTAGAAGCCAGGAAGAAGCCAGAGAATCTGGAGAAAACAGGGAGACAGGGAGAACATGAACATGTAAAAAGATCCCAGGCCAAGATTCAAACCCACGACCTTCTGGCTGTGAGGCAACAGCGCTAACCACAGCTTCACCGGCCATCGAAAACAAGAAGTCTCACTACAAAACTCTATTATTGAGATAATATGGGATTTTCACTCACTTTGGGCTCAATTTTCAATGTAATATGAAGTAGAGAGAACTTTTAATAACATAGAAATCATAGAGAAAGAAAAAAATGGATTTCTTTAGTTTTTTCGTATTTCAAAAAATGTTTAAAAAAATCCTGGGATCAACATAGCAACTTTTACCAATATTTTTTAAAAAAAGGCAGAAAAAAGCATGCTGTAGATATTTTATTATTTACATTTTCACAACCCCTACACACTCAGACTTTTTTTTTTTTTTTTTTTTAGCACTAGAAAGATTTTTCACCATGCTGAATGTATCTTCCAGCAACTTACTGACAGTTTGCTTTTCTGTGCACTGTTTTTGAGCCATGTTTTATTTATGTTATTGATCAGGTTTGTTCTCTTTTCCTCTTGTCGTCTCATCTCTGCTCTGTGCAAACACAACCTGCAGGACACCTGAACACTTGGGGAATTTTTGTCCCATGACTGTTGCTGACAGTCACTCATTAGTCACTCATGGTTTGTTGGCTACACGTTTTTACACTGTTTTCTTACAGAATCTGATTAGTGCCGATGATTCCTTTTTGCGCATTTTAAAATGTACATAGGATGAAGTGAGTTCGGTGAAATATCACAACTTTCGACTTGGCCATTTTTTGTTGATGGAACCAAACATGACTCATGATTAATGCAATGGTCATTGAATTTGTTTTTAATTCTTTCAGTTTCTGGCTCTGATCAATGTCGTAATTTTGCCAGGCTTTTCCTGTTTCTGTGTGTGCAGGTAGAGAGAAGATTCTCACATTCTGTTGTTGAGTTCAGTCTTGTTATCATTTTAAAGAACAGCTGCTTTTGGAAGCCAACAGATGGCAGTGTTAGATTCAGGATAACGCAGCTGATCATCACAATGCTTCAGTGCATTTAGTTTGAAATCCACATCTTTTTAACCAAGCAGCATGAAATACATCAAAAACTGAGCTAAGCTTTTGACTGAGCTGTACTACCGAAGATGCTCTGTGGTGTTTGAATAAAGGATACATTATTTTACTTTATCACATTTTATTTGAAAATACTACACTTTCTACCACGACATGCAACTTCTTACACTTTGTACGGTTTAAGTGCATACAGTATGATGATTTTTATTTATAGTTTGCACTTTAGCCACCAACAGCTTTGCATCATTTTATACTGTAGAGATCAGCGTGAACTGCAAAGCACCTCTATAAAATCCATCATTATCTTTAGCACTGCAACCACCACTGTATGTGAGAGAAGAATAAAGAAGTTGTCTGCCTTCTGCTTGGTCAAATCAAAGTCATTCTTGCACTCCTGTTCGGCTCCAGGCTTCAGCACACGATCCACAGAGAGTGGAAGGGGAGGAGGTGAGCGTATATGCAGATGGGAATTAGTGGTCCCAGTAAACACCTGGAGCCACAGGGGAAATGAGATGATCTTATTCACATGCAAGTCTTGTGCTGTTAAAATTGCACTGCTTTTCATCCACTTCACACCAGGAGATAGGTAGGCATCACCTATAAATCCAGCCTCGCCTGTGAATGCAGTTTTTTTTCTTTACCCCCCCAAAGACATTCAGGCTTTACTTTGAACATATTATGTAATTTACTGCAACGGGAGAAAGTGCTTTCTGAAAAACGTGTGTGAGATCATTACTCACACTATGGGCTTTGCAACAAAAGAGGCCTTTCATTCCAAACTGCAGGGTAGATGCTGATTTCCTAAAAGCTATTGATTGAAAATGGCACAGCTGAGGAGCGGCAGAGGAGCCATGAATGGAGACAGTAGATTCTCACTTCCACCGTTCTCCAGCTGTGAGCTCTATTGCTGCCTGCCCCTGAAGGGGGGGAAGAGGGCCGTCCCTGCATATGCTGTTTTTCATGGGATTTAACAGACAGTGCTGTCACTCCCACTAGAGCATGAGCATATAGTTTTAAGAGGGTTTCATCTCAAAAGGCTGATGAAAACAAGCATGTTCTCTCTGCAGGCTTCTTTTTTCTTCTTCTTCACATATGTCCTGGTTTTGCTCTAATTGCCATCGCTGGCAATCCTCACCATCTGGTTTCATCTCCTGAGCATGAAACCATTGACACAAGCTTAATAAGTGATAAGCAGCAATTATCTGTTGTTAGGGCAACTCGGTGCAGATGTCAACACAGTGCATATCAATACGGTCAATACATTAGCCTAGTTATTTCTTATATAATGCACATCTCAATGAGCCTGCTGCTGCCCCATCACCACCCCACATGCTTCACACACCCTCTGACAGATAGCCGAGTGGGAGGAAGGAATGTCATGTACCTCAGCATATAGTTAGCACTGGCATCCAACATGACAGATCCCTGTCGTGGTCGCTTAGCCCTGATGGCTTGCAGAAAGGTTTCGCCTGTCTGCCCGGCTCTCCCTCAGTTGCCCCTTAATTCTGCTCTGTTTCTTCAGATGCCCACCCTCTCCCCTTGTCAAGGAGCTGCCATAATTATGTAAGACTTATGTAAACCTGCCTCTTCCTAGCAAACAATGAAGCATTTCCAGCTCTGAGATGATAGCTTTAATGGTGATAACTATGACAAATGCACACCCGCGCATTGTGAAATTCATCATTCAAAACTAATCAGGTCGCCACTGCCGGGGTGTAATCGTATACTTCTGTGTAATGCAAGCAGCTCTGTGAAGCTGCAACAGGAACTTTGTGGTGCTTGGAGCCGAGAATCACAGTCACCGCATGTTTACCGTCTGCAGATACACAGAATGTTATTAGCTGTGGAGGTATTTTGTCATGAGGCGAAGTGCTGGATGATTAAACTTTTGACCTGATAATGGATCAGGATGAGAAGACAGAGGATCATTAAAGTTGTTGGAATTCACCCTGAGGTGAACACGAATGATTGCACCAAATTTGTGCCGATCCATCCAATACTTGACATTTCAACCTTAACTGAAGTGGCGGACCAGGGGACCAACTCTACCATCCCTGATGGCTAAAAAGCACTGCCATTACTGCGACAAGTTAATGGCAACAAGTACAAACCAAAGAATTTCTTTTCTTTTTTACAATTTGTTGATCACTAGCCCATTTAAATATAATTAAATGAACTTTCTCCATCTTTGAGCCCCTAAAACTCTGTGCTCATTGTGCTCCTGTCTGAAAGATAATTCAGTGTTAAATCTGTGGAAACGTGTCGTTTATTATGTTTGGGCTCCAACTAATGATAATTATTCTGTGAATGATTCACGTGATTAATTGATTCTTCACTTCACTTGGTCCATAATATGTTAAACAATAGCGATGCTCCTGTAGTGGTGGAAGCAGAATTCATATCCTTTACTTGAGTAAAAGTACCAATACAGCAATGTAAAAATACTCCATTACAAGTAAAAGACCTGCATGAAAACAGTAAAAATACAGACATACACTACCGGTCAAAAGTTTTAGAACGCCCCAGTTTTTCCATTTTTTTATTGAAATTCAAGTAGTTCAAGTCCAATGAATAGCTTGAAATGGTACAAAGGTAAGTGGTGAACTGCCAGAGGTTAAAAAAGGTAAGGTTTCCCAGTTCTGTACATTTCAGAGTTATACAAAAATGCCTTTTTCAGGGAACAAAAAATGGGTTAACAACTTAAAGCTTTTCTGCAGCAATGGAGGTTAATCAAGCCTTGAAAGTTGGTGCTGTCAATTCCTACAGGTGTCCCAACTTTTCTTGCTTACTTACAACCCCCTCTGTCTGCAAAAAAATAGTGTTGGAACACACCGTGGCACCATACTCTTGAATATTTGAACAGCATTGTACTGCAGAAAGTAGTGTGTTGCTATAAAAATGGTGAGGAAAAGGACATTAGCAAAAGAAGAGAGACAGACCATCATAACACTTAAAATGTATGTATTTCCTACAGAGAAATTGTGAAGAAAGTCAAGGTGTCAGTGAGTACAGTTTTCTTCATCATCAAAAGGCTCAGAAACTGGAGGAAACTCTGACAGGAAGATGTCTGGAGCCACTGCTCAGATGTCAGAATAAGAAACAGAGGCTTGCCTGGGCCATGAAACACCGCCAATGGACTGCTGAAGACTGGAAGAAGGATTTATGGACTGATAAATCAAAATTTTAAATCTTTGGTTCGTCACACAAGATTTTTGTACCCCATCAAGAAGGAGAAAGGATGGTTCCTCAGTGTGTGACATCAACTGTCAAACATGGGGGAGGAAACATGATGGTCTGGGGATGTTTTGCTGGATCCAGGGTTGGTAACTTGTACAGAGTAAGAGGAACCCTGAGTCCAAGCTATGCCAGAACTACAATAGGAAAAAAGAACAAGATGCTAAGCTTGAAAACATGGAGTGGCAGCACAGTCTCTAGACTTAAGCCCCATGGAGCTGGTTTGGGATGAACTGGACAGAAGAGTGAAAGCAAAGCAACATACAAATGCCACACATTTATGGGAACTTCTGCAACAGAGTTAGGAAGAACTTTCTGAAGAATATTTGTGGAAAGAATGTCACGAGTGTGTTCAGCTGTTATATCTGCCAAAGGTGGCTACTTTGTCTGCAGCTAAATAAAGCAGGAAGACAATGAGCTGCTCAGGTGTTCCTAATAACACCAAGCAGCCACCTGGACAGCCAATAGGAACACAGCTTACTGGAAGTCCAGAGGGCTGGGTTAGTGAAGGAAATTTAGTTTAAAGTTGAGGCAGAAAGTTAACAAAGAAAGTTGAAAACCACCTTCTGATACCTGAAATCTCTGAGTTTTCACACAAAGAACACCTGAACATGTCAAACTGGTTCCATAGTAGAACCATCATTGTAAAAACGTCATAGTATGGTGTGTTGCTCAAAAAACATTAGGACCCAGCTGTCAGGGGACAAACATGTAAGAAACATGAGAACAGAGAGAACCCAACCAGTAGGTCACAGTTTATCATCCCCCAGTCATCTCCTGAAGTCCATATGGTGAGAGACATCAGTATCTGGTTGTTAATTTACCAGAGGATGTTTATACTCATGCTGATGTGGTCTGTACTCTACAGTATTTTAGTGACTCAATAAATGCCTAAGTTGTTTTTTTTAAATGCTGTTCAGTTTTTAATAAACATTTAAGAGCCTATATGTAATCAATAAATGACCTTTGCCCATCTTAAGAAAAACTCACTCAGAACTCTGATATGTTAACAGTACTAAATAAATCAATAAATACATGCATACACACAAAAATAAGTTAATACATTAACTGTGTTTAGATAAGATTTAGATTTTTAAAAAAAAGTTGTTTATGTTTTTGCAGAATCCAGTATTACTCACTGGTTGGTCATTACATTTTATTAGTTTGATTTCACTGTTTAAAATGATGCCACCTCTTTTAAGACAGAACCTGTGATAATAAAACAATACAAAATTTTTAGTTCCGTGTTAATAAAGTACTTAAAGCTTTAAGTATGGCTAAATGCTTTTTTCAAAATTAAATATATCACTCCTTAGGTGGTAGTGGCCCCAAGTTCAGTAAAGTTGGAAAGATATTCACAGATTCAGACTTCCAGCATCAATAACTCATTAGATATAGGTTGTCAAACATAAACGGTGCCTCTTTCCTATTGTTGCAAGGCAGACAATGTGCTACAAGCCCAGTTTTATCAAAAGTAGCTGTCTTTCAAGCTACAGGAATAACATTGGTGTCTATGGAGTGAACAGGGTCCGTCTGCAATTTGCAAAACCGCTGCAACAGTAAAGAGAGACAAATATTCAATAACTTCACTCTTATACATTGTAGTGTCACTAAAATCACTGCAGCCTTCAACTGGCTCCTGTTGACAAAGTGTTTTAACAGAAATGTAAATGCTGTAATATGATTCTTTTAATGAACCATGTAACTTGAATGGATGTGATGCTGGTGTGACCACAGTGCACACGTCTGATGTTGCTTACAGTGGTCCAAGGGACGCTCAGGGAGTTTGTGTGTTTGCTCAGACTCAGGAAAAATTACAGGGAACATTGGTCTGCAGGATGTTGCTGTTGTAGCTGCAGGAGATCTGAATAACCTGCACTGTTTTACATATGAAGACAGCATATAAAGGGATTTGAGAGATGATTATTGAAAGAAAAAAAAGATGAAAAAACAAAGTTCTGGTCCACAAATCTGTTGTCATAGATACTGGATCATTGAAACATTTCACAAAATTAAAAGCATGTAAGAAGTCGAAAGGAGAAAATGACTATTTGGTGCTTCTGTTAACAGCTCAAAGACATCTGAAATGAGACTCAGACTACGCACTGCTCTTTGTAAGAAGTCAAAAAGGTTGGAAAGTTAATTTTTTAAAATGCGTCTTCAAAGCTTCTTCAAGCATACATTGTGGAAAATGTGCATCTTAAAAGGAACTAAAGCTGTCAAAGAAGTAGTAGAAAATATAATATCTCCCTCTGAAGTGTAGTGGAGCAGAAATAAAGTAAAGTAGCATGAAATGGAAATACTCAATAAAGTACATGTAATAAAGAATGTATTTAAGTATAGTAAAGTGCAATTACTTTTTACAGTTGTGCTCTTTATAATTCCTTAAAGTCCAGGTTGATTCAGACTATTGGTTTTGTCCAACCAGCAATCCCCAAACTAAACACATGCAGGCCTAAAACACGTTTTTATTAGTGCTGAAACAAATGGTTTTTTTGGTATTTTATCTTAAAGGTTGACTTACATGTTTAGTTAATTAACAAAATGAATTAATCCTCAGCTGTGCTAATATTCCACATAAGGCATTGGGCATATTGTTCTACCATGTTTCAGTGTATTTATCTCATATGTGAATCACTGATGCTATTAAGTGGGCACCTTTCTTCTCAGAGGTTTCTTTGACCTGCATCACAACCAGCAACAAATTAAATTGGTCTCTGTGTCAGCTGCTCCCCAGCAGCCATGGGGCATCCAGAGTCACTCGCTGAACTGAAGTTCTGCCAAGAGGAGCAGACAAGGGGGAAGCCCAGGCCTCTTCCTCTGCAGTGGGGGAATCACTCCTCATTACATGTGGACGTGGTTTATTGGGTCACCTCCATTCTCGTGGCCTGGTTGCTGGAGCGTGGTGGTGGTGGGGGTTTAAAGAGAGGCAGCTGGATCGGCGTGACGCTATGAGCACTGATATGTGTCACGGAGGCGATATGTAGTCTCTCAAAATGACTAAACCAACTTGCCTGACTTCATTAGAGGGAGTCCATGTAACTCTTGAAATGCAGTGAAAATCGTGGCCAGTGGGCATCGCTGACATGTCCTGGGGGTGTGTTCACTGACATGCAGTGATGTGTGCTGTGGTGGTGTAATGTGATGCCAGGCAGGAGTCAAATCACCAGATTAAAGCATGAGTCTCAATGTGTTTTTAACCTCATTTCTACTGTATAGTCACGCCTCTACACTGTTTCAAAATAATGCAAACTGGTCTAGAATTTATAATGTCTCACTGCACGAGGAAATAGTGTCTAACAGTGCATTAATTTGTCTTATAGAGTTCCAAAACCACCCACTCATACATTAGATTAAGGGACTTTTATATGTATTATATGTAAAATGACATTACAAGCATGTGTTGAACATAAAAACAAATGATTTAAAGATGGTAATTCTTTTTTTCCTGCAATTTCACGTTTTCCTCATTTTGTAAAAAAAAAAAAAAAAATACAGATTTCTAGTAAAATTGTACAGTTTCTTAATGTGGATCTGAATGTTTTAAACAAAACAATACACACATAAAATTTTTAAAAATTAAATTAAAAAGTTCAAAAAGTTCAGCTTTTTTTTCAAAAAAGGTGAAAATCGAGCAGCAAAGGTGCCAGAAAAAAACGGAAAAAAAAAAAAACATTCCTTAAATTATTTTTTCTGGCACTTTGCTGCCAGATTTGTGTTAAGGTTCAATGTCAGCAAACCTTTCAGCATGCATTTCAGCTCAAAAGTGAAGCAGATGAAGGGATTTTAATTAATATCATTAAAACATTATTCAGCAATGGTTGAAAATTGAGATTTGCTGCATTTTGTCTGCTGAGTCTTGCTCCTGATCTTTAACAGACAGTACGACTTATTTATGGGCATGATTCCTATCAATCAGCCTACTGCTGAGGCCCTCCATCATCTCATTTCCTCCATCACAGTGTCAACCACAAGGTCAACTCTCACGACGCTCAGACGTGACCTGCTGGAAGCTGCTCCTCTGAATATTGCTGCTCATTTCCTGAAGCGGCGCCCTGGTGGTGCAACCAACCCACTCGAGCCCCATGACAAAACCACCTCCCATAAAACCGGACAGGAATAGAAACAGAGTGAGCGTGTTTCTGTGTAGGTGGTTGGAAAAGCCGTTATTGTTACTGGTGTGCTCTAATTGCCTTTTCAGACTTTTGCTCAAACAGCAGGAGGCCGCTGTTCGCCGTCACAACCTGCTGCTGATTATGAGGTGCTTTCATCGCTGTGGGGATTTCTGCAGGACGACATGCATTTACTGTTGTGCAACAGAGAACAGGAAAGATGTTGCTTGGACAAAAAGAAGAAAAAATACGAGCACACTGCTACATCCTTCCATGTAGAATGTGTCCATGTGGTTCTACATGGACCTGACATTCAGACACTGGAAGTGAATACACAACTTCAACACAGTAACACCCTCCACCGGTGTGTGTTTAGTAAACTCAGTCTGCATGATAATGTAATGGTGATGAGTATTTCATGATGATTTAATGCATGAATTACTGCAGATCTGTCACTAATTGCAGTTGCTCAGTGTGTTTAAGTTTATGGAATTAGTTAACACTTAATGCATCAGTTAATAAATTCTACCTCACAGTTATTTCATACATTAATTTATATCTTGTCAAATCAGCTGGAATTCAGTTACACAGAAAATGTCATATCTGAGCACTGGTGCTGTTTTTGCACTTTCTGACAGTTTGGTCCAGAACTACATTTCTCAGACATTACTGGGTGGTTTCTGTACAAATATTCTTGGTACCCTGAGAGTGAATCCAAATTACACGGACGGTCACATGACTTCTAATCTTGTGCTGTCAGCAGGTGACAGGTTTGACTTGTGAAACTGCTCAACATAATGAACGGATTGGCACAAACATTCATAGTCCTCAGACGATGAATCCTACAGACTTGATGATCTCCTGACTTTTTCTCAAGCGTTAATCTCTACATTCACAGAAGAGAACTGTTAATGAATTAATTAATTAATTGAATTAATGAATTAATTACTTCAGTTGGTAGCATGTATTTGAGTCACATTTATCCATATTGACTTAACAAGTGATATTAATACCAGTGGTTTAAGTTAGATCTTCTTAAACAATGTGATTCTTCCCAAATAAACAGTTTGCATTTTAATGCTTTTGATGGTATTTCATTTTAGGAAATTCAACTTAAAATATTCTAGTTTTTCAACTTAAATATTTGCCTCACGTAAACATGACATGTAAAACATGATTTTTGTCATTAGATCTACCTTTGTTTCCTTTCTTTATTCTGTAATATGGTTGAGTTGTAGTAGAAAAATCCAAAGAAACATGGACATCAGACGCACAATGCAGAGGAACCAGTAAACCTAATAATCGCACTTAATTATAATATCAGTTTAAGGGACAAAGTGTAATTTCATGCTGAAAAAATCAGTAGGATCAGTTTGCAACAGTACTTGACTTACAGCTCAAATGCCCTTTTTACAGTGTCAACATTTGTGACATTGGATTGATTGCTGTGACATTTGTGCAGACAGTGATGCTGCCTTCAGATTGAATGACTCAGATGATTCTCTGATTTTCCCTCAAGCATCACCATCATAGAAACAAAGCATCCATCCAGACATGGAAGACAAAACAGCGGAAAAGTTGATGTGTGTCTGAAATCCTTGAATTATGACCCAAGTTTACATTTGTAAAAAGACTTTTGGAGGAAAGTTCAGTTTTGGAAGCAGGTTTCCTTCCCTGTAGGCATATAAGGTGTGTTTTAACCTCTTTATAAACAGTTGTTACCTTAATGTTTTCCCCTTCAATAGCTCTAAGGACATGTTAAAGTTTTGGAACTGAGGTAATGATGTAGAACTTTCAGACAAAACATTTTATTGACTTAATGATGGAGCCTCTGATAGAGGGTTTGTCTACTTTGCCCATTAATAGTCAAAATTCTAAGTTATCTGATACTTTATGATCAAATACCGACAAAACTAATAATGTTTTATTAATGTAATGTCTTTATTCCTGATGTACAAACCATTGTGAACATTATGGTTAAACTAATGTGGAAAAAAAGGTCAATATTATACCTGCTAAATAGCATATTAATATGCTGATGAATGTCAAGACAGTCTCAAAGACCTGAAAACATGGCTGCTGACAAAAAAGACTTTCAGTTATCACAGTTGCAATTTTGCAGAAGATTTAAATGAAATTACACAGAATGACTTGATTGTTAATGATCGCAGTGACAACTTCAAAAGCTTATAATATCTGCCTTTATTCCAAAAACAGTCAATTTCAGGAATCGGTTTTCTTCTAAGTTGGTTATTTGTATACCCCAAACAACATGTATGAGTCTGTTGTCCACAGCAGCTGTAACATTTAAAAACCTCCCAGTGTAAGGCTGAAAAAACTCATGCATTGTTGAACTAAACTGCGTCTCCTGCTTTACATTAGAGTCACATGAACACATGCATTAATCGACGCCTGTGGGATGCTGCAATTCATGACTATAACTTCTAAACAGGTCACAATATTGACTTGATGTCTGAACACTCCATGTGTTTTCACCGCAGTCAACAGCTAGACTTTAATCAGCTCCTCAAGAGTGGAGATGTTTGACAAACATTCATAGTCCTCAGACGATGAATCCTACAGACTTGATGATCTCCTGACTTTTTCTCAAGCGTCAATCTCTACATTCACAAAAGAGAATTGTTAGACCAACTTAAATTAATTACTTCAGTTGGTAGCATGTATTTGAGTCACATTTATCCATATTGACTTAACAAGTGATATTAATACCAGTGGTTTAAGTTAGATCTTCTTGAAAAATGTGATTCCTCCCAAACAACTAGCTTGCAATGATGCCAATTTTTTTTCCAGCTTAAATATTTGCTTTACCCAAACGGAAAATGTAAAACATCAAAGTCAACCAAACAGATGATTAAGCCTGGGATAGAAGAGGGCTCTGTGTTAGAAAACCTTTCCCCCTCAGCTTCTCTCCCTCTCAGGCCATTAGGAATCATGTCTCTCTCTCCCCCATCATTAGATTAACTCCCATGGTTGTGCAGGAAGACCACACTCATTACCCAAGCTACTCTGCTTTACCGAGCGCACAAAAGCCTCGATTTCACCTAGTAATTTGAGTCCGACAGGCTCATCGGGGCAGGAGACAACAGCGAGATATGGAAGTACTGCTGCCACTATCGGCACATATTTGTGCCCTATACCGCCTTGATTACACAGGCGGATTCAGAGTGCACGCTTGGCAGAGGCGACGTTCCTGCGGACATATTAGGCTCATTAGTTCCCCCGGTTTCTGCCAGTGGAGCTCCACGGCTGGAGGGATTTGGTGCACAGTTGTCACAATGACAAACAGAGACATTTACAATAATAGAGTTCCTAGCAGAGTAGATGCATAACACTGGGCCATATTCCTGCCACAGAGGTGGTTTTTGGTCCTTTCTCAGAAATAACTCTGCGGCCTGTTGCTCCCAGCGGAACGTAAATTAAATACACACCGGTATCACCAACAGGAAAACAACCTTAATATCAATGAGGATTCAGTCATTTATGTAATCAGGCAGGAAATAACCAGATCTCATTTGTTGGCAAGGGAAATAATGCAGCTCATAAAAATAAAAGAAAGACGAAAACCAGCATTAATTGCTGTGATCCTGTACATGGGGGCTAAAAGCGTTACTGTATACGATTTAGTCATCACTGCAAAAGAATCCATGTGCAGAGTAAAATATCTGCTGACATAAAAGAAAAAACCCAGGCAGCTTGTATCAGTGCTACTGGCAGCGTGGGAGTGGATTTCCCTTCAAATAAAGACGCAGCAGGCCGTGCATGTACATCACAGAAAACACTTGTTTATTTCTGCTCCGGCAGCATGGTAATGACAAAAAGTTTCGGAAGCCATTTCAAGGGAAGTTTTCATTGCTTGTGGGACAGTTGAGTCATGATACACTCGAGTGTGAAATTACTTCCCCCCCTGAATGTCATACAAACTGAAGTGAAGAGATCGTTGCAGGAGGGTTTGTAGCAGTCAGGATTCAATCAAAGCTGCCTATCATATCTGTTGCAAAGCCTACAGTTCTATAGGCTTCCTATCTTTCCTGACAGCCCCTCTTTGGTGCTGTAGAAGAGAAAACACTTATAACCATCAACAAGCTTGAAGCCTGTCTATTTTAGAGTGTCTGTCAGGGGCAAAAGTAGGTGATGTGTGTTGAGTTTCGCTGTCAGAAAGTTGATCTAAAGCCGACGCCACGGATCAGCTTGATTGACTGGAGCGAGATCTGCCGAGGCTTAAAGAAGATGGAGGACACTCGGAGCGGTTTCCACTTTTACAGTCAGGATATTTCTCCAGCGAAGCATTCTGGGAACAGGAAGAAAGTCATTTAGTTTGACACTTCACTGCCCACATCGAGATATAAATGACCACTTTCAAAAACACTTGCACAAACTGCAAAGAGATAATGAGATTGTACAAGTATCATTTAGATGTGTCTTATGTTAATATTTATATACTTGGTTTAACTCACCAGCCGTCTCTCCATGGACCTGAGAACAGCCTCCACATCTAAAACCCACCTCTGTGTGCAGGAGGAGGCAGGCGAAGGGGATAGACGGAAAGAAACAAATGAAGTATTTCATCATTTAAAGAGAGATGTTGGAAGGACCTGGTTCTGAACAAACTGACTGCTTTTTACATTTTGGTTGATAAAATATTAAACAGGCTCCAGTAAGCTCATTGCACCACTACCTGTTTTAGTTTAACTGAGTTTAGATGCCAAAGACAGACTTCTGTGTCACTGCTGTAAACATCTCACTTAGCCTCAGATACGCGTTTTTGGTCTGAAGACTCTAAATGTGTCACAAAATCACATTAAAGGTCATCAGCTACCCACAGTGTGTGACGAGGTCCGGCACGAACACACTACTTTCTGCAAAAAATACATTTTAGTTTTGTGTTTTTGTCTCGTCTCACTGGTTTGATGTCGGTGCCGCTCAGACAGGAAAAGATAACGTAACTCATATTCAGTGTGAGCTTATGTTAGTGAGTTTATGATCTTTTATTCTGGATTGCACAGTTGCTTCCTTAAAGATAAAACTTTCAATCCTCTGCTGTGTATTTCTAATCTGATGCTCTCATTTATTAAATTTCATATTAAGAAATGCAAATTTACAGGCATAAAGTCTGATATGTTGGTTTTATTATTACAAATTAATCTAAAATTAATCAAGAGCTTGCAAAACCATTATTACTTTGTTTAGTGCTAAAAATACTGACTTTATTTGTTTTTAGTGCCCTTATTGTGTATTTCGGATTTTATTTGTTTTTTAGTGCCTTTTATTTTGTGATTCTATTTGTTTTTAGTGCTTTTATTATGTAGCTCTGATTTTATTTGTTTTTAGTGCTTTGATTGTGTATTTTTATATTTTATTTGTTTTTATTTTATTTGCCTTGTTCTGTGTACATGTATGTACAGCACTTTGGTTCAATCGGGGGTTGTTAAAAGTGCTATACAAATAAAGCTGGATTGATTGGATTGGAAAAATCTTTATAGGCATTATAAAAGTCCATATACAGTAGTTCAAAGTTGTGGTATTCGGTATGCATTTCTCTACTGTGAACTGTACGATGTCTTTATAGTAGCCTGTTGGTTCATCAAATCAAATCAGTATTTATGATAACTGTGATACTTAAAAACTGAAATATTGGTACCATGTTGATAATAGGCATGACAATATGATAAATAATGCATAACTGGCAACAGCTATGATTGCACACTGTCTCTTAACCTCCATACATTCATATTTTATGTAATTAATCTGCCAAATATAAGACAAAACACACAACAATCAAGTTTGATGATTATTTTTTCATACTTTCTATAGATATTATGATAATATTGTGAAATGTTTTGGTCACGATAACAGTGAAAATCTGATATCATGAAAGCCCCATTCAAAACTAAAAAAGTATTTTTAAAAACCAAAACAATCTTTCCTGTTAACTATGCCTAATATCTGGCATAGTTAAGGTATCAGGCATCGTCAAGGCCGTTACATTTAGTGGTACAACCAGGTGCTAAAATGTCTGGCACTAGTTCTGGAAACGCAGTGGATGAGTGTTAACGTCCTTCCCCCCACGTCAACCCAATGGCAAGAAACAACATTTGTCCGGGAGGGTGAGGGTCGAGCCTGTCTCGCCACCTCAAGACCAGATCCTGGCAGTAGAGAGGGGCTTTGCGATTGGAGGATGCCAGTAGGCCTGGACCAAAAGCTCTGCTTCCCACTTGAGATTTCATCCAACAACCTGCGACCAGACCTGGTGCTATGGTCAGCTTCGCTTAGGCATGTCTACATCATCGAGGTCACAGTGCCCTGGGAGAGCTCAGAAGTGGAGGCTTATGAGTGCAAGAAGCTTGCCGCCGATGCAAAACAGCAAGGCTGGAAGGTGAGGGTCCGACCAGTCCAAGTAGGCTGCAGAGGCTTCGTAGCCACCTCCACATCTATGGAGTAAGTGGGAAGGCCTGCTGGCAGGCGATCAAGGACCTCTCCAGAGCCGCTGAAAAGGGAAGTCAGTGGCTGTGGATGAAGAGAAAGAACTCCACCTGGGCCTTCAAGTGAGTAGATGGCATCTTGGGGGTGAATCTGAGACGATGGGATTCACAGCTGAACCCTCTGGAGGTGTCGTGGGTGTCGCTATCTGCGAAACACCGATGAAGGAGGGCACATGATTGATAACCCAGAGGATGCCCTGATTCACTTGACCATCCCACAGAGTCTTAGATGTCTCGTGTATGCAAGAAGGGATATCAACATCTAGTCCTACACAACACATCAGTATTTTGATGGTGAATTAAAGCTTCCAACCTTGAACTGATCAAAACAACTTTGAATGAATTTACACAGAGATGTGACATTGTGGAAGTTTAACCAGTACTATTTACAGCATTTACTGCAAACAATGTTAACTGATCCTACGTTGCTGCTCTGATCACTGCAGCTTATATCATCTTCGGCTTCAGTTTGAAGTTCCTTTATTGGCACGTTGTCTTAGAATTAAATGAACCTCCAGGAACTCTAAGAAAGTTCAGGGAAACTTGTTTGGAGTTTTTCTGGAGAAGAGTTTGGATGGCTAATAACTCGAAAGTGGTTCCTGGAGGAATCATATTGAAAAGGCTCTTGGAGCATATTTTAGGCCTTTTTGCTTTTAATTTATTTTACAATCAGTTTGGTATGAGTTTAAGTACTTTTTAAAAATCTCTAGAGGCAATTCAGACCTTTCTAGAAGGTGCCGAGGAGAATCAGAATTTGCAACAGATGATTAATACTGCAGCAATTTGTGTTCATTTGGAAACATGTTGCAGCCAAATAAATGAATAACATGACAGCTGTCTGTCAGGTGAATAATTAGTAAGCCATTTACTTCCAAGCCAAATTAGAAGTTTGCATACAACCAGAGACAAGTCTGGACAGATTTTTCTTTCCTTTTTTTTTTTTTTTGGTGATATTTATTGTGAGCACAGCATGATGTACTGCTGCTTCATAATCATAATACATTTGTGCTCACAAATTCATTAACTAAACTAATTAATACTTTAATTAGTATGCATTATAGTGCCATTTTTCAATTAGCTCTATCAAAATGCATTAAGTAGGACAAAGGACAAGAAATCGTTACAAGGGACATGAATTAAATAAGTAAATATGTAACGCTAACAAGCCCAATGCATTGTGTACAACTTCTGGAGATGAAACTTGAATTTACTGTTGCATCTCCAAAAGCAACAGGAAAAACACAACACGCGTGTAGCAGTTGTTCGCCTTTGTTCTTACTCATGACACACATGATTTGCAGTTTAGCAATAAGTAACCGAGCAGTGACATTGATTGATCTTGTGAACATTACCCAGAGGCTTTGTACACAGAATGCATAACAGACAATCTAAGCAGCTTAGTATCGACTGCACCGGTGGACAACAAAGAGCAGAAGCTTCGAGTTCCCTCAGTTCCTAGAAAACCACACGACAACATGTTCCGACCGCTGTGTGGAAGGACGGCCTTATTCTGTGGCTTTGTCTCTTCTCTACGCTCCAGTCCCTCACATCCCTCCGGTGCTCTGGCAAACATGCATCTGCTGCCAGGCTGTCTCCTCTGCGAGCCATAATGTCCCTGTACCGACCACCACCGCCTCCTCAAACGGCCAACACAGTTTTCACACAGTGTAACTAGACTCTAGAAACTGATACTGTCCAACGTGGGGCCAAAGTGCGAGTGATGGCGTTGTAGGATCGAAATCATTGTGCTAATAAGATATAAGGTAACAATGTAGAAAGTGTTGCCATGCTACAGTCCAATTATCAAACCACAAGTACACATCTTTACCTTCCACTGCAATGTTCATGGATAATGGGATCTGTTTCAAATGGCATTGTGGTGTGAACATTAGGGGATGCCAGTATGAAGGTGTAGTATGGATGTGGCAGAATTAAGCAGGTCTCACCTGTCAAACATGATGCTACTGAGTCTCATTATTCAGATCACTCATGTTGGAAGCTGTCTAAATATTTGCAGAAAGACAAAACACATTCACAGTGGCCTGAAAAATTATAGAAGCATTACAGAATTATAGAGGGGTTTCCATTTCAATACAGCTTTAAAACATAATGAGAGACAATTTAGCCAGTGAACAACAAATACACCTGTCAAAGTAGTCAATCAGTGTATAAACATCCCATCCCACTGGCACTGAATGACCATAGAGTCTGGAAAAATATGCATCTCCCAGATGTTGGCTTTTTATAAGTGAAGAGAAACCACCCCCGTTTTCAGTGTGACGCTGCATTTTTCACATAAATAATTTGGCTTAGGAAGGCTTCAGGCTTATAAGGTGCCTTGTGGAGTTTTCTTGTAGACAACCTAAAATTATCACCACAGCTGTGAGAGTATTACTCCATAGTGCTACAAGCAGTCAAGAATCTTCAGGGCATCCTTAAGAAACAGAGATTTTTGTCAGTCAATGATATGATGTACCATTTATTACTTGAGTTCATTTCTATTCCTAACTTTGGAATTACATGATACTGGTGTTGACGTCTACATTATTGTTAAAAATATTATTTGCTACTGTGATATAAATTATCATTATTTGAGTATGGCTTTCAGGTGGAACTTTCAAGAAACAACGCATAAGCATATAAGCATACGAAGACGTTTTATTAAAAACATCCTTATGACATGTACAGTACCTATAAAATGTGTACACAGCAAAGTTTTCCCCTTTCACTGTTTTCTTTAAAGGTGCATTGACTAAATTCTGACTTGAAGAGGGTGAATACAATATTTTATTTAACATTCAGCATACATTGTAGGAACCTGTTTTCACTTTGACATAAAAGAGTCTTTCTTTGTACGATTCAATGCTGCAATATCAAAAGAAAGCCTCAGAGGGAGTGAAAACTAACAACATAGCTACTACTACTACTACTTCATAAGCAGCAATTCAGAACAATAATTAAACTGCTGCAACATCAAACATATTAAATCTTGATTATTGCCCATAAAGGCTCGTGGTTTTTTAAAGTAAACATTTCTTCTTTGTCTTTAAAAATGAGTTTTCACCCATAAAATTCACAATAGCAGCCTACTATAGGAAAGGAATTGGTGGCAGAAGAAAACTGATGTTTACCTGATTCCTGTTAGAACAGTGAGTCTCACTTGGCCGGGTCTGGACTTTGCACTGAGGACGTTTCCTTCTCCTCCACGTCTTTTGGAAAACTGAGCAAAGAAAGAGAGGGAGGTGAGAGAGGTCAGCTGTGAAGGGGTCAGTGAAAGAGAAACTCATAAAGGTGGTAAGTGATAGGACAATTAAACTGGGGCGGTAATCTGAGAAGTGCTGGTCAGCTTGCCCTGTGCCCGCCTTTGTTTTATTTTCATTTTCAGATGTGTTTTATTCATTCAAATGTACAGACAAAGGGAATACGTTTCTGTTTTGAGACCGTCTTCTCTCCACACTAACGACTTGGACCAGCAGTCATGTTGTTACTGCAACTTGTAAAGAGGTGTAGTAAGCTGGAATAATTACTCAGAACGCACACATGAAACAAATTGGATGTCCTGATGATGTCTTTTAATCCCATTAAGAATGAGAGCAGTGTAAAACTGCTAATTCTATGTGTGGTGCTTCCAGATCAGATCTTAACGAATCTTCTATCTACCAATCAGGTGTTGTTTTTTCATTTCTTTCACTGGAAAAACAACTTGCAGGTGCTTCATATTGAGGGGAATACATGAAGTAAGTTACCAGAGTGTCAACATAGACAGAGTCCTCATGAAGCCTACAAATAAAACTGTTGACATCTGTAATTCACGAAATTT
The DNA here is from genome assembly GCF_022539595.1 of Amphiprion ocellaris. NCBI lineage: Eukaryota > Metazoa > Chordata > Actinopteri > Pomacentridae > Amphiprion > Amphiprion ocellaris. The sequence goes on from NC_072769.1 coordinate 10,955,446, forward strand.
CACATTATTAGCACGAGTAAAAAAAAAAAAAAAAAAGAAAGAAAGAAAAACTGCTTCTTTGGAATGCTGCAGTGATAACATAAACGACTTCATAGTGTCTAGGAGTAAATCTGAGAAACAAACATGATGGAGGTTCCATCTAGTGTTGTGGCAGCATAAACTGGACTTACAGAATGAGGTTCTCTGTTGAAATCTATGCTTTGACTAAATGCAGCAACCTTTGCAAAGACCTTCTAGTAATCCATGACTGCATTAAGCTCCAGCCTTATAGTTTCAGCTGTCATTTAATGTTTCTCAAGATCCACCAATCCGAACTACTTTCTTCTTGACACTGCACTTCTTTGGACCCCCAGCAACACACCCACCAAGTACGAAATAGATCAGAAGAAGCATAGACACACACACATGCACAAAACTATGCTTAGGCTCAACAACACCAAAAAAAAATATGCAGTTTGCATCAATATTTTTGAGTTATGGCAGTCAGTCCACAAACTACATTACTTCTCTACAATCAAAAGTATATATTTTATTCCAATTTACGGAGTGATTGGTTGCCAAAGACAAAGTTTCAGACTTGATTATGCATTTAAAATGTAGTTGTTCCAAAAGGTATTTTCACATTTTATTAAAATATTTCTTGGGTGATATGTATTTAATTACTGTAATTATAAACAAAAGATTTTAAATTGACAGATTTCGATTAAATTTAAAAAAACTGTAAAGTTGAGAAAAGAGAACTGATCCTGAGATTGTGACGACTTTTTAAAAATGACTTTAAAATTACTGAGCACTACTTTTGAGTAATTACCACTACAGATCAATAGGCTTACACTATTGATTTAGTCATTTCCATAGGTGTTGTATTACAAAGGACGAGGCAGGGCCCGCTCAGGTGGCGTACTTTCTCCAGATTTTTCATGCTCTGCCACTGATTACAACCGATCAATTAAAGTGATTTCAGTTTTAATCACTGTGATATTTTGTTCCATGCTAATTACAGCCTGACTGAACTGTTTTTCACACATTCATTGGCAACGGAGATGGAGTCAGCAGATGAGTAATCAGACAGTCAGCACAGAAATGCCAAAGATAATATTTGAGGTTATTTCGAAATGTACTGTGTCACCTGAAAATGTCTGACATGTTTATTGTTTCGCTGCTACAACTGAGTTGCACTGAGGAAGTAACATTTTTGGAGCTGGATCTAACTGGAACTACATGTAGCATAATTTGTCAAGTGGAGGTCATCTAAGTGCAGTGAATGTGTCTCAAATGATTGTAGCATAAAGACCCCTGTATCTGGAAGGTCAGTTACTGGTGAATCGGTATTTCTGGTTATAAATACACAATGAAGATGAATAAACACTTCAAGCAACTCTATGAGAAAGATAATGGAAAGCATTAACCAGGAAGTAGATACAAGAACATTTTCAACTCACTGAATGTTCCTTGGAGTAAAGTTAAATCCATCATAGAAGAATAGAATAGAATAGAATAGAATAGAATAGAATAGAATAGAATAGAATAGAATAGAATAGAATAGAATAGAATAGAATATTATTGTCAGCCAGAACATACACATGCACAGTTGGTGCACATTATGACTGAAATTTCAATGCAAAAAGCTCGCCATCGGACTGATTAAAAAAAAAAAACAACAAAAAACAAACAAAAAAAATCATTAAGAAGTGGAAGGAATACAGCATATTTGTAGATTTGCCTAGAGCTGGTTGTCATCAAAAGTGGAGAAAGAGACTAGTGAGGGAGGCCACCAAGACACCCATGACTCCGCTGAAGGAGGTACAAGCTTTAGCAGCTGAGATGGGAGAGACTTTGTATACAACAAATGTTGCCTGTTTTTCAGCAGTCAAAGCTTTAATGGGAGAGTGGCAAAGAGAAAGCCACTGCTGGAAAAGCTCAAATTACATCTTGACTAGAATTCACCTGAAGGCATGTGAGAGACCCTGAAGTCAACTAGAAAAAATTTATTTGGTCTGATGAGACCAAAACATAACTTTCTGGCTATCAGACTAGAGGCTATGTCTGGCAGACACCAATCACTGCACATCATCCCAACCACACACTGTAAAGCACGGTGGTGGCAGCATCATAATGCAAGGATGCTTCTCTACAGCAGGTCCTGTGTGGCTTGTAAAGGTAGAGGGTAAAATGAATACGGAAAAGCAAGGATCTGATTCAGCCTGCAAGAGAACTGTGACTTAAAGCGAAGATTTGACCCTCAACATATAGCCAAAGCTACACAGAAACGATTTAAAGACAACAAGGAGAATCTTCTGGAGTGGTTGAGTCAGAGAACAGACCTCAATCCATTTGAATTTGTAGCTGGACTTCAAAAGAAGGCAGAGTGTGAGGAGTTCACACAAAAATACTGATTTTACATTTTATATTTTTAACTACTTGACAAGACTTTAGAAATTTGTTTTTGCTTTGACATTAGAGAGACTTTTTTTAATAAATCTGAACACTGACCACAATTCAGCACTGAAAAGCAACAAAAGCAGAAAACTTTCAAGGTGGGTGAATCCTTTTTATAGTCCCGGTTAAGGTTACTCATTTGATAACAGGTGTTGTTACACAGGAAATCCTCTTCCCTATCCCCGTTCCTCTGCATTTACAATTCAACCTTTCAGCAGATGAAGTACAGTGTGATTATCTGTTCTCTGTTTGTTCAGCTGAATGTCAAAGCAAAAGGATGGCTAAAACCGCATGTAGCTGTATAAAAAAAAAAATTATCAGTTTGAATTTGTGGCATTTTATGAGAGAAACGATCTTCAGTTGTGTTCAGTCTTCAACATGTCCTCATCTTAAACCTCTTCTAAAATGCCATACTGAAGACATTTATGTTTTATTATATGATTGTATTCATAACTTGAGACATTTTCTTACAAATGTCCTTGATTGTAAAGAACCCGCCTAAAAATCTGCCACACTGTGATGAAGTGTCTGATCTGGCATTTGTACAGAACAACCTCCTTAAAGATCATCATCGGTGCTACTGCAGCTCTCAGCGTAATAATCTTGGCATTTACATTCAGTATTTACCACCATCTAGTCAGCCAATAATAGTATTCAGCTCATGGAGATTCCCTTCAAGTCGGTATGAGGCCGACGAACAAAGTCAAAAACATTTCACAGTAATCAGTGCTCGTTTCCCAGCACACAGTTACCTTGGATCAAATTCAAGCCCCAAACCGTGGTGTTATTCACACCACATAATTGCTTTGTTTATCCGTAGATGTCGAGCGGCGTAATGAGCTAAAGTTCCGAGGACAGACCTGCCAGGGGGCCGAACATCTGAAGGCAAGACGAGCTCTCAGAAAACGACTCGTGTACTGATCTCCACTTTGTCATGCTCTGGCATTGGACATGAATCTCCAACTGAGAAGCAGCACCTCATTACACATAGCTGTGTGCAGAGATCAATATTTGACAACCTGAGGATGATGACATATGAAGCAATGTACTCTCAGACATGGAGATTTAAAGCACCTGATGAAAGCGAAACCATTTTCCTGCATTTAAAAAGAGACCAGAGCCTTCAGGGGTAAAATTGGATCAGACAGAAGGTAAACTGGCGCTTGTAGCTGCTCTGCTGACAAAGGCCAGAGAGGGAAAGTGTAACAATGTTTTACACTTGTTTCTTGAGATTACAAACTAACACTAATGAAAAAAAGAACAGTTGAGAAAACTTAAAATATCAAGGCAACCTTTTGCAGTAAAATTTTTGAATTGTCTCAACGATTTGCCAGTTCATTGTCCTAAGTCATGTTACATTATTGTACCAGTTATATTTGTTCTATGAATAGTCACTGCTATTAATTCTTCATTTTGGCTTCATAAACTTGTTTATTAGCTGAATAGTGTGATTCACAGAACTACCAAAGGCTAATAAACCCCATGATCTTTTTTTTTTTTTTTTTTTTTTAACAGTTATTTTTTTGGTCTTTTTCTGGCTTTATTAAGAGACAGCAGTGAGAGAGAGATGGGGAAGTGGGGAGAAGAACGGGGGAAGGACCTGCAGGTAAGGGCCATGAGCTGGATTTGAACCCAGGACCACTACATATAGGCCCTGTTCATGGGTCACCCGCTCAATCTGTTGAGCTACAGGGGATCATAGCTGAGTTGTAAGCCAAGGGAAAGAAAGCATGAGGACTTACCCCTGCTGTGTATTCTGGGAAACCCTGTGGTTTTTTCCAACTTTGTTGTACCAACAGCAAACTACATTATCAGCTTATTCACAATTACAAATTTAAACATAATGAGGTACACACGATTGGTCTGATGTGTCTTTTCAAGTCAAGTATAGCTATTTTAATTTTCATGTTCAAGCAAATCAGAATACCAACTCTGCTGAATAGACTGCAGTTTTCTTTTTGACAGTGTGGGCTGGTTTAGTAGAAAGTGAACAAATTAACTCTTTCTGAGACACATCTGAAATTTGAATTCCTGTCAAATTACAAATTTTGTCCTAATTAGTGACAACAAATGTGCACAGCACAAGCCTGAGGGTGCTCATTAAAGCTGGGATCACAAGAAGGGCTAAAATGTAGTGATAACTATTTATTTCAGATTGATTAGAGAAGCACTTACTTTCACTATTAAACATAGCTGTGAGTTCTACTGTTGATTTCCTACAATCATCTTAGAGTTTGTTCAGACCACATTTGTTCCTCGAAGATGATGGTTCACCACTATCCTTCAGGTAACCCGACTTTAGTAGTTTCAGACATCTCCTTAGTTGTTTACTTTGCTTGATGCAGGCCTATAATTTGGCCCTTCTGAGACAGATTAACATCCTTTCCATGACACAGGACATGTCTTCCAACATGGTTGTCTAAGAAATGAGAAGCTCCTCACTGCATCAGCTAGTGTTAAATAAGTTGTTGCAGCTGAAACATATTCATCACTGCAGTAATTCTTCCTAGTTAGATCAAAGTGGTGACTTTTTTTTTGGACAGGCAGTGTATGAAATTAACTGAATGTAATATACTGTGTGATAGCAGCATCATATGAGGCGATAAACATAACTTTGCTCTGCTAAAGACCAAAGTTTCCAAAATATAACAGCAACTTACGTCTTGGCTCGGCTGGTGAAACGCTGCCGCAGTACAAAGGCCAGAGTGGAGAGAAACATGATGGTGGTGCACATGGTCCCCAAGGGTTCACCACCACCCTGCAGGGTCAACACAAACGGTCCATACTGCAAACAATCAGCAGAGGCGAGGGGACGTTTTCCTGTTACCTTGTGTTTGCCTCTGCTTCTGTTCACCTGCTTGGATCAGGAACACTGGAGGATTAGTCAACCCCAGATTAGAAAAGATGACATGGCGCATTACTGTAGCACAGCACTTAAGCTTTGTTGTGATGTATGTGCACTAATTGCTCATGTGGTCACATATTTACTGCTACGGTCTCCAGTGAAATATATTTTTTGACAGCAACGCCTTGGTTATTTTGCACCTTTTTCTCCAATTGACCCTGTCCTCTAACATCTCCCGTCACACTCGTCCCTTCCTTCACCTCCCAGCAGTCGTCTGCAGGTTTCCTCTGATCATCAGCTGCCTTCCCAGCTGCCCCTCATTATCCTCCTCAGCCACCCAGTGTACTGGTCCATCTACAGGCCTGTCTGCACAGCTTTAAGTGTGTGTTGTTTTTCATTCATCTTTATTACAAGTTGCTGCTACTGACATTGCACTTCCACGAACAGGCTCTCAGACTTTTAGAAAATTTAAATTGATATCACCTTGGTCCTAAATAAAACAGAAGTACTAGAAAGCCAGAAATTCTAAATGCTTCGTGCTCCAGCATCCAGCAAGCTGCTTCGATATAGTTAGCCTCTTAATGGATATGAGTCTATATTGTTACTGAACAGCATTTTGAATCCTCACATGAGCAGCTCTGCAGTGAACAGCCTGGGCATCATCAGATCATTTGTAATTAATAAAACATGTTTTTGTTCTTTGTTTCAAAGCAAACAGCAAAACAAACAAAAAAAAACAAGATTTCAGGTGTCAAAATAAATGAAATAAAGTTTTTTTTCTTTTTAGTTTTCCCTGACAACTGATTTTTTTATGTTCTTTATTCAGAAACCAAAAATAGAGGTCATGAGTTGTTTTTAGTGGGGCTTTTTTCAACTAAAAATGAAATTACACGGTCTATTAATTTTTTGTTTCCAAACAAAAAACTCAAAACATTCCAATTTGGTTTCCTCATTTGGAAGCAAAGCATTAATTTAGCTTAAAAACAAATAACAAACAAAAAAACCCAACTGATTTCTGTTTCTGGCTTTACAATAAATAAATGACCAAATTTATTGCCAAAAATTGTTGTGTTTTTCCCAAAATCTGGACAACACATTTGTTTCTGTTTTCAGTTTTGCATTAAAAAGCTAAATTTCATTTTTTAAATTTTTAAACTACACATAATTATTCAGTGAAGCCCAGACTACCTACCTTGAGTTGTCTAAAGACGTGAAAGCTCACAATTCTTTTCTATAAATGAATTAAATTAAAAATGGGTTTGAAATGTTGTGGCATTTTAAGATTGAATAAATGATCAAATTAGATAAACAGGATGTGTGAAACAAATTTAACAGCTAACAAAGATAAGATCGGGAGACCTAACATGTCAGCTGAAGTTATGAGTACGTTGAATAATCCTGTGGAAAGCAACAACCCGACTGAAGCCCATGGAGCCCATGTAAGGCATGAGACAGGAAGTTCATGCCCTCTCTACATCTGCATTCGGGAGTTGAAACCTAGGGCACGCTGAGCCAAGCACATAATAATGCCAACCTAGCAGAAATAAAAAAGAGGAGGTGGTCTAAGTTTTGGTAAGATTACATCATATACATTTTGATTGGGTCTTAAGATGATGGGTTGTGGCCTTCCAGAACAGAAGAGGAGTGTTTAGAAGGAATTTGCATAAGTATAAAAGACGATGCAATGCTTTGTGTAGTCAGTTAAAGTCTGGAGATTTTGCTCATGTTTGTTCTTACCGCCTCTGTATTGAATAAACATTATTCGCATCAGACTCTGAAGACTGCTTGAAGACTGTTTCTTGAAAACTTTCTGAAAACTCCAACTTTTGATCCAGAATTGATTTTTGACTACATGTTTGACAAAGCTGCCTGATCATCACTGGCCCTTAGCAGGCAGACTGAGTCACAACAGAAACTTTTATCATCCATTCTTTTTATTTCTTTACAGATTAATATCCGTGTCACTTTATTTTGTACTTGTTCATTATTGGGTTGTTGCACCAATTAGTCTTTGAACAAGTACAAAAAAAAATAGTATTTTAATTTTCCATGTTTGTGTTCTGCACTTGTGGTCAGACTGTACCAATATTGCCTGGGGGATCTGGGAAATACAGCCAGCCACAGACTCAGTCATGCAACCACAGTGCATATTATATAGCGCATCTGACCATGCAGTAATTATTTGGCTGTGAAGTGCAAAGCGTTGCACGGATCTATTAGCATCCGGCCTGTCTGCCTAACAAACCCAGCTTGATCTATTTGTCCTGCCTGACTTCTCCTATTTTGGACTTGTTTGTCTTCCCAGTGAATGTTTTCTCTTTTTTCAAGTTTAAAAAGATCCCGTCTGTCACATAAAAACAGGATGGAATATGGAGAAGCTGCAGGAGGAGGGATGTATTCTAACATTCTGCTCTTTTTTTCCCCATTTTCCATATTTCTACATACTGCAGCTTTAACCCTTGTGTTGTCGTGCAGGTCAAATTGACCTGTTTCAAAGTTTGAAAATATGGAAAAATATATATTTTCACTGTGAAAATTTCCACAATTTCAACATTTTGGGGAAATTTTTGAAATTTTTTTGGTGGAAAAAAAAGAAATGTAAAAAAAGGTTTTTTTTTAAAAGAACATTCACAAAAAATCAACCAAAATCCAGCGAAATTCGCTGAATTTTGGTTGACTTTTTATCTGAATGTTCTTAAAGAAAATATTAGAAGTTTTACTGATATAAATGTAATCACTGTAGATATTTTTAGGATTTCTTTGGAAAATTTTTACTTATTTTTTGAAAATGTTTTCAAGAATTTTCTTGCCACATTTGGGGTATACATACATACATACATATATATATATATATATATATATATATATATATATATATATATATATATATAAAAATAACTTTTAACGGAACCTTTTAAAGACTTATTAGAATATTTTTCCAGAATTTTTTTCAAATTTTCAGAAATTTGGGGAATTTTTTTTTGCTGAATTTTTGGATTTTTTCCAGACAAAGAAACAATATTTTTTGGTGCCCATAAATAAAGACAACAGGAGGGTTAAATAAATCATGTCATGTTGCGATTGTTTTGGTGATTTTCCAACTAATTGACTGACAAAACATAAGTTCAGCTTGATAGAAGTTAAGTTATGTCTTGTCTTGTTTGTTTTGCAAACTGATGGCAACAGACCAAAAGTCTTTTGGTACAATTAATGTTTTATCCAGTAGCGTTTCACATTGTGTTCAACAGATGCTATGGTATTTTAGATGTAGTGAAAATCAATGCCCTGCGGTGCTGAACATTGCTTTTATTGGTCAACATGCTGTTTTACTTCCATGATGAATAATTGAGGATCACCTGCTGTAGGATTTTAGTCGACATGAAAAGCTGCATCCCTCTCAGACTGTTCGATGACCATTGTTAAGTGGAACAAAGCAACCTGGCAACATAATGAGGATGGCTCCAAATTAGAGAATGGCTATAAATACGCACACACACACACACACACACACACACACACACACACACACACACACACACACACACACACACACACACACACACAAACCAAATCCTTAGCCTGCCCATTATCCGTCCCTCTGGACCGAGGGTATATTCCTCCTAGACAGCACGGCGTGAATCTTCTCAAGCCAGCGATGACATTCCTCATAACGGCCTCTGCGACTCTGCTGTCGCTGAACCTCCGGAGCCTGGACAGCACACTGATAGAAGTTCACACAAGTGGCTGTTGGGAATGTCAAGTTGCAGCGATGTGGCGGTGCATCTCATCTGCAGCTTTGAGACAGCCTCATGACTCCTAATTGGAAAATTCTCCAGGCCTCCTCTCCAGCTTTATGTTGACAGAGAGCTGCACGGACTCACCGATGCCTAAAAATCGGGGTTTAAGTGTTGCAGAGCTGCTGTTTGTGCTGCCCTGCATGTGCTCCGTTAGTCTTGTTTGACGTGAAGAATTCAAGGCGCATTTATGAGCACTTTCAGCAGCAAACGCCCTGCTTCCTAAATTTCAGAAATTACATGTCAGTTGCTAAAACATATGTGCTTTAATGTTCTTTATATTTGACTTTTTTAGTGATTATTTATGAGGGATTTAGCCTTTCACTGGATAGTAGCAGTGGAGATGAAGGCAGGAAATGTGAAGAAAGACAGCAAGGAGATGACATGCAGCAAACATCCGGCCAGCTGGAAATGAAAGCAGGGACACAGCTTGTCCATGTGGTTTGCACCATGATCATCAGATCATGTATAAGAGTTTTCAGAAAAGTCCCTGAGAAGTCATGAATTTGCACTTTTTACACTATACAGCAGCTGGTTACAGATCAGGCTGTAGCACCTTGTCAGTGTGATTGTTCTTGAGGAAGCATGCACAAATCAAAGCACTTCCAAAGTCCAGCAGCAAATTACAAATGAGTGGATGATGGAGAATCTCATCGCACTGCCCCTGTTCAAAATGAATTGGCATCATGAGTTATCCTGGTACATGCACAGTCGGCATATTTGTTGTGTGTACAGTCCATTTGGTGACATATTTTGGGCTCTGAATATCTACAGAATGATCCACATATCCATGTGAACCCTTGTTTTTTTTCTTTATTTTTACATACATTACCAGTCAAAAAATTGGACACAGCTTCTCATTCAATGCTTTTTATTTGTATTACTGTCTACATTGTAGATTAATACTGAAGATTAACACTTTTTTGTTTACAACATGACTCCATATGTATTCTTTCATAGTTTCGGTGTCTTCAGTATTAATCTGCAATGTAGAAAATAATTAAATCAAAAACACTGAATGAGAAGCTGTGTCCAAACTTTTGACTGGTAGTGTATGTAGTGGTGTTTTTGGTGAACTTTTCCGAAACATCAAACCAACTTATACTGGCATGACAAATATGCGGCAGTCAGTGTAGTAAACAAGTTGTTCAGTTTGAAACATGGAAAAAAAAAATCCATCCCGGTGGAGGCAGTCTATCCCTACCCTCCTCACCCCTACTCTCACCCCAACCAGTCGAGGCAGATGGACGCCTTCTCTAAGCCTGGTTCTGTCGGAGGTTTTTTTTTCCCTCTCTATCCCAGGGTTTTGTTCTTTTTTTTTGTTCCTTCCCACCGCTCATAGAGAATCCAAAGGCAACTTTAGATTGCTGAGTTTTCTGTTCTCTCTTTATAATTCATAAGGTCTGTATCTTACTATGTTAAGTGCTGTGAGATGGCAATTGAACTGAATCTCCATGCTGACTCCAATGGCTAAAGAGGGAAATCAAGTTCAGTCTAGTTAAATGATATGTAATATTAGATTCTTTCATTTCTTTAAAGGGACTTTTAAAGCTGCAATAAGTGATTGTTTTGGCCAGTTGAGGGGAGTGGAAGAAACACTACAAGCATACATGATCATCAAAAAAATTAAATAAACAGCATGTTTATATGTAGATGTATTATGCTAGCCATATCAGGGCAGTGTGTTCTTGTCACCTAATTGATTTCAGTCCAGTATTTATTCTCCTTTTAGCTCCATCTCACTCTCAACAATGCGCCAATCACCAGTGCTGACAATGAAGTGCAAGTGCCAAGACCTGCAATTCCTTAAATGGCCACTTGAGACTCTTTTTACACACGAGCCAATCCTCAGACATCCATGTTAAAATGCTAGATTTTACAGCTGGAATAAACACGTTTATAGCCCGGTGCAAGAAACAGTTTTGGAATCCATAGCTAATTTTCCTGTTCATGACAACTGTGCATAGGGTGGACTTTTATAAAACTCTCCTGTTTAGATTGTGTTAAAATTTAAAGTTGTATTTCATTAAAAGCTTATAGTGCAGTCCATGGTTCAGCGATGTTTGCATGGCCTGCCTCAGCTCCACTCACGCTTCGAATCTTTACTCATTTTTGAACTAGCTGAGAGGAAAAATCAGGCACTGCAAACACATGAACTTCAAAACCACCACAGAAGGGTTCATCCATCTTTGTATACAGTTAATACCCTCAACCAGCTCCAAAAACCTGGAGGCTATTTGGATCTTCAGCTGGTCAGTAACCTTGTAATTTAGTAATGAACAGGCGCAGGTTTGTCAGCAAATTTCTTGCAAGCAGCTGCTGAAAGGACAGCTGATGAGAACGAAGCAAACAGTACAGTTAGTAAAAACAAAAACAACATGAGCTGAATAATATTACAATTTTCCATAAAGCAGAGGGGAACCACAGAATCGGATGAAACTTCTCTGTGGGTTTCACTGTCGCATGTGCTGAAAACTCACTAATTTGCTTCATGACAGTTGAAATGCACGAAATAAAGAGCTTGAGAGGCATTGGAGGTTTATATTGCAAACACCTAATGAATCCCAAGATAGACATAAATGTGAGCGAACCTGCATGCACTCAGGATTAAATGATAAATGTCAATATGCTGTTAAATGGAGAAAACTGCTGAGATCAGGTTGCATGCTAAGATTCTCCCTCCTTCATATTATATATATTATTGCCTGCTTTTTTTTCTCTGCCTATTCTTTTTTTTAGCCTCTGTGTGTGTGTGCATGTGTGTGCATGTGTGTGCATGTGTGTGCGTGTGTGTGTGTGCGTGTGTGTGTGTCTACAGGTCGATGTGGGAGCAGACTTGTCCAGGTGTGTTTGTGCATCAGGCCCACAGGATGTGATGAGCTCGTGTTACCGGCGCTTCACGGAAATGACAATATGTGGCGGTGGGAAAATGTGTCACCATGGTGACAAGTCAGTGTCCTGTCGACCACGCTGTGCACAGTAAATACACTCGTGTTAGAACGGTGCTATTTTCTGACTCTGCTTCACCTGTTCCCGTTAAGCTGTGCTGCAAGAAAGTAGCTTTGATTTCTTGGATATTATGTTGATTCCCAACAGGCTTTAAGTACATTTTCAGCCCAACAAAAACCTAAAATTACAGCCTGTGTTATTGTTTTTACTGAATCCTTGCAGCACTTTCCTGCAGTCAGAGAGCAGACATAACAAAGACGTCTTCTTCACTTGATAACTCGATGTACGGTTTGAATAAATGACTGTATAGATTTGAAAAATTAGAGTCTTCCTCTCTGCATGAACCTCCCACTGGAGCCTCAGATAGAGTCTCGCCTGAAGCGTCAAGCAGTGAACCGGCAACCATTAATCATTGATTAAGAACATTTACATCTCATTCCATTTAATGATCTCCTGTTCGTGAAACTGTGGGACTGCCAAGCTGAGTGTCTCTGCTGATACCTGCAGGCACCAGATACGTGGGTTATCTGGGTCAAGCTCACCTTTTTAGAATTATGAAATATAAATACTGGGATTTGGCTGGAAAAGCAGAAATAAACCTGCTGCTTTGTTCTCGAAGGCCAAAATCATTTTAAAAGAAAAATAACTTCCATTCCCAGTCGTTTCTGCTGCTTCAGTCCTCGCTAACACGACAAAGTGGAACACATTATTCCAGTCTGCAGATCTTTGCTCCAGCTTCACGTGTGGCCAAGAATTGATTTTGAAATCCTTTTGGTTTATGAAGCACTGACTGGTTCAGGGCAAAATTACATTTTTGATCTGCTGCTGTGTTGTGAACCATCCCGAACCTCCCGTGGAGAAGCAGCATTCATTTTCTGATCGGCACATTTCTGAAACTCTCTTTTATATTATAAATCAAGGCTTAAAATTTTTCTGTTTGCCACCTGATATTAATTTACATTGGGGGCCTCTTGTTCATGTCTCACCTCACTGTTTTCTTGTACTGTTTATTATCTTGTATGATTAAAAGAAATTTAATAAAATATCACATACATACTCTGTATTTCTTTTTAAATTGTCCCTTCTTTTTATTTGCCTGCAAGTGTTTCCCAGCAGAGCCATTGTGTCCTAAATTGTTCTAATCACAAAGAGAAAACAAGAGAAAAGGGAAACATTTATCTAAATATTGTGACAGCAATGCAACTTAGCAGCTTGGAAAAATGAGAACAGACAAAAATCATCCCAAAAATCACCTTTTTTGGATTGAAAAATGTGGCAGACGCAGTATACAACAGACATAAAGGTTAATGCCTCATCTACTGGTTGTCTTACTATTATGGGCTGCATACAGGCTGAGTGGTTATTCAACTATTACCTAGATGGTTAAATAGAGATATTACTAATAGGTTATTGTTGCCTCATCTTCAGCCCGGTCCAATGAAAGTGGCATCCAACTGTCTGAAGCCAAAATGGTCTAAAATTGTCCAAAATGTTAAAATCAGTCAAATTGCTTTGGATGCCAGACAGGGGAACAAATGTTATTCTTCACCTGTTATTCTGATAGATGAGTTCATACTAATTTAAGTTATTTTAACTCCCTTGCTGCAAAAATAAATACAAAACCACTCAAGATAGAAGAGAAACAAAGTCATCAATTTTGTGTTAAATACCGCTCCTTTTAAAACCAAACACAGAAATATCCCGGAGACAAAAGTTCATTTCATGTCCTGATTTTTTTTTTTTTTTAAAATAATTAATTAAGAAACACTTCCAAATAATGTCAGTTCAGGAAAAGATAATTTCACTTCACTTCAGTTCATTCTTTCAATGTCATTTCAGTTCATTTCACAGCAGTTTTGTGCATTTCAATTAACTTCCACATTTCACTTTGTTCAACTTGTTACAGTGCAATTCAGTTCACTTTCTGAAGTGGACGGGGTTTAAGTGGTGTATGAAAGTGTTGGAGAAGAAGCTAAGGAGGGTAGGGGAGGCTAGTCAAAGGCCAGTGCAGCCTGAGCTGAGGCAGGAGGAAGAGATCTGGTGAGAAATATGGGATTCTTATCTGAACCAGGGTCCATCGCAGTGACAGATATCCATGCTGCCGTCCAAACAGGCCACAGAGGAGGTGGAAGGAAGTTTATCCGTCCTGTTCCTGGGACCATATGTCACTTATCCAGCTGGTTCTGGGTCCCATAGTTACTCCATTTATTTCCAGTTTAAACCAAAGATGACCAGAAGCTGAACTTGTCTTTCTGAAATCTCCTTTTCTCAACTCTCACTTTATCGTTCTCCGTGCCTCCATCGTTTGCCACTGCTCTGCTCACAGGTGTGTCTGCTTCTTTACATCACTTCCTCTCTGTACTTCCTGCCAGGAGGAGAAAAAAAGGCTGTACTGCCTGTTTGCTTTCTTTTCTTTTCAACATCTTAATTGTTTTTCATCCCTTCATCTATGTTCGTAATATGAGCCTAAAACTATCCGTAAAATCACCATCATCACTACGGTCTCCGTAAAATATAAGTCAACCACTGAACCTCTATAATTGGAAAGTGAAAGTTTTAAATGCTTTATTTTTAAAGGATGAGGGTAGCCAAGCTGCAGCAAGTGAAGCAGCATCACCAAGGAAATGTAACTTAACTGATAATTTAATCAAATTTTAAGGTCTTGGATTTTTTTGTTAGCTATTGGAGTATGTTAAAACCTATATTTACATTTAAATGTCAAGCTTTTGGCTGTAGAAGTCCTGGTAGCAGAATTAGCAGCTGACTCCAGCACACAATGAATCTTAGGACATGCTGAGCTGCAACAGATCCATCAGGTCCATCACCCCTTATGCTGGCTTTTCAAAATAAAAGTTACACATTGTCATGGCTGCCCCCTGTGCCACACCATCAAAATAAAAGCTCTATGATCTGGAGATGAGCTTCTTAGGCCTTCTTCCATCTAGATCTTCTTCTATCTTCCAATTATATATATGTATGTATGTATGTATGTATGTATAGATCGATAGATAGACAGATAGATAGACAGATAGATAGATAGATAGATAGATAGATAGATAGACAGATAGATAGATAGATAGATAGATAGATAGATAGATAGATAGATAGATAGATAGATAGATAGATAGATAGATAGATAGATAGATAGATAGATGCAGAGGATTTTGGGTCGGAATGTCCAGAAACATATGCTGGCTTACATTTTTGCATATTGCAAATCATCCTGACATTTTCTGGCATATTACATTTGACATATTATGTACTAAGACTTACTAAATCTATTTCTGGCATACTACAAAATATGCTAGTATGGATAATGGGATGGCAAACGTAGCTTCCAGTTGATGTAATCTGAGGAAAGATTGGTTTTATCTGTCTTGCATGTTTTTATTTTGTGAACATAAAAAAAATCTTCCATTCTTAGGTGTTTAAAGCTTGACTAAGAACTTATTTTAATCTATGCAATGATATTTCCCTAAACTTGACCAAACCTAATAAGAACAGGTTTACAGTTTTAGAGTGACAGAAGACAGGTGTTCAGGTTTTCTTTCTGTAATTATTTCTCGTGTTCATGCTGGGTTTCAAGAGATTCCCTCCAAATGTACATTCAGTGTAAGTAATAGAGGACAGAATCCAGAGTGTTGCATTGGAAGGACAGCAACAAACATAGGAAATTTCATACTAATAATGCCATGATGAGTCTCACGTAAACTGCAGATCCTTTATATTGTCTTTGCATAAACTTTGGACTGTTAGAAATGATCACAGCTAACAATGTCTGCTTTATTGTTCACCCAACAAGTGTTTAAACTTTCTCCAAAATCCTTTAAACCATGCCATGTGCATCAAAGTTTCATGTTTAGAAGTTTTTATCGTATGAAAACAATCCTGTCCTTGGTTGAAATAGCTTAGTTGCTCTTCACTGCTGCTTCCTTTAAAATGTGCAGGTATGTGAATTCCTCGCCTCTTTCTTCACTCATCCCTTCCAACTTGCTGCAGCTCACCTGGAACTCCACTAAACACTCAAGCTTATGCACTACACAGTGGCAAGGTTTTATACTGGAATAATTCAGCTATAAATGCTCAAACTGGAAACTGATTCTGAAGCAGATTAATGATACAGAAAGCCCCACCCTGCAAGTTGAAAGGATTGATTCCTGGCGTATGTTACCTTTAAAACCCCAGAAGTCCAAACTTAGTTTTTTTTAGACTTCAAAAAGGAAATTCTCTCTATGGGCTGCACAGTGGCTTGGTGGTTAGCACTTTCTCCTTGCATGTAGAAGATCCCTGTTTTCCATCCCCGCCTTCCCGGAGCCTTTCTGCCTGGTTCTCCCTGTGCATGTGTGGGTTTTCTCTGGGTACTCCGTCTTCCTCCGACAGTCCAAAATCATGCTGAGGTAACTCTAAATTGTGCTTGTTTGTCTGTATATGTAGTCCTGTGATAGGCTGGCCCCTGCCTTCACCCTGAGTCAGCTGGGATAGACTCCAGCCCCCTCGTGACCCTAATGAGGATTAAGCGGTGTATAGATATGGATGGAAATTCTCTCAATGCGCAGACAGCTTTCATATCCCTCAGGATGTCTTTCCCAAACAAAAACAAGGTTAAAAACTTGATTAAGACTGACTTTAATGTATATCACATTAAGGCACAAACAAAGCTTGTCTCTAGAGGAGCAGACAACACATTTTGTCATTTAATTTGGAGGACAAACTAAACTGTTGGTTTTACTTTTTAAAGAGCTAATTAACAGATCTTATAGCCTGATTGCCGTGAGGAGTAATTTTGTTGATCAGGAATTTGCATTTATTCCCACTTTCATCCTTGCTCTGTCATTCTTGATAAAGGTATGAGTCAAATGTTTAAATGCAAACATAATTTGTGCAGGTGATGTAACCTGGATGTAACATTCTCTGCAGGACTAGCAGTTGCAGGGTGCAGTCTATTGCCTGAACAGACTTGGTTATGTAACTGATCATTTCACCAGTGATGTTTCTGATTAATTCAAGCCTGAACACTGACATGAATCACACACTGCTGGATGCATGTAGTAAAAAGTCACATCAAATCTAATGTTTTCTGTAAAAAAAAAAAAAAAAGCAAAGACACAAAATTACAAGTATAGTTTATTGATGGTCATGACTCATTTTCACCAGGTCTGCGAAGGTACAAGTCTGTGCAAACATGCTCAAAACACTACAAAGCCACTGCACTCGCTCCCACTGACAGCGCAGTATACAATGACATGTATGCATAAACAGTGTTCAAATACACAGAATCCTTCTCAGAGATATATTTAGAAAAATATAAAGTCCTGACTTTTCAACTGATAGACAGAAACATTTCACAACAAAAGCACACAGTTCCACATATGCTGTGATGCCCTTAATCGCTGAAAGAGGATGAACGTGTTAACTTAAATTATTTTAAGATTAAAATGACTGAAAACGTATGTTGGAGTAAGTGCTGCTGATACACTTGGCATGCGAGGACACGGCCCGACCGTATGTTAGTGAGAAGTGTAATTGGGATGTGTCTGCACATAGCTGTGTGTGTTTATAGTGTCTGGGGGAACGTGCTGCATGCAGACGCCTGACGAGGGTCACGAAACCTGTAGCTTCACAGTGTTTGCAGACAGGTTTCAAATCACACACTGTTTAATAAACAAGATGTCGAAGGAAGTTTAACAAAAATATTCCCCCGAACCTCAAGCTGCTTGAGGTCTGACCTTTGAGTCTCAGAAATCTGGCAATGAAAAGAACTGAGGGGGTATTTTGACTCAGTTTTACGGCCTCCAGAGCTGTTTGAGCCAAAGTGGAAATGGTTTACTTTGATTTGTTTGACATCAGTGTGTATTTTTATCCATGTTTGGCTCATTTCTCTCCGGTTCCGCTCCAAAGCAGTTTGTTTAATGGAAGCCTTCAGTAAACTTGTGCAGTGGTTGGATGTCAACGGTGAGTCGAGAACAGTTGTGGTTGTTATTCTTTTAATCTCATTTTATGAAAATCACAAAGATCAGATTTACAATTAAAGTTGTCTGGTCATTCCAGGACATTTTCTCATAGCTGGAGCAAAAATCTCTTATGTAAATATAACAAGAAAAATATATTGTTGTTTTGAGAAAACAAGAGGATGAAAAAGAAGATATTAACTTGAGATAAAGCAATTTGTAGTTGGTTTCTGCGCACAAATGTGGATTAAACTTTAATAACATTTCAAAGGAGATATTTAACATGACTCACTTTGAAAAATAAAGTGATTATTAATACTCAATCTTTCCATCAAAAATGGCAAAAATGGAATGTGAAATAATTTGCTTCCATCCGTTACTGGTGCAAATACTGAGGATTTGGCACAAAGTGAATTTATTTGCTAATTTGTCACATTGCACTGCAACTCTAAATTTTCAATTCAACAGTTCCCTATATTTTCATTCAGTTTTTTTTAAATACACAAATCATAAATGCAATAGAAAGGCAGATAGAAACACAGCTATTGATGATTTAACAGTTTGGTCTGAGGCTGTGGTTCTCAAATTTGACTTTTCAACAGCATATCTAATAACTGCATTGTGTTGTAACTGCTGGAAAGGAGCCACTGATTGTGTTATTAGTTCACTTGTGCTTTTTTCTGACAAATTAAAATTTTGCAGTCAGGCGTGAAAATGGTCTTTGAATTTCAATCAGTTAGTTCCCTAATTTCAAGGAGATCGAGATTTATTCAGGATCAAGAAGCGTGGAAAGACCAAGTGGAAGAAAAGTGGGGAAACTGTAATATTGATGAAGCAAAAATCCAAATTATGAAGCTTTTTTTTTTTTTTTGCTTGACTTCACTGGTAAAAAAAAAAACCCACAAGAGTCATGTATTTCTGTGGGCAAAACCTTTGTCAGTTTTGCAACATGAACTAGTGAGAAACAAGCACTCTTATTCATGATGAAGCTTGTTCTACTGGACTTCTTCATCACATCAGGAGGCTGTGAATCTTTTCCTGCTTTCTAAAGACAGCAGGAAAATGTGGGAACATCACAACATGGAACATGGCATAAAGGTGTCACACAAATTTGGGGAATTCATTCTGCGCTAAACTCATTTTCAAGTGACTGACAGGGATTTTTTTTTTTTTTTTTACAAAGCGGCTATGGTGTAGATTTAGGACCATCTGTGTGGTCGTAATTGTTTTTGCTGTCAGTGGCTCGGTCTCAGCAGAGGCAAAGGGAAGTTACAGTAGATGAATGACCAAATGAGGAGGAGAGGAGACTCATTACTTCCTCATTAATGCCAGATGCAGATGCCGACGGGGGTCAGATGGGAGATACAGGACGTCAGTGGAGCAGATGCAAACTGGAGATTGGATCAAATGTCCATCCTAAACAGATTTGCTGTGAATGTTTGAGAATTGACTGGAGTGAGACTCGCAGATGGGGACTGTTAGCAGGAGGGCAGGTGGCCCAAAGACGCCGAGGTTAAACAAGGTAAAGACTCAGAGGAGGCCTGCAGAGTTTCCATTCTCCTTGTTCCACTGCGTTCCAGTGAAGGCAACACAAACCACATTATGCAGCTTGTGCGTTTGCATGTATTTGGATGTCGCTTCTTGTGTTAGTCTGGTGAGAGATCCACAGAAACAGCCTGATGGCACTTCTAGAGCGGACATGTGTTTCACAGACCTCCAGAGTGGGTTTCTAAAGCCCTTAATGGAGCCTTTAAAGCAGCACGTCTCTCCAATTGGGTTTTGAAGAGGTAAACCAACTGACAGTGCTGTAAATATTAGCCCAGGAGACGTTGCATGAGTGTGTGAATGCGTGTGGCGGCTGATTGTGTCCATCTGCTGACATTTTCCATCTTACTTTTGCAATGTATAAGTGTCTGTGCAATTAAATGAAATGATAGGGGGGAAAAAAGCATAGTTGCTAGTCAAGACTTTGAGCAAAGCAAAAAAAGCCCTCTTCAACCCGCCAACAAATTGACACGTCAATGAGTCGTAAACAAAGGCAGAAGAGTATGCACATTTGCCCACTGTACACTTATACAAACAACACCTCAGTAAAGTTAAACAAGACATTAAATAGAGAGAGAAAAGGGGCACAGGTCCCCTAAACATGAGGATATACTGTAGTAGGACACAAAGAGGATCTATTAACAGTCAGCAGCTCCATGGTCCCGTAGCCGGGGCTTCAACAACTACCTGCCCCCTCTCGTAGCGTAAAAATCATTCCTCGTCTAAACATTTCTTTTATCTTTCATGAGGTGAACTCACATGTGAGGCCCAGAGGATGCTTCTCTCACCGCAAGTTTCTACAGAAATGAACTCTGTAAGGTAATAATCCGCAACATTTACATCGATAAATATCTGTTTCTTCTCCAACTAATAGTCCAACACAGTGTTAACTTATTAACTGTAGCATCAGGCCTGTCAAGCTTTTGGACTTTTCCACATGTTAAGAAATCAGTGTATCAGCAACTTTAAGCTACCAGCTGGTATTAAACACATTCCTTAAAAGTGAGTTTTGTTTTTAATGCTTTATTGATATTGAGCGATCACGTCAAATTAGATTAATTGACGCTTTGTTAGCGTGAAGTGTTCAGTGGCAGAATGCAACACTGAAAGACCACAAATAATGAAAATATACCAACCCAATTATGTTGTCTCTGTTGCTCACAAATTACTTTCATCAGTTGAACTTGTGGTTTTCTAAAAGCTGAAAATGTGTATTATCATCGTAGAATAAAATGTTTTTCATGTCACATTCTGCTGACATTTTTTTAAAATTTATTTTTAGCTGAGAGTACTTATGTCCTGTATTAATTTGCTTGATGATGTCACTACTACTATGAATTAATTAAGCATTTATTTGACTTCATAATTTAGAAGAAATATCTTTGGTTTTCTACTTTTTTTAGCTGAGCTTATCAGTGAAATGAGAGATGCTGTTTTAAGATGAATTTTTACATTTGGATTTTTTGTGCAAAGCTACTTTTGTAATGTTGAACACAATCTTTTGAACACAATTTTTGAATGCCCATATGGTAGTTGTCATTTCAGTAAACAGCTCAGACTTTTAATAAGAGTGAACAAATTATTTGACTGCAGCTTTAAACTGTGACTCTGTGTGACAGCTCACCTGTCGAGGTGTCAAAAAATACTAAATTTGCTGTAAGATCCTGACTGATCTTGTTACTGTGAGTCACGTTTTTAAATACAAACAGCAGCTTTCTCAAATTTAACAAACTCAGAGAAAAGACTCTAACAAACAAAACTTCAGCTCCCGTTTTAGTAAAAAAAACAGACTGAGAATTGTGTCTCAACAAAGAAAAAAAGAGTTTGGAGGATGGATTAGTAGAGTTTTGACTGTTAGCATGTCTCCTGATTAGCTTACTACTGTAAGTACATTTAGTCTACTAACACGTCTTAAGAACGTACAGCGATCAGCTTGAATCTTAAAAGCACTGACAAGTGAAGTGAATGACACTGATCATCTCATTAAAATGCAACGTTCTGCGGGGAAACCTCTGGTCCTGTTTTCAAATCGTGACTTTTATAGAATATCTTGTATAAAACAACACCTCTTTTTCCTCTAAAAAGTAATTCAAAGGACCTATTCCACCACTTAATTAAATGTGTTGATGCAACAATAAAAAGAAAATTATATTTACTGATTTAGATGAAGCTTTAGTTCAGAATTTCATGCCCCACCCCCTTCTATCTTAACATGCCTTGACATTTTCTGAATGTTAAGACTACTGAATGAAAACAACTTTAATTAAAAGAGGAAAAGCTAATTCCCCTAGCTCAGTGAACTTTGTTGGTTGAAGGTACTTCCATTCGAGGTTGTTAGAACTCAAAAAGAGTGATGCAAATTGTTGCATTTTTTTGTTGAGTCCAAACAGTATTTTTAGAGGGTACCTCATTATCTCAATTAGGACAGTTTAATCGAGCCGTAGAACGACTGAGAGGCAACACTTTAACCTCAGCTCAACAAAAAACCCACTACTGGAGCTAGTGACTGTATATAAAGAGGTTATAACACATCTGACTCGCCAACCTGTTTCCAAGATTGGGTTTTCCTCCTGAAATATTCTTAAAAATGCAAACTTTTCTCCTTCAATTTAAGGAATTCAGACACACAGCAGCTTTTCCTCTGTGTTGCCTTCCATGCCGGGCTAATTTCAAATTTAGGTGAACTTTTATCGCAAGTTCACTGGCTGGCAATCTGATTACCTGGAAATAATGGGTGTGTATCTGACCTCCAAACAATCCAGATCCAGAATGAGTTCCAGGAAACGAGACCCAAACACCACAAGACACCGGTGGCACAAGGGAGATCTATACAATATAAAGTGAGTGACGTTAACGTTGAGGCTGATCGGTGTATTCGTCTATCAGCTGGCTACTTTTTTAGTTATCTGTATTTTGTGGAGTTAGATGTCATGTCAAAAACATGGTGATACGACACCTTTTCATCTTCCAGCGATCGTCTCCTATCAGAATCTACGATATTAAGAGGACTAGTGACTCCACAACACACAACACATTGATGTTCTTATCTTTTCCGTTACTCGTGACTTTAAGTCTTTTAGTCTGATATAATGCCACTGTTATTTAGCCTTCACCTGCATATTTCAGACCTTTTACAAGGTTCTCATTTCTGAAATTTGAATTCTCGTTAAAGTTGACAGTAATTAGCAAGCAGAAGTAGATAAAAAGAAAAGCCTGCTTATGTCCACCTCCATCTCCAATCAAGGAGCAAGAAAAATATTGAGAATTTTAAGCTGTAAATCTGCCACTATTATCAGCTTTGCAAGATTTAAGAGCTTGACAGGCCTTCAGACAGGACCAGAGAGTCAGTTACTCTCGATAGAAATCTAATAAAAATCTGCTAAACACTGAGCAGCTCTTTCATAAAGAAGATGTCGTGCTGCACAGGGAGTGATGTGCAGCAACAGCAGAAGAACTAGATAGTTAGTATGAGCAGTGAGAGCATGTTTGGCTTAAAACACACACCAAAGCACCACTTACAACTAGTATCTGAGGAATAAAATGATATCTTGCTACATTGTTTGGTGTCCAACTCATCTCTGGGAAGTGAAGTGCAGAAATACCACAGCAACGAAACCTTAGCACCAAAATAAAGAACAACGTTTCACGGATTACCACGTTAACCGGATCCACGTCTGTGAAACCATCCTCACCGAACTCCCCGCAATTCTCCCTCCACATTTAACACACAAACACATCATTTTCCTTTTTTTTTCATTTCGTTAAGTCCGCTGGAAACTCCTTTACCCCATCCTTCTTCATAAGTCTTCACACCGCCGAGCTGGAGACCTGGAGCCAGCCCACCTCTGTGTAGGCCCCCGTCACATGCCAGTACACCGCCCCCATCAGCTTGGTCCACACCATCTGCACTTCTGCTGTGAAGAACTCTGGGAAATCTTCAGAAAGCACCTCCAGCATGACGCCACTCAGGATCT
This sequence comes from Amphiprion ocellaris, assembly GCF_022539595.1. Classification (NCBI taxonomy): domain Eukaryota; kingdom Metazoa; phylum Chordata; class Actinopteri; family Pomacentridae; genus Amphiprion; species Amphiprion ocellaris. The sequence continues at coordinate 10,978,940 of NC_072769.1, forward strand.
GAGAAGGCAAGACAGAAACTTCACTAATACAGAAAAGAGGAAAGAGAAGGAAAATGAGGCTATAATGAGGAGGAGGAGAGTGATGCAGAGAAATCCTGTTCGGTAGGTAAAGTCAGATAAAACCAGGTAGAGAATAATGGGTGACAGGTGAGAATTGAAACTGAACAGGACAATATGAAAGTGGGTGGACAAGGAATGAAAAGGACAAAGTAGAGAGAAAGGACATCAGAGGTGAGGAGGGACAAAGTGGTAAATAAAGTAGAGAGAAACCAAGAGCAAAGAGAGAGTGTTTGGGTTAAATGTGGTACACAAGAAGTGGTGTTAAAGGTGCTTCTTGGAGGTATAAAGTGAAAGCTTTTAAAACACCAAGATATTTACTTCTACACTGCAAGAACTCAAAATCTTACCAAGTCTATTTGTCTTATTTTTAGTCAAAATGTCTCATTCCACTTCATTTAAAATAAATTCACTTAACAAGAGACATTTCAGCAACAAAGAGGGACTTGTTTTAAGACAATGCATCTTAAATATCTTGTTAAGTCAAACAATCTTGAAATTCTCTTGTTTTGAGTTGTATTTTACAAGAAACGGGGTTCATTTTACTTTTCATACATTTTTCAAGCTGAGGTGTTATTTGTAGAAGCTACACAATCTTGATTTAAGAAATAAACTTCACTTGATTCAAGTAAATGCATTTTATTGGAAAATCACCAATTAGTTCATATTGTCAAGTTTGCTAATGCGTTGCATTCATATTCGAAAATAAACTGTTGATTTCAAGCCTAGGCTTGTTTACATGGTGTAGAGTTATTTATAATTGAGGGAGTAAGAACCATGGTCATATCTGGAACAAATGTATTTTCAACTAACCATAAGCAGACGGATCTTAAAATGCTTAAATCACACTTTTTAATCTTGTTTCAAGGACAAGGTGGTCTTAAATCTAGAGTCATGTCAGTGTTATACAACCTAAAATAAGTAAAATACATCTTAAATTTTGTACTCAACGTGAATGTTTAAAAAGCAAATGTCTACTTTTGAGTTAAAAACACCTGCTTTTGGGCATAGCTTGCTGACCCTAAAACACAACACCTCCAAATGCTGTCAAAACATAACTAAATATTAGGATTTCTAGCAAACTGTGAAAAGACATATCTCAATATGCTTAAATTAATCTTTGTAGTCTTATTTCAAGTACAAAATGGTCTTAAATCTAGAGAAGTGCCACTACACAACTCAAAATAAGTTTAATACATCTCAAATTAGGAAGTTACATGAAAGCAAAAATCTATTTTTGAATCAAAAACTACTATTTTTTAGCATGTCTGGCATATTTTAAGACACCTAAGCTTCACAATTCTGATAAAATACAGCTTAAAATAAGTTTCCCCAGCTCATTTTAAGATCTCAGCATTCTAAATATCATATCTTATTTCAAGAAATCTTCCCAAGCCATTTTTCACTTGTTCTATTGGCAGATTTTTTCACTCATTTCAAGGTAAAGTTCTTTGAAATAAGTTATTTTTCTTGTTTTGAGAGGGGCATTTTTTCCAGTGTACCATTCCTCAACCCCCTTCACAACTACATAACCTCGCAGTTTTACAAACCGGGAAGAGTTTTACTGAGCCGCTATGTTTCAACCAACAAACCAACAGTCCTCTGACTTTGTATAATCCTGCCCCCCTCACGCCCCACTGCCAGATGAGCCATCGAGAAGGAACAGCTCACTCTCAGTCCACAAGGTTTATTTACTTTCTAGAGCTGCTTCTGCGGAACCTTCAAATCCCTCAACTAAGTGAAACACACCAAATGTTCTGCTGTTGGCTGCAAGAGTGAACACAGGAGTCTTCATGCACTTCCAGCATCTGAGGAGCTACAGACCCAGTGGATTACTTTGATGATTGATGGCAATATCACCAGAGCAATAAGAAATCTTTAGTTTTAGCACATTTTACAGTTAATATGTCTAATGCCACCGTTAGCTTTGATCGTATATCCACAGATCAGAAACTCTAAGACCGATCTGAAACCAGTAAACCAGAACTGTTCGTATTTGCATACTTCTCTCCTGCTCTCTGTTCTTATTTACATATTTTTCTGTTTCTGCTGTCAGACAATAGAATGAGCATGAAATAGTGACTGAAATGCAATCCAGTAAATCTGCATATTAGCTAGCAGTCAGTTGAGAGCCATTCACCAAACTGCTGCTCTGCACTGCTAAACTTTTTGGTATTGCGAAATTCAGCTGTATTTCTAAGTTAAATAATCGCTCAGAGAGAAGACAGAGTCAGGACCAATAGAAAGTCCTGGTCTCATTAATGTCTGTGTCATGTCTGAAGTCAGCTGTTTTGCTCCACACTGTCAATCACAGGCACAGAGAGAGTCTTCTTCCTGAAGGGGGCGTGGACAGCAACAACTCAGCGTCACTGAAAGTACAGACACTGAAACAGCCTGTTTCAAACAGGACTAAAATGAAGAACTATAGTCATGATGAAATGAATCATCTTCGCAGTATTTTGAGCTAAAAATGTAATCATTCTGGGGACATGTGAGATTTTTATTACTTCCTTGAAAAGAGGCACAATATGACACTTTTAAGGCTGATGGCTAAATAATGGCTATAGGGTGACTGAGCAATTAGTCGTTAGCTCCAGTCTTAGTGAGTTCTATATAAAACATAATAAATCTTTGCTGAGAAAGATATTAGGAACAGAAAATCAACTTCTTTGTATCTATTTAGATCACTGACAAATTGTCAAAACACAGGGGGTTGTGATTTTGCCTCGCTATGGTTACTGGTTGGATAATAATTTTACACTGCTGGAAGTCCATTGTCTATAAACAGTCGACTGAACTGATGTGTAAAACGGTTTCATATGAACCAGTGACATGTAGACTATGTTGGAGAGAAGACATCTTTTAGTATGGGGCCTGCTCCATTGTGATAAAAATGTCCTGTGATCTGTGACCTCCACTTATTTTCCCTTACAGCTGGACAGACTTTCTGTGGCCTCCAGACCAACTGTATTTGATTACAGTATTGAACGGACTGAACTGGTAATCCGGAGGAGCTGATCTCTGTATCTTGCCTGATGGACCAATGAAACATCACTGAACAGTGTCGGCTGTCAAATCACAGTAAATCTGCTCATTATGTCTGAGCACCTTCAGTTGTACTGCTGATTGTACGGGGCTTTACTCTCTTCGGGGAGTTACTAGGTGATTGGTTGAGTCGCTCTAAACATGGATTTGGGTTTTGTTACTTCACTTGTTTTTATCAAACATAAACGCAGCAGCTGACTCTGGTTTTGTGAGGTTATCGCCAGACTGCTTTGTTTGTTTGGTCTCTGCGTATTCTGCTTGGTTAATGAAAAACTATTTGTCTTGTGGTTGAATATTTCTGTCATGAATATGAATGAAGAGTTTCTGAAACAACAGGCAAGTGTTTAAGTTTATACCTGGCTTGTTTCTTATTAGTGTGACAACTGTAGAAACAAAGACTCATTTCACCAAGATCTAATAGTGATGATGGGAGAGTCAAATCGCTGCACAAAGTCTTCTCCAGCACATCCCAAAGATTCTCAGTGGGGTTGAGGTCTGGACTCTGGAGGCCAATCCATGTGAAAATGATGTCTCATGCTCCCTGAACCACTCATTTACAATGTGAGCCCCATGAATCCTGGCATTGTAATCTTGGAAGAAACCCATTCCATCAGGGAAGAAAAACTCCATTGATGGAAAAACCTGGTCATTCAGTATATTCAGGTAGTCAGCTGACCTCATTCTTTGGGAACCTGACCAACCCCAGATCATAACCCCTAAAGGCTGGTAGGCACTAGCCATGATGAGTGAATCACTTCATCCACCTCTCTTCTTACACTGGTGCACCCATCACTTTGGAACATTGTAAATCTGGACTCGTCAGACCACATGATTGACCACATTTGTTCCTTGAAGATGATGGTTCACCACTATCCTTCAGGTTTTAATAATGCGTTGGACAGTTCTTAAACCAAATCACCCCATGTTCTGGCTTTTTCCTTGCAACAGAGCTGAAAAATGCAAAGTTAGTATCACCCAACAATAGAGCCACAACAGCTGCATTAATGGGAAAAGGGCAAGTTATTGAAATTCAAATAAACTGGAACCATTCATTAAAACTTAATAAACTGTGTGTTCAGACACTGGCACATTTTTAGGCATCTCATATATCATTATTTTCAGTATTTGTTAATCAGGTGAATATTGTTTGATTAACAGATATCAGACTGAACTACAAGGAAAAAGGTGGCTTAAACCAGCACATCTGTTTTGGGTTTGTTTGACAAAACCACTTATATTTATCAGCCAGTCACCTCATGTTTCATTGCTAATAACTGTATAAACGCTGCTTTTTCATCCCATCACCACCATCATGAGAACACAAGAATTAATAGACCTAACATAGAAGAACATAGAGTCTTCACCCTTGTATATACGGGCTGTGAGAATTCAGGAAACACACAGCAGGACTAATCTGTTTAATGACTCCTGCACAAAGGGATCATTTCAATCTCGGGCCAGTAAAGGCTTAAATAGTGTTGATGTGTTTTCCTCACAGCTGCATTTATGAACCGACTGCCGACGACACTGAAAAGACTTGAAGAGGGAAGCGATATACTTCCCTCTGCAATCAGATGAAGAGGGAAGTACATTGGATTTCACACAGAGTGTTACGTAACCACATGGTCTATATTAAACACCATTTGATGATCCTTATTCTGGTTCCATCTTTTTCTGCCTCCACATGTAATCAGCGCTGTAACGTTTGGAAAGAGCACCATTCTGAAATGTTTTGGACATTCATCTGCTGTCTTTTTACTCTTTATTTGTCAGTATGATATATCCTGTTAGTTTGTAACATTGCTGATTCAGTGTTTGGTACAGTGGTGTGCAGAAAATCTTCGTGTTTTGGTTATGTTTCTGAGCTTCAGCATAGCAAATAAAAAATATACTTCATGGCAAGCACCTAAACAGCAGCTGAAAATGGAGTTTTTGCCGCCCTGCAGGGCTTCTCACCTCGCTGTAGCAACACAGAGCTGCACTTCAAGGAGATGAGTTCCTGAATTAAACTTGACATGCTTATCTGTCATGCCAGTATGCTTTATTATTTATATCATACAGAATAAATCTGGTTGAAAAATACCTTCGAAAGAAACCGTCTGTGTTTTATTCACTGTAAACAAGTATAGTTTCTAGATGTTAAAGCAGTTTCACAACAATTTAATGGCTTTACTTGCAGGTAATAGCTGCTTTTGAGACATATTAAACAGATAGCAAAACTGTGATGATTTTTTTTTAGCCTGAGTTCACGGAAATAGGTGATTTAAGTGTAATATCCGCCATGATATTATATTGGTAATGAGGAAATGTCGTTGCTATGCTTTAGAGAACTGGAGGGGCTGCTGAAGCAAGAAGATGCCTCCATTATATTGCTACTTGTCCTGGATGGAGATTATTTTTCAGGTCACGGTCTGATTTGTTTCATGGGCAAACTGATGGAATAGCAAAAATTATAATAAAACAGCGCGACTCATGGCAGTGAGACAGCACCCAGGTGGCTCTTCAAAGAGGGGATTGCTCAGAAAGTCACCTTAAAGTAAATGGGTTCCACTTGGTGCTTGATAGCGTGAGCCTTTCCCACCAGGGCCAGCACTGACGACACCTTCTCCGGGTCGTGGAGGTTCTCCACCACAGTGTTGATGGCGTTCATCACCCTGCGGGCGTGGTGCCGAAGCTGGCTGCTCCGCTCCATCTCCTCCGGATCCTCCATGTCCTGGAACTGGCTGAAATACTGTTTGGCCGACGGGAAGTTGACAAAGAACCTAAGGAGGCAAATACATTTCATACTGATTAGAAAAATGCTAGATAGATATTTTTTTCTAATCCATGTTGGCCAGTTAAAGTGAATATTTCAGTCTGGAGCACGAGGTTTGAGCTATTTTGGCTCGGACTGTCTGACCTCGGTGATCCCGATTTTTAATTTAGCACTGCCACGAGGTTTGCAATTTTGGTTCAGTTCTGAAATGTTTTTTTTAATGCATTGCAATAAAAGTTGGTGCAGACTTTTTTTACTTCCCCTAAGGTTGATCTGTAATAACTTTGGTGATCCTCTGACTTTTTATCAGGTGCATCTTTATGTAAAATATTCAGTCTGTGCAATATTTATGACATTCAGGAGACTGGACTGGACTCCTCGTTCTGGGTTTGGAAGATGTTGCACCTCTCATCCAAGCGACTTCTATAGTTCTGAACTTATATATTAGATGTTATGTTATTTTCCACATACATACATTCACTTTTTCGTTGCAGTGATGGGTTTGTAAAAATACACAATAAAGCGCACATAACAAAAATCTCTATAAATGAGACCATGGGATATTGTGCAACTTTTTCACATTTACAAATGTGAGGAATACAGCAATGCAATTTCTGTATTATGAAATATATGTGAAAAAAACAAAAATGATTTTCTTTTTTTTTATTTATTCCACTTTTAAGCAGTTTATTGTAGTAGTTAAGACATAAGTCAATACATATCATTAAAATTTGGGATATAAGAGTTATAATGTTGTAAAGCAAATAAAAATACTTCAAAAATTGCACTACAATCTGTAAAAATGTAAGAATATGTCCTCGCCAACTTGCACAATGGCAGGTCTTAAACCGTTAAGCAACTGGTCAACTGATTTATGTTTAGAGCACTTGAAGCCATTTCTCACAAATGTTCTGAATTATTTACAAACCAAACAATCGATCAATTGATAAAAAACAATCAGCAGATTAATCGATTTTGAAAATAATCATTAGTTGCAGTTGGATGCAAAATAGTTTAAATCTTGCAACTATCTTCATACTTTAATACTGGAAGCCCATTTTCCTGATGACCTACATTTTACTTTGCACTGTTGCAGTGTGTTATTAGTATATTTACTTAAATAAAGGATGTAAATACTTCATCTACCCCTGAAATGAAGCACGTCTTCATAGGACCTTTTCAGCTGAACAGTTTTTAAAAAGCACTTTACAATTTTTGTCTGCAATTCGCCCCCCAATTCAAAGGGTGTCGGAGCTGTCATCTTAATCAATTTGGTTCAGTGTTTTGCATAGAGACACTTCAGCATGTGGACAGAAAAGGTCAAAGACAGAACCACCTGGCCTGTGATTAGTGGAAAATCTGCTCTAACACCTGAGTCACAGCAATTCCCTCTCACTCGCTCCTGTTTAAAATTTCAGATCTTAAAAAGATGACAACTTATTCAAAGTGAGAATGGACAAACACAAGAGGCCTGTGATGACGGTGCATCACTTCACCAGTGGCTCCATCTATTGTCTGATACTCCAGTAAACAACAGATATAAAGGAAAATACTTTTTTGAAACAAATCAAAACTTTCACTAGTTTCACTTTGGACACGAGTCACCTGCTGTTATACGATTATCTTGTAATGTTAATGTCATGTTAAGACATAAGGCCCAAACGCCGAACAAAACTCACCTCCAATTTCTAATTCTGTGATAAAATAGAGGCAAAATTTAAGAACAATTAATGAAATATCTATATACAGAAACGTTTTATTTCATTATGATTCCAATTGGAAATATTGTGTTTGGTTTTTTTTGCTTAAAAAAACTTTCAAATCTTTAATGTGATATTTGCTCATATTTTTCATCACTGAGCATCTCGAGGAGATTTGTTTTAATTTAAGCAGTTTTGATCTTCCACGAAGAAAAAAAAGTTTTGTGGCTTGCTTTACCCCGTCTGTAGCGCCATGCTTCCTCTCAGTTTCTTCTATGAAAACAACACAAAATAAAAACCATTCAAAAAGAGGCTTGAGGTAATCTACTATCTTTTTTGCTTACCATCAAATAAAATTTGAATCCCAACATCTCAGGTGAAATGCACCGCAATCTAACTAACATGTTCTTATTTTCTTTACCAGTTTGCAGTGAAGATGACCTGAGAAAAGGAGAGAGAAATATTTCTGCTTTATATAATTTTCTGCTTGTATATTGCATTTTTGCAATAAAAAGTTTTTTAAAAGTAAGAATATAACAAACAAACAAAGAAAACCAGATTCATTATCCTGAATACAAAGAGCAGAGAAAAACATTTTGACTTCACATTGTTGTAATTATTTATTTTTTAATTGTTTTTGGCAATAAACCGAACAAGACGACAGCTATTAATTTTAAATGGGACAAATCTCATCAGACACCTGCAATAAAGCCAGTAAAAATCTATCATTGCGAGAACTGCACATGCAACATACCTGAAAAAAATGAATGGCCTAAGGCTAAAAAATGATTATCTTGCTTTTTTCATCTCACTTGCGACCAAGATGCCACCTGAAGTCAACCTGCGAACAATTTCCTGAATCCTTTACATTCTCTGTGCACCAAAAATTTGAATCAGTCTCTCTGAGTAGGTTTTGACTGAGGTGCAGAGCAACTACTCACATGCTTTTTCCTGCCTGTAAAGTGAGTAATTCTTCTCTGCAGCAGCAGCAATAGCAGTGTGGCAGGAAGCTCCCAGAAGAAACCTTTACAGGGCAGAAACGCTGATGAGACCCTGCAGCTCGGATTGATCAGATTCTTTGAGCGTCATTGGATGCAGGTGTGCTGAAAGGTGGTGTTTAATTTTCAAGCCTGTCTCGCGCCGTGAATGCGAGTGAACCAAACTGAAAGACACCTACTGGAATCAAAATATTAGGCAGATTAGAAATGTCTGTATTGTGTTGTTGGATTCCTTAATGACCTACTCATGTTAGGATAATGTTCCTTTACTGAAATTTACAGAAAGGTAAGGAATAATAGCTTTTCTTCTTGCATGAATGGTAACAAATCAAGTTTTAATTAACCGTCACAGCTGAGAGCAGCAGACATGTATTTTATCTCTCTGCTTCTATGGATTAAACTTCTCCGATCTTTACTTAAATCTGACAGCAGTTGAAAGTGATTGTTGTGTTCTAAGATTTCATTCCAGACTTATGTATAGAAATGAGACAAAATAGAAATCAGACATAAGACTCATTTGCACAACAAGGTCCAAGACTTGAAAGGGCTTCGATTACATCCAATGTCAAAATGAAACGACACACATTATCGTCTGTTGAGGTTCTCTAGAGGTGTTTTCTGATTAGACAACTTAATTTATCAGTGTCTTTCAAAAAACTGAAATAAAGTTGTTTAAAAAGATAAAATAAAATTGGGGTGCCAAAAAATACATTCACAAAATTGATGCCTATCTCATAAATAGTAAAAGAGATTTTTAAAATATATATATATATCAATTTGAAAATTTTATCTATGAAATAAAAAATTGTGAAATTAAGATGATTTTTCAGATGTGTTTTAAAAGCTTTTTGATGTAAAAAATACAAAATTCCCAATCTACAAATAAAGAGGTGGAGCTGAGGTATGACTGTCAGCCACAACATTAATTATGCATCACTTCAAGTCTTCATACAATCTAGATAAGGTAGTTATGTAAAAAGTTACCCCATAAAGTTGTCATGAATGGGAAAATGAGCTATAGAGACAAAAACAGGTTTACCAAGCTGTAAACGCATCTATCGCTGCTGTAAAGTTGGCCGTTTTGGGGTTCTAGCCTCAAGTGGCCATTTGAAAAACTGCAGTTTTGACACATTGCTGCTTTATTTTACAGCCCCAGAAGATGCTAACATGCTCACAATGCCAGGGCTTAAGGGGACGTCATGCATGTATTTGGTCATGAACCAAAGAACTAGACACATATGCACTGATAATGCTATCAGATTAAATCTCTTGAGGATCACCAAAAGTATCAGATTTCTGTATTCTGTATTAATATCCGTTTCAAGGAAATTCATCCAATTGTGAGACATTTCAGTCTGGGCCAAAGTAATGGACCAACCAAATGACTAGTATCTCCTTCTCATTACTACATATATGCTGTCTGTCCTAAACCTCTAACAAACATGAGACTCAGTTTCAGCTGTGGCCAACAAAACATTTCCAGTCCAAGCTTTACCTCAGAGATTTTCAAACCTGAGACCTGCGTGGAACAAAACAATTTTCTCTAATGTGTCTGGATTGCGTTTGAGGTCTGCCCAGTGTGAGCTATTTTAGGTGCAGATGTAGTAAATTCCACTCTTCAACCTCCGTGGTGGATGTAAGCAGAGAGATAAACAAAGAAAATGTAAATTATCTTGTGGGATTCCAGTTACGAAGATTTGTTTTGATTCGGGCTTTGACAGTTTTCATCACAGCTGTCTGTGGGCTCACAGTGGCTCGCCGAGAGAAAGACTGAGTAGCAGAGCAACAATGAAGATTCCACAAGCTTAGCTGAGGGGGTCCATGAGAAATCTGACAGATTAAGTATTGCTGGTTTTCACTGACTGTGCAAAGTCTAGTTGTGAACACAGAGCTTTTGAAATTTACAGACAAACGCACTGAAGCAGATGGATTTATATGTGCGTACACACTTCTGCTCTGACCCACTTTAAATCCTGTCAAGGCTGCAGCTAACTAGAATTGCTCGTACAGTTATTTCCCTGTTGGAGTTTGGCCCTCGGCAGCCCTGCTACACTACATCCACATCCCCCAGATCCGATGTCATGCTATGCTTACAAAGACTCGGCTCGCCTGTAGCGCTTCTAACTCGCCTCTACCAGCTGTCACGATACATACACACTCCTTTCCTTGGCGACAAGAACAATTCAGACTGTCTAGTAGCTCTTGTTCAGCTTAGACAAACATGAAATTTAACTGCAGCGCTTTAAGAAAACAGGGCTGTCCTTCAATGTTTTCTCCGAAGAAAAAAAGTTTCTTGTCCTCTTGTGTTAGACAGATAAATGTTTAATCTTTTGAAGCCAAGACATGGTCTTACAGTGCATGCAAAGACAATGTGGCATTATGGGCACATCACCAGCCAGAGAAAAACCTGATGTTTTAGTGAAGGAATGTCTTTTTTTTATCATTCTGTAAAGTTAAGTCTAACGATGGGGAACACTTGAATGATTTTTGATATTGAAGGGTTAACGTGTCCAAATACTGTTTTATAATTTTAAATACACTGCCTGGCCAAAAAAAAAAGTCACCACCTGGATTTAACTAAGCAAATAGGTAAGAGCCTTCCATTGAAAAATTACCACAGTGATGAATATGTCTCAGCTGCAACAACTTATTTAATCCTAGCTGATGCAGTGAGGAGCTTCTCATTTCTTAAACAACCATGTTGGAAGACATATCCTGTGGTCATGGAAAGGATGTTAATCTGTCTCAGAAGGGTCAAATTATTGGCCTGCATCAAGCAAAGAAAACAACTAAAGAGATTTCTGAAACTACTCAAATCACGTTAAGAACCATCCAACGCATTATTAAAACCTGAAGGATAGTGGAGAACCATCATCTTTGAGGAACAAATGTGGTCGGAACAAACTCTTACATGATCGTTAGAAATCAACAGTAGAACTCGCAGCTATGTTAAATAGTGAAAGTAAGAGCAATTCCACACACAATGCAAAGGGAATTCAAAGGATTGGGACTAAACAGTCTTATAGTCCTAAGAAAACCACTGATCAGTGAGGCTACTGAGAAAAAAAAGGCTTCAGTTTCCTAGGTAGCATAAAGATTCGACACTGGAGCAGTGGAATAAGGTCATGTGGTCTGATAAGTCCAGAGTCTATTCCAAAGTGATGGGTGCATCAGGTTAAGAACGGAGGCAGATGAAGTGATGCACTCATCATGTCTAGTGCCTACCAGTCTGTGGGGGTTAGGGTTATGATCTGGGGTTGGTCAGGTTCAGCAACGTTATTTTCCCAAAGAATGAGGTCAGCTGACTACCTGAATATACTGAATGACCAGGTCTTTCCATCAGTGGACTTTTTCTTCCCTGATAGCATGGACATGTTCCAAGATGACGATGCAAGAATTCATGGGGCTCACATTGTGAAAGAGTGGTTCAGGGAGCATCAGACATCATTTTCACCATGGATTGTCCTCCACGGCGTCCAGACCTCAGCCCCATTGAGAATCTTTGGGATGTGCTGAGGAAGACTGTGTGCAGCGGTCTGACTCTCCTATCATCAATATAAGATCTTGGTAGAAAATGAATGCAACTCTGGACAGAAATAAATACTGTGACTTTGCAGAAGCTTATCGAAACGATGTCACAGTAAATGTGTGCCACACTCAAAACCAAAGGTGGTCCAACAAAATATTAGAGTGTGTGACTTTTTTTTTGGCCAGGCACTGTATGTAATTTTTAGGGGCTTAATCAATGACTTTGGAGGAGCTTGAAAATACTGAAAAAGGCAAAATGAATAGCAACCTTTGTTGAATACTTTGTAATAAAAACTGTAGTTTTGTACTTTTCTGTTCTCTGTAAGAGCAAATAATTGATACATCACTATATGCTGCACAGCAACTTCACCTTAAGAGTCCAACAATCAAAATGCCTCTAAGTGTGAAATGATGCAGTCTACACTATATTTTTGAAATAAACTAAAATAAATCTGTAAACTATGGTGAAAATCTTGCAACAAGTGTTTCAGAAAAATTCCGTTAAAAAAGTGGAATTCTCTAATGTTGAAAACTGGAAAAACTGAAAAAAAGATCTTTTTAACTGATTTAAATACAACAAAACTGCATGTTCTTAGTTGTATAAAATACAATGTGTAATGTGGGTGATATTTACAGTTTTGGTCTTTTTTTCATGTGTATTAATACCTTTTCCTGTAATTTTATAAGTTGTTATCTATAATTTAACAGAAGTGAGAAAATCAGTAAAATAACAGCGAATTGATTTTTATATTTTTGATTTTATTACAGTTACAAACTGCTTAAAAACATTTTTTTTAATTTTTATTTTTTGCAATGTGCACTGTCTCATGTGTGTTTTAGTGCCTGGTTGTTTCAGCTGAAACTTTGTCTTATCTGCAATTAACAGGTGAACCTTCTGTGATTCAAACTTGGTATATTTATGCTTGTTTTGTCCTGTACATTATTCACCCAGAAATTATGTTCATCTTGGATGATTCTTTGTCTCTCGATTTACCTTCAGTGCTACCGTGGGAAAGAGTTTATGTAGTGACATGAGCGTAAAGCGATTATGTGGAGGGTGGGGTGATGTATTCGTGCTGGAGACATAATAATAATAATAATAATAATAATAATAATAATAATGAAGAAGAAGAAGAAGAAGCCCATAATTTGATATAGGAAACCGCAGGAGAAAAAAAAAACAGAACTTTTGCTGAGTTGTGAACTTCACTTAATTTATATGTAAATAAAACCAAGCTTGGAGTCTGTCAGAACACCTACAGGCTTCATCCTGTGTCAGCATAATTCACGGATTAGCTACGGAGCTGCTGCAAGCTTTCATTTTACTTTTATGACAATATGAACAACCCATGGCTCACACTGTCATAGTCTCGTATAAGAAAATATCAGCATATAAAGACAGCTATTTGATACAGCACGTGGTGTTTAGGTGAATGGGCTCATCGTACATAATGACGACCAATCAGTGTAGACCTTGAAGGATCAAACTGATGTGTAAAACGCGCAGCAGGCCTGAGAACTGGACTGTCAGTCCAAATTTGTTTCTTCGGCATATTCAAATTGTGTCCACATTGGTTTTAGAAAGTCTGGACAGCAAAACATCCCATGAAATGCAAATTTTATCTCAATTCAAACCATATTTGGAGGTGGGGTTCTTTTCAGTGAACATTAAATTAATCAGAAAGGCTGTGTCTGGTTTTGAGTGACAGCTCAGTGCACTCATAACACAGTCCAGAGACATCTGCATGGTCCACAACAGCAACGGCCTGAGCCACAACACCGAGCTTGAAAGCAGCTGTTTAGAAAATTTATGCTTAATGCCATAGAGAATTCTTCCGTCTTTATAAAGTCTGCGATCTGGATCCGATCTGATCACATGCAAATAACACTGCAGACTCTTGGTTTTGTGAAAACAGTCCGATTTAGTGCCGTCTGAACAAAGCGTAATACACAAACATGCATCACATGTTACATTTCTTGGCTTGGGTTTCCATCATTACTCCCCGACCAAAGGCATTGTCTCTCATTTAGTATTTACTAATTATCTCTAAACTAATTATGCACTTGTAGGATGGGCTGTGTACAGAATATTTTCTTCATAAAGAGGTGCGTATGAATAAAAAAAAACATGGTGAACTACACTAGTTTTCAGATATGTCTGTAAAACTGCATGCATCTCAAGGCATGGTAAGAGACATTTAGTCCCTGTGTGAGCACAGAACTGGCATTTAGTACTTTAGAGAGCTCTGAAGACATTCGCACACCTGCCTCTGCATTTAAATGAAGTCATCAAAGACAAGCAGCACCATTAGTGGCACTTGTTAATCGCACTTTGATTAAATCGGAAGTGTTTCTGTAATTCTTTGAAGAACTACACCGCTGAAACTTCAAAGACGTCTTTTTCACAAGGCAAACTCCTCGACTAACTGCTTTTTTACAGACAAACTAAAAAAATATCACATCTTGTCCTGATTTTAGAAGATCTACCAACAATGTCAAAAGTTAGAACAAATAAAATCCACAAACCAATCAGTCGTTTATCAGTAAAAATCAGAACTATTGAATAAATCTCCATAAAACATACAATGGTGGAAAAAAGTTTTCGGACACCCTTAAAATTTTACACAATCTCAAATACTATGAAATATTTGTGGAAAAATCTTTTTTGTGTTTAAAAGGTGCGGCTGCAATAGACAGATACCAACAAATACAAATGATATTTTTTGTTTATTGTTTACAAGAAAAACTAATAAAACTAAATTCTAGCAAAATGACCCAATACTTAAATTTTTTTATTTTTATGGAACCAATGAATTTTAAGTTTTTAATGGCTTTTTAAAAATGTATTTAGTATTATGGCTGTGATTGTACTAAAAGAAACTGCACTTGAAGAGTGCATCTAAGAGTGATTGCTAATGCAGTATACATGCATATGTATGGGGGTGTCAGAAAACTGTTTTCCACCACTGCACATACACTTACAGGATGAATTCAGATAAATTTGGCGATTTCCTGACTTTTTCTCTAACACCAACAGCACATTGTTAGTCCTGAGTGAAATATCTTACAAAACATTAAATTAATTGCCATGAAATTTGGAGTAGACACTCATGGTCCTCAGAGGACGAACCTTGGATCCCCTGACTTTTCCTTTAGCAACATCACCAGGGTAAAATTGTAAAACTTTGCTGCGTGTTTTAACCATTCACCTACAAAGTCAATGTCATCCTCATGTGTAGTACAGGTGTACTTTGTGCTTCACGTTAATTAGCAATTGTTACCACGCTAAAACATGAATAGAAAATAGCCAAGGATGGTAAGTCAGCCTCACAGATATGTTAGCATGGCTGTAGATTCTTCCTTTTCTCAACATGGTATGTAGGGAAAGAACCTGTATAACTTTTTAAAAAAAACTCTCTCCTTGCATTGAGCAGAGAAGTTAAATACAAATATTTGTTCATTTTGCTCAGCTATTGTTCTTACACATACAGTACAAAATACCTGCAATAAATCACGTGAGACTGGTTTGAAATTCCTCCACTTGAGAATGAAAATGTGCTTGATTCCTCCCATTAGCACCGTTGCTACAGCAATAGCCCATGAATCAAAGCATGCAGGGTTTGAACGTAGTCACAAAGCTGCCATATGCACAGTGTTCTGCCATCGCCTGGGGTGTTCTCACTCTTTGGTGCAATTGCATTTGTACGCATTGGTGAGATCAGCTGAGGGTTTTTGTAGCAGTCTCTTCCCTCCTTGCATCCATCCAGATGGATCGACATGAAAATGTAAGTGGGAGTTCTCGTCTCATGGGAGATGCTGTGAAATGCTCTCAACTTTAAGATCTCAACCACATAGAACTTTGACCCATTGCCAGCCTCAGGATACAAACTGCATGCCAACTGTTGATAATTACACGCTTTGTGCTTCACACAGAGGTGGAAGCATGAAAATGTACAATGAAGTGAGGAACTAACACAAACACTTCAGATTTATTGAACATTTAAAGCTTTTGCACGCAAAAATCTCAAGACTTGGAGGAATAGTAGATCTTTTCTATGTAACGTAGGTATAAATACAATAAGTAATCTTCAGGCATCACACTGGGGTATTGTGATTTTCATTATACTGCATTCTGACATTTTACAGAAGAACTCTGCAACAGATGGAAACAAAAAGCCAACAACCAGGGGAAACATTTGGAAATCAAAATGGATATCCAAAAAAAAAGATTGTATTCTACATTACAAAAGTGCTTTGTGCAAAAATCTATTTGAAAATGCATCTTAAAGGAGCATTTTATATTTCAGTGACAGTTCAGACTACAGCTACTCTATTCAGATGGACCTATACCGAATCTGTTTAAGGAGGTAAAATGCAGTAGGACAAAAGGAATTTAAAAGTATATTGATAGTTTGGTCTCAGTAACTAAAGTAAAATCCGTTTTCCCATCAAATATTAAAAACAAAAACAGTTTTTTTCCAATTTGCACTGGCAAAATGGGGAAATTGGCCTGTTTTCTATTTTTTTGTGTTTGTTTTTTGTATTTCATGAAAAACAGATTATACTTTAATACTCAGACCCCCTTCAAGAATGCATTCATATGTACTCTTTTGCAAGAGAACATCAACACCACTCTGAGTCTGTCTGTCAAATATGAAACTACAGCCAGTAGCAGTTAGCTTAGCATTAGTCTCGCATAGCATCTGTTTGCACAGAGCTGTGGATGCACCTCATCACCATTCTGCTATAGGAGGGGTTAAAAAAAAAAAACAATCACAATCATCTTAGGCAGTGCTAAGCCCAGGATGCAGCATCAGTGCCCCTGCAAAAAAACAAACTGTTCTGATGGAACAATTGTCTTTAAAATTGCTTATTCACCAAAAGAACCTAACAGGCCGGCCCTATTGCACAATTCACATCTTTAGCAAAACCTATCCAGAGGTTATTTAACTTCCTGGCAGCCAGAGTGATGCTTTACTGCCATAAACAAAACCCTGAAGTTTTTACACATCAGCTTTCCTATTAAGTCACACTTATTCAAAAAGCACATTTGAAAACCAAACCATTTTAACAAGTGGTGTGCAATTAAATGAGTAAACTACAAGACACAATAAAATGCAATGACTAGAGTAAAGCAGCAATAAAATAATGAAAGACAAAAGATGGAATAAAGTCAGAGTGTCAAGCTCTACTGGATGCCAAAGAGAGGAGGTGGGTGTTTTGCAGCGGCTTAAAAGTTTGTAAAGTCTGAGCAGTTCTCACATGGAAAGACAAACTGTTCCAGAGATTAAGAGCAGCCACTGTGAAGACTCGATCGCCTCTATTTTTGTACCTACATCTTGGAATATCCAAGATCTGGTTGGTTGACCTCGGTGCTCTAACCGGAGTGTGATAATGTAAGAGTTCTGCTAAATAAGGTGGCGCCAATCCATAAAACCTTACAAACAAATAAAGAATCGTAAAACCAACAGGAAACCAGTGTATGGAGGTCAGTGCTGGTGTTATGTGATCACACTTTGTTGTTAAAAGACAAGCAGACGCATATTTATACCAGCTGAAGAGACAACTGCTCTACACCCACATACAGAGAATTACAATAATCTAACCTCATGGTCAGAAAGGCTTGAGTAACTTTGTGGCACAAATGGGCCTTGGCCTTCGCTAAAAGCAGAAAAAAGTTGATTTTGACCACTAATCTGAAATTTTGAAGGAACTGTTGAAGATCACTCCAAAGTTTTTAACAAAAAATTAAATTGATCTGGTGAAGACAAAGTCATTTAAAATGTCCGGTCAACCAAATATAATGATCTCAGTCCTTCGAGACATTGAAGACATAAAGCTTAAATCCATCCAGGTTTAAATACCTCAAGCAAGAACCACATGGATTTTTTTACTTTCTATGTTTTACAGATTTTAGATTTTATATGGATAAAATTTACAAGACCCAAAAAATTAGCCTTACAGGTGCTGCTAAATGTGTGACACTATGTGTGAGACATAACTGGCATGATTCAAATACAGTAAAACAGTGTCATGTTGTGGTCACACATTGTAAAAGAACTAATTGCTATTTGTAGAAATACAGATTATTTATGTAGACATTATGTACAGTTTTAACATTGTAACATTTAACATGTAAATTAATATTTTTGGTCTCGGATTTTACTAGATATCATCCGTAATTTAACAAAAGAATAAAAATCTCTAAATAAATTAACATCTTAAAAATGATACTTTTTTTTTTTTTTACAAATTTAAATACATTCAAAAAAATTGCAATTTTGCAATCAAACTTTGTAAAAAAAATTATTTACTGATTTATTCACAATTTTTAAAAAATTTAATGTGGACATTATTCACAGTTTTGCTCTGTTTTTTTTTATAGGATCAACATGTAATTTTATCTAGTAGTTTTGGAGAGATGAGTGAAATCCATCCTCTCATTAACTCTGAAATGAATTTCCCAAAATGTGTAACTTTCTTTATTTTTTCTCTCTCTGGGGAAACAATAGAATTACTGAGGGCTGAATGTTAGTTAGTAGAAATTCTAAAGCTCAGTGAGGATTTGCAGGTCTTAAAAATGCAGGCCAAAGCTGGTGACGGTTCATGGTCTGCTATTTGTATAGTTAATGCTGTAGTGAAAATAGTCACTAGATGCAGCCCTAGTTGACTACATTCTGTCACCATCTATGTGCCACTCTGGAGACGTTATGTTCGCTCTGCTGTTTCTTAGCTACGAGAAACTCCAAAGTGTCAATATGTATCAAGACCAGAGTGAACCTGGATCTGTAATGGTAGCTTTGACATCACTGACACCTTTTCTTCAAAGGAGGTAAAATTAGAAGAAAAAAAAGAAAAATGTAAGAAACTCAAAGGAGTGACAGAGGACTGATACAGAAGCATGCAGGGAGGCATTTAAGTGCCAAAGCTTGTAGCTGTCAACCACAGACAAGAGCTCAAGACACACACTCACATACAAAAGATGCTCTCTGGCCCTTCTACTTTATGCCTCGAGGATTCTCGTCACCCCACACCGAAAATCAGTTTTTCTCACCCACATCAGCCTCCAAGGCTACAACTCGCTGTCCATTTTAACAAGCCCTGAAAGGCTTCCTTAATGTAACACTGAGACAGTTTAGCTGAGGACAGTCAAACAAATCACGTCTTTATTCTTTGATATGCACAAAAAAAATCATGAAAAGAAGCAGGAGAAACACAGTCAAGCTGTGTAACATCTAATTGTGCTTCGGGTTTGCAGTGAAACTTTACAGAGACTTACTGTCTGCAGGAGATTACACTTCTGGAAAAATGTTTTCATGTTTATAGGTATTTTTTGACAACTTGACAATGCAGTAGCAACAGTTGTGAAAAATAATAAACACACAGTGCTGCAAGTTCAAATATGTGTGGCACAAACTGTAAATGCACAAGCTAGAAATTCTAAACATCCACCGCCGCAAGGATGAAGTCAGAGTGTGAGAAGAAGTGGACGATGGCGTCCTTCATCCGCAGCTGAGGAATGCGATGTTCCCTCCTCTGCTGCACTTGTCACAGCTCAGTTATTGGCGAGAGGCTGAGGGAACAAGTGCAGAACATACAGTGCATGTATGACGGTGTAGTTGTATTGGTGTTGTGGGGACATTAATCGGTTTTTGCAGGAACCTGACCGCTTTCTGAGGACGTTTCTCATACTGTCAGATGTTAAATTTAAGAGTGAAGACTGGAGTGATGAAAACACTTCAGGTGGCTGTTCATCTCTGCTGGCTTAATGAGGGTTTTCTATTCATGCTTCTGTCATTATTCTCCAAAAATGTTCAACATGTGGCAACAGAAAAGCATTATTCTGTTCATAATTCTGTTCTCAAAATGGACTGAACAGGTATTTTTTATTTTTTTGCACATTTTCAAGTTCAGAATAATAAGTCACACTTTCTATCGCATATTATCTACAAGTGCTGTTCAAATCTGGATTACATATGAATGGAAACCAATGTACTGATGTCATTTGATGAGGTCATGCACTTAAACACACTCTCCTGCATCAATGCTGCACTGTGACAAGTGAAAAGACATGATATCAGCGGAAAAATAAATGTTTCAGCTGCTGTTAGGCTGCTCTCTATTGGGAAGATGTGCTGAATTCTCACTCTGGGTTTGTGTTGTGTTTTACAGTTAATGTAAAGAAGGCTTATGACCAGGAGTTCAAATTGGTTGGATAATAACAGATTACCTTTCGGAAAAAATTAGTGAGAAGCTAAAAAAGGATTATGCTGAAGTGGAGGGTAAAGACGGTTGAAGTTGGTGTGATTAATGTAATGATAGAAGACTGTAAATCACTGTAAAAAAAATCTCATTTAAAACTGTTTTAAAAAAATAAAATGTCCATTTTTTACAGTGCAGTCTAATATAATATAGCCACTGAAGTATGTTTTAAGTTCCTCCTGAGTCATCGATTAAACCATCAAATCAATCAAAATTACATATTTACAAGTTTTTTGATGACAATAATCTTTTCATGTCTTAAAATGGCTTAGATTTAACTCTACATCTTTGCTACCTCTTCTCTGCATGAATCTATGAGTATAAATGGTCTCTATGTCTTTCTCCACCCACCCCTCCACCACTGGCTGTAGCTCAAGCACACCAGCTTACCTGTGAATCTGCTCAAACACTGTGAAACGACTCTACACTGAACAGTGATTCTATACATAGTAAGCCAACCACACACGTTTCTAACTAGAAAGCAAACCTGTAAAAGAAGATTGATATGAAAAGTCCTATGAAAAGAGATGCTCAGTGAAGACACTGACCAACCCATTGTGTTCATTGGATAAATATGCTGAGAAGGTTTTTCAAGTTTAATCAGGCCTCTTGGACACACCATGACACAATAGTGCCACTTTGGCTGAGCTTTCTGTTGAATAATTGACTGCTTGATTTACAAAACATAAGGGTCCAGTTTTGATTGATTCACTTCAGGATATGATTGGAATGCTCTTTTTGCAATTTTCTAATGTAATATTCTTTTCTAATCATTACAGTAAGAAGACTTTTTGAGCCTCACTATGCTGACACATCATTTAACTTGGGTTTAGAAGGGAATGTCACCTCTAGATTAAGGCCTGTGCCCCAGTTTTCTTGACAAATATGAACATGGACTCTTAAAACACTGTAAGCTGTGGAGCTGGTGAAGAGGTCAATCCATCTGGAATGCACTGAACCAAATATGAAAGCTCTCCAAAAAACTGATTCTCTGTCATTTTAAATATTTATGACTAAAAAAGTTCAGGAAAAACACCTTTAAGTATTTACTAAAGTCACTTGTAGATCAGCTGCAGTACTTAGATGTGCCACTAGGCGAAGCATCTTCCTTTTAAACACCGTATTGACTGCAGCCTTCAAAATAACTATACCAGGACACTGAATTATGTCCAGTTAGTTTATTTTGTGTTGTTAATTAATTTACTATTGACTGAAAAGGTTGCCAATTATTGGTAAAGAAAACTCTCAAATATCAGCATCCCTTATGCAAATTGCTGTGTTTTGTTTTTGTTGTTGGTGAGTGAAACTGTATTTTTTACAGTGTACTGCCATTTTGAAACGTTGCAAAATCCTGATTGGTGCACAGCAATACGTGACATCATCTTTTTCAGTGAGCTCCGCCCACTTCATGAAAAAAAAACTGAAAATTTTCCAAGAAATGATTCAAACTATTTTAATTTTTTCAGAAAATGATGAAAAGAAGACGAATTAGAAAATATGTTTTAAGGGCTCTTAGGAAACTTTACTGGCAGTAAAACATTTTAACACGACTGTCACCTTTAGATTACTGATGCTGCATTAGAGCTGCACAATATATTGTTTCAGCATCGTCACATCGTAGGAAGATGAAGTAAGACAAGTGAACTCAAACGCATCATGCTTGTCAAAAAGAAAATAAATTTTCCATGACTGATCTACAAGAGAAGCCTGTCTGATCATTTACTCCAAATTAAGGGCTTTGGATATTTTTATTTACTTTATCTACAAGACAAAGAGTTTGTTGACATTTAGGATCCACATGTGAGCAGAACAGAGGACAGCAGCACAACAGGAGAGAAACATTTCAGCAACAGAAAGGATGACGTTGACCAAAAACAGGTACTCAGTGGCGTCTAGCAATTGTTGCTACCACACAAGGCAACACAGCTGATTTGTTTGACCTTTTAAAGAGAACAAAACCAGACATGAATGTCACCAAAAGCAATAAACTATTTCTAGATCTATCCGCCAGTTTTACACCATATGAGGAAGGTTCCAAATGGGTTTTTTTTTTCAGCCTATTGATGCAAACACACCCTCACACTTACGGTTATTCTCAGTCGCTTTGGTACATTTCTCAGATCAGAATTGAAATTCTCAAAACTACTTGTTCAATCTTCACATCATTGTGTCACTTGTGCAGATCAAAAAAGCAGTTTGTCATTTCTTTGAACAAGTTGCAAATGCTTTGGTACATCCATGTAAATGATTATGTACAGTTCTCTGCTGTTTCCTACATTATCAATTGCTTATGTCATGTTGAGCAAAATGTATTATAATGGGTCTCTGTTGAATAGTCTCACCCTCCACAACATTTAGGCATTAGTTCATCGCGTAAGTCTTTACATGCAAAATGGTTGAACAAGTTGTCATAATATGTCAAGGATATTTTTTTTCTAAATCTATCCTGAATTGGTAAATTGCTCCCAAGTGAATCTTGACTTTCTCTAACATCAGGAAATGTGTGAAGGGTTGGGGTTTTCTGAAATCACTCAAAGACACAAGAGAAGATATTCGTGATGTGGATGAGAATTTGTGACCCAACAGACAGGAACATCAGGAGGTGTAGAACGACGGCACTGGAATTCCTACAGCACTGCATGTACAGTTTTCCCTCAGGAGACTGTCCTATGTTCACATTTCTACTTTTGTTTTTTGTTTTTTTCTTTGTGTCATGCAGCGCTGTTTTATATTCTGTATCACATGACGTGGTCTGTCAAAAATTACTATACAAACAGTAAAAGTGTAAATGTGAATCTTGTCCATTCTCTGGCAATCAATCTCCCACATACACTAAGGTGTAACTTACAATTTACAATAATTGTCATCAAAACTTTAGCCATAGTTTACATCAGAACATCCCTCCAGAGAACATTGTTATAATGACAACATGACTCAGCAATTTGACTGTCTTATCCACACAATGACACAAGGACTTGTCATTCTGATGACACTGACGTGTTCATTGACACAGATACTTACTTTTGAGAGATGAACTAAGGATTTTGAGCAAGAGACTGGCTTTTGCAGTTAATCCATGGTGTTTTGCAATTTGTACGAACTGTTTTGAGAAATGCACTTACTGTTTTGAAAATGTTGAGGATGATTTGAGAAATGTACCAAAGCGACTGAGAAAAACTGTAAAAAAAAACAAAAAAAACCCACTACAATCATTCAAGAATAATAAATTCTTTGCAGAGTTATTTAAGACATTCATATTTTCTCATTTCACAATATATATTACATAAAACCACATCAGTTTTTTCCCAGCCCTATACCAGAATATTAATATCATGCTGGATTTCTTTTACATAAATGTGTACAAATCACAACCTATAATGCAAATAACCACACTCCTCCCAAAAAATTAAGTAACTCCTCGCTACTTATAAAGGTAGTGTACATTTCTGATTGAAATTCCTTGAAAGAAACTAAAACTGTGCATTATTTTAAACACCGTTTACTTGGATTTTTAGTCCTGTGAAACTGAAGCTACATCAGTTTACAACAAACCCACAGAGAACTGACTCATATTTCTTTGTATTTTTGCCAGTTTTCACCACTTTGGTACACATGATCACCATATGCCAAAGGAAATAAGACCTTATTCAAAGCAAGAGTCATCTGTCACATTGAGATCAGCTGTAATTTGAACATTTATTGTGACTTTGATTTCCATTTTCAATTCAGGAGAAGTTTACGTGTCCCTTACAGTAAAGATTTTTGCCGGATGCAGCCACAAATACGCTGATTCTACTGAGAAAAGCTGTCTTTCCTTGTCTTAATGTGAGTTTTTTGATGCAAATGAAGGCAAAGAACAACTGAGCAGCAGATCCAATTACTTTACTTCTCAGTTACTAAATATTAACAATGCACCAGACTGTTGTTCACTACAAGCATGAAGCACATCCAGCAAAAAAAAACCCACACAAACCTTAAAGTGAGGAACCTCTTTCAGCTCACTGACCTGAAGTTTGCGCAAACTGACACGGGCGTGGGATTTTTGACATAAAAAACTCACCTTATGAGCACGGACACCCCCACGTCCTCGCAGTTCTTGTAGACGTGTCCCCACGAGTCCTGGATGATCTCCCTCTCGGCGTCGGACAGAGGCTCGGCTCGCTCCGGACGCTCCTCGCACTGCACCTCCCCTCTCTGCAACCCCAGCAGCGGCGGAGGCGGCGAGGGCGGCGGCGGAGACTCCCTGCGAGACATCCTCCTGCGGCGCAGCAGCCCGGAGGCTCCCAGCAGGGCCCGGGGGAGGTAGGGAGCGAGGGAGGGGGGGGAGGGAGACGGAGAGCTGAGACCCCACGGCGGGAGCTGGGAGGAGAGTCGGGGTGAGAAGAGGAGCGGAGAAGAGGAGAAAGAGGAGGAGGAGGAGGAGGAGGAGGGAGGCAGACGGAGCTCACGGCCAAGAGTGAAAGAGGGGGAAATGAAGCTCCCGGTCCCCCCCTGCAGCCACCCACAGAGCTCTCTCACTCCAAACTCTCCCCTGCTGGTCCTCCCTCCAACTAAAAACTTCTCAGTGTTTGGTTCTCTCTCTCTCTCTCTCTCTCTCTCTCTCTCTCTCTCTCTCTCTCTCTCTCTCTCTCTCTCTCTCTCTCTCTCTCTCTCTCTCTCTCTCTCTCTCTCTCTCTCTCTCGCCTTTCTCCACTCCTCTCCCTCCCAGTGAGGGAGATGCTCGACAGTGATGCTGATGCTGCTCCTCTCTGATCCTGCCGCTCCGCTGGAGGAGGAGATGAGGCGGTGGAGGACCTGAAGGAATGAGAGCAGGGTGGGGAGGAAACACAGAGAGAGACGGAGGGAGGAGAAAGGAGGAGATAAAAAAAGAGGAGGAGGAAGAGAAAGACAGAGAGAGACAGAGAGAGAGACAGAGAGAGAGACAGAGAGAGAGACAGAGAGAGAGACAGAGAGAGAGAGTGAAGGGTCTCTGATGCCACCCCCCACATCATCCACACTGGTAGACTGACACATCCAAGACTGAGATTGTTCTCAAATACATATCTCTGCTTATTTAACCGACTCTTAATACCATCAGAATGCTTGTAATAAA
Organism: Amphiprion ocellaris; assembly: GCF_022539595.1. Taxonomy (NCBI): domain Eukaryota; kingdom Metazoa; phylum Chordata; class Actinopteri; family Pomacentridae; genus Amphiprion; species Amphiprion ocellaris. The sequence continues at coordinate 11,004,377 of NC_072769.1, forward strand.
GATAAATATTATTGTTTGTAGTACACTTTTAAAATGAACTATTTTTAACAGTTGTTAACAACATACAGTGTCTATGTACACTACCAGCCAAAAGTTTGGACACGCCTTCTCATTCAATGCTTTTTATTAATTTGTATTATTTTCTACATTGTATTAATTAATACTGAAGATTAACACTTTTTGTTTACAACATAATTCCATATCTATTCTTTTATAGTTTTGATGTTTTCAGTATTAATCTACAATGTATAAAATAATTTTTTTAAAAACCATTGAATGAGAAGATGTGTCCAAACTTTTGATTGGTACTGTACATATGTATTTCCCTGTTTTGTTATTGAAGATAGAAGTATTAATTTATATGTTAACCACCAACAAACAACCCTGTAAATAAAGTGGACATCAAAAATGTGCATTTTTATAAATAGTACAAAAAATGTTTGCTAATAATGGTTTTACTTTATGTAAATCAGTAATAGATACTGTTATTTTACCGATATCTGCCAATAGACAAATTATGGATATTAAGAATAAAAATGCAGTTAAAAAAAATTAACCTGTCATTTGACAGGTTTTCACTGTTTTGTAAATTATAGACAGTAATAGTAAGGTCCAAGAAAAAAGTATAAATTTTACTTTTTTATATATACATTTTTATAAATTTTGCAAAAAAACCCAAAACAAAAAAAAACAGTAGAATCACACCATTTTTTAAATCAGAAAAAGAAAATTATTACAGATTCTTGCGGAAACATAGATTATTCATATTAAACATTAAAACATGGCAAATCATTTTATAATGTGTATTTTTACAGGTTTTCACAGTTTTGTTAAATTAAAGATAATAAAATCATAGAAAAAACATTAATTTACATGTTGACTAAAAAAAAGTGTACATAAGGGCCACATCAAAAATCTGGATTTTTACACATAGTAATATATTCTTTTACAAAGAGAGACCATTCAAATTGTTCAGTTTTTACTTAATTATTAAGAACAGCAAAATATCATTGATATTTACTCTTCTTTTGACTATTTTAATTTAAAAAAAACATTACAGTATTTCAATGTTAAGATGCTTTTTCTTGCACCCATAGTGCCATATTTTCTGGGTATATATATATATATTATATATATATATATATATATATATATATATATATATATATATATATATATATATATATATATATATATATATATATATATATCCCTTGAACAGTCATCAGGAATTGGGAAATTATCTGGAGAGACCAAAACTGTGCTGTGTATATGTTTATTTCTGCAGTAAAGTTGGACATTTTTTCATTGGGTTCTATAGGGATTTACTCACTTTTGATGCAGCCTCAAGTGGACATTCAAGGAACTGCGGGTTTTGGCACTTGGTTTAAATTTTTAGAACTGGAAGTTACAGCTGGATGTTGCTCCATGTCTGATGCATGTGGAGACAGTAACTCTTTTGTCATATTGTTTATTAGTTAATGTAAACTGAAATGTTTTTGCTAAAGATGGTGAGAAAATGTAAAAAGTAATAACGCAGACTACAAAACCAAAACAATAAACTGAGAGACACTAAAATGTCAGTCAGGCTTATGATTTTCTGTGTTTCTGTCACTGTAAGCAGCTCCTTTCCTTTGATCTATTGTTATTAAAATTTTATTACAGCTGCTCTATCATCAAGCTTTGACATCATTATGTATTCTACTGCCTCAGACAGATAAAAAAAAAAAACAACACTTCAAGCAGGTTTAATTAAATGCAAGATGCTTTTATCAATCTTAAACGAACATCTGAGAAAATAAATTAAATTTCTACTCTCCGGATCCAAAGATAAAAGTAGCAATCATGCTCTTCTGCCCTCTCAAAACAAATCCAAATCTGGCCTGATAAGAAATTAGCATTTAAATATACCATGAAAACTCTGACAGAATTTTGGTTGCACAGAAGCATACAGAAGCATGTCCTTTTGTTTTCTGCATTGTGGCGGTGAAAATATCAACATGCTGCCTCCTCTCTCAGCCCTCTGGATTTCATTTACTACTCTGCCACGAGGGTCATCACTGGTGATACTTACATTCGCTGATGCTTTCTATAATAAAGTTGTTTGACCTTTCCTATCTGAGAAATGTAATAACCACTGGTCCTGATATAACACTGTTGGAAAATTGCCATCTTATATCTAATCTTTGCTGCTCTGGCACTCCGACACATATTTAAACCGTTCCAGTGGCTGGTTTGATGCATCAGGAGCCACGAACCAGAACTCATCTGGGAAAGTCGGCTTTTGCTGTTCGTGCTGCGGTTTCATGGAATAACATAGCATGTCTGTTAAAAGTCAAAAAGCTGAGAACATACCGATGGTCCTCTTGCACATGACTCCTTTTAATGCACTTTATTTACAGTCATTTACTTGCTTTATTAACTGAATCTCTGTTGTTGTGGTTTTGTTTGTGACTGACTTTTAAAAGGGTAAAAGCTCATATATGCTCACCTAACATCCATCCATCCAACTACCCTATCTTGTATAAATGAGATTAAAGATATAATAATAGGGCTGCACAGTGTCTCGGTGGATAGCACAGTCGACTCAAAGCTAGAAGATCTCCGGTTCGCATCCTGGCCTGGGATCATTCTGCATGGAATCCGTATGTTCTCCCTGTACATGCGTGGGTTTTCTCCAGACCTCGGCTTCTTCCCATGGTCCAACAACATGCTCAGGTTAACTGGTGATTCTAAATTGTCCGTAGGTGTGAGTGTGATCGTTTGTCTCCATGTTTAGCTCTGTGATAGAGTGGTGACCTGTCCAGGGTGTCTCCTGCTTTTGCCCTAAGTCATATGCACCTAACTGCAAGTCTCTCCTGGAAAGGAATCAACATTTTCTACTCTCTTTAAGCAGCTCCTTCAGCAACAGACTAAGACATCCACCCTGACAGAAGGAGCGCTATCGCAGGTAATTCATACCATCTGTTGTAAGACTTTATAACATCAGCATCACTGGCTGATGTTAACATAAACCGGACTTTTATCATATCATCATCTGAGCCATAATAAAATTGCACAGCCATTTTTGCACTGCTGCAACTGCACTTTTACATCTATTCCACGAGCCACTTTGGATTGTTGTTGTTTACAGTTTATTGGTACTGTATTTGTTCATTTTCGTTTTTTCATCCTTTTACATATTGTAGATATTATTATCATTACTATTATCATTGTTATACGTACGTTTATTGCTATAAGACTTGTTGCTGCTGTAGCTATGTGAATTTCCCCTGGCGTGGGGAGCAATAAAGGCTTATCTTATCATCATCATGAAGGTCCACTGGTCAGTACAGAAATAAAATATAATGCTTTTTCAAATATACATATTTACTGATTAAAATAAGAATCCTATTTCAGCTTCCACATAAAGCATACATTTTCACGTATTGTTCATTTTGGATTCATGTTTCATTTCAAAGCCTTTACTATTCAATATCAACAACGATGTCAACATCACTGTGCATCCCCAATATGTAAAACAAACACACAAAAAAGACAGTTGCCAAATGACACATTGTCTCTAAAATTCACAGTCCATATTCGGTGTCGTGTCTAAAGCTGACATCTGAATCTTTGGAACATTACACAAGACTTGACGATCCACAAGATATGATGTAATTTGATTTTATAACACTGTCACTATGGTTATCATCATTGTCTGTTAATCTTGCAATTACATCCTCAATTAACCGATTAATAGTTTTGTCTATAAGGTGTCAGAACATAATGAGAAATGCCCAAGAAACTTCCTAACAGCCCAAGGTCACATACAATTAGATCAGCCAGTTGAGGAAGCAAATGTTTTGCACTTTTGCTTGCAAAATGACAGAAAGAATGATTTATTTCACCCCAAGTGGTTGCACATGAATTTTCATTGGACTGACTTGAATAACTGAGTGACTCTCCACTGTTCATATTCAGTTTCTTGCATAAGCAGTTTGTCTTTTTCTCAGTGTTATACTCCAAACACAAATGTATGCACAGATCATCGCATTAAATTAAGATAAGAAAGAAGATCATACTGGTACGGAGGACATGCAGGTGAAATATTGAGAGGACACAAAAGCTTCTGCTTCTTCACAAACTCTGTGCGGACATTGCAGCGGACAGTTTGCCAGCTGAGGAGGAAGCCAAGGATGACTTGGGGCAGGAGAGGAAACAGAGCAGAATGTCATTGCAGCTAATACACTGGCTGCTATATAGTCATAATGTTTGTGTGTTTTTTGATCAAGTCAATTTGAATACAGGGACCAGGAACCGAATTTAAATCTGCTAAAGCTTTTAATATAGATAATAATTAATGATTCATAGAATTATGTAGATGGTGTGTTAAACCAGCTTCCACTATACATTCCTAATATGTTTAAATTCTCAAATGTAGCAGCGGCCCTGCTAGAGAGAACACATTTGATTGAAGTTTTGTTGTTTTAAGAGGAAAGAACCACAGCAAAATAGGACAGAAAAACAAGTAAAATCAACACCTGACTCCAAAAAAATATTTCAAGATCATTTGTAGTAAGAAAATATTTAAAACTCTTTCAATCCAGCAAAGAAAATATCATTCTGGGAACTTGATGATAGAGAAAATGAAGATGTAGGTTTTCGCAGTGAGCCAGTGCCAAGAGAGCACATCAATTTACACTCGTGCAGGAAATCGAAGGCTGTGCCCAAGGAGGTCAAACATTTATCTCAATTCAATCTGGTGCAGCGGTACAGAAAGCGCCACATTTGACATTCCTTATCTACGCTTGCGAAATAAAGGGGGGGTGGGGGGAATAAAGATAGAGATTTTGAATAAACTGCTGTCTAGACAAAAGCAGAAGAGGGGTGGTGGAGGACGATGCTGATGACAGGTCTATTATGCCACAGAGGCGACTGGAGAAGCCAACAATTGAGAGATGGAGCTGTCACAGCATTTTGCAAAATGGCAGATTTCTGCGCAACACCAAAGGGTGTCACTCTGTCACTCGTCAAGGCAAGATGAAATAACTCACTCAGACATCTTGAATCTGTCACACGAGCCATGTTAGGACTCGCATGTAATTTAGAAAGAATACATAGTCTTCTATTTAGCGACTGACAAGTCTGTGTGGCACTGCATGACTGGTACATTATTGAGATGAAATACAGGAGAAATATATGAGAGGACAAAAGACAACAGATCCTTGACACCCATGACAAAAACCTGTCCAACTATCATAAGCAGGAAAAACGGCTTGAACTGCTGTTTTCCAGTAGAGTAAATAATAACGTATCTGGCATACAGCACATGAGTAAAAAAATGCATAAGGCATTCATCCAGTAACCTCAACTGGATCTCTGTCAGACTGAAAGTCAGCAAGATTTTACATTTACAGCTGCTGCCCTCTACTGTCTGCTGTTCCCCAAAATTTGCCAAATAATTTGAACAGGGCATATGAGGTGAAATGTTATGCTGACTGTATTAAAAATGTTAGAGGCTTATACTGAGGACTGTAATTGGAAATTTCCAGCTTAAAACTGGGAACTTATTCAATGACCCACTTAAGTGAAAATCAAGTTGTTTTACCAAGTAATATGTCCATATAGTGTTTTCAATATATGGTGAAGACACATCATGAGCGAAACAGGCAGTCGATGCCATGGCTAAGTTTCACCTTGAAACCTCAGCGCGCAGATGAAACAGATTTGGAATGCCGGTGTTTCAGATGAGGGCGGCATGGTGCTGCAGCGTTTAGAACTTTCGCCTCACAGCTAGAAGCTTCTGGGTTTGTTTTTGTGTGAAGGGTTCAGGCAGCTAGAGGAAACGAGTTTTATTCCCCGGCCAGGAGGATATGAGGAAAATCCAGCTCCCATCACTACTCTTTCTGACATATCCCACATCAAAGACATGGACTTGGAGTTTGAAGAACTGATTGTGGACTCTAAACCTAGCAGACTGGTGGCCCCAACAGCAGTCCTACTAGGAAGATTTCTAACTAACAGTAAACCAAAGCCCCAGAAGAACTCTGGTGAACTTGGCCTCTAAGCCACTTGGTTCCATATCACCCATTCTGAACTGCAAGTTAAACCTGGTGGGTTTCCAGTCTCCGCTAAAACTCCAACCCAAAGAATGACCAAAACCCTCACTGTTACAGAGGGAGCTGGAGAACCCACAGAGACACAGAGAAAACTGGCAGACAAGTGAATAAATGAAAGAGTTTTATTTAACCAGATAACTAAACCAATACATAAAGGGAGAACTGAACTAGGGGGACAGAACAAAACCAAACTACTCTAAACTCTACAAACCAACACTATGAATACAAGAAATGGAAGTCTACAAAACTAAACTGAATTAACAAAACTAAGCTCAGGAGGGGTACTCAAAAGACGGGGGAAACTGAACACAGAGGGGGAACACAGGCTGAGTGAATCCAGGGGCAGATGGAGATGAGACAGGACAAACAGGCTGGAGACAGAAGTAAAGCAGGCAAGAATCAGAGAGATGATCAGAGTCCATGTGGGGTAATCCAGGGGGGGAAAACAAAGTCCAAAAGTTGGGATACAGCATCTCAGTGGGGATGCGAGTCTTTATAATCCAGCAAGGTGTAACTGAATGAACTGAGCTTTATACTGCAAGAGGTGATTGTGAACAGGTGTCCGGAGTGAGCTGATTACTGCAGCTGGCACTCATTGCAGTAATCAGCAGGTAGCAGAATGCAGGCAGGTGAAACAGGAAGAGCAGGAGGGCGAGTGAGACATGAGGGTGAGGTGACAGACAGAGGCAGCCAAAAAAGAGACAGGTCAAAACAGAAACAGATCAGGACCCAAGGGAGAAAGGAGGAAAAACAGGAAGAAGGGGAAAGAAGGGCAGGGGCTGGAGCAGGATCATAATACTCACCACATTAGACCAATAGTGATCCAGTGGAGGGTCTGCAACACCCCACTGTTCCACCCCCACCTCCTCCCTCCCGCCCCCCATTACCACTAAGACCTCAGATAAGGTTGACGTCAGCGTCCTCAGAAACCAGTCTTTTGGATGACGTTGTTTCTGTCACAATTACAAATGCTACTGTTCCTTCTACCATGACTACCACCATCAGCACTTCTGAAAAAAATCTCCAGAAAACGTTCCACTCACTGGAGCTAACGAGGATAAGGCCAGCACTGAGAAGACTTGTAGGAGTTTGCATGTTCTCCCTGTTGTCTCCAGGTTCTCCTGCTTCCTCCCACAGTCCAAAAACATGCTGAGGTTAATTCCTAAATTGTCTGTAGGTGTGAATGTGAGTGGCTTTAGTTGTCTATCTCTCTATGCCCTGTGATAGACTGGTGGCCTGTCCAGGGTGTCCTCTGCCTTCGCCCCTGAGTTGGCTGGGATAGACTCCAGCTCCCCTACAACCCTACAGAGGATAAAGCGGTGTTTCTGATTAAACAAACATATGAAACCAATTCTGTCAAATTACAAGGTGGACCTGTCTGTATCGTTACTTTTCTTCAGAATTGGTTTAGGGTTAAAACATGTTAGGAAAAATTTCTCAACTGCTACAACTTGCAATTGTGTAGCGTAGATTAGTTTTGCAATATTTGAGGAGAGTTGTAGGTGAGCTGGTGTGCTCAAGGTGTGTAGCTAGTGGGAAAGGAGTGAGTCCGGAAAGGATAAATCCATACGAAGCAACAGTGGAGAATCATTTAAGCCATTTGAAACAGGAAGGTATTATTTAATGTAAAATACTTCTAAATATGCAAGTTTGATGAGTTCTTAAGGGGGGCGGGGGGTGGGCGGGGTCATTTTTGATCTTTGCGGCCTGTCGGAGGAGATGGCTGGAATAGATCTCCTCTAGGCGTGGAAGTGGGGAGCCGATGATCCATGATCCATCTTGTGACCTGCTGCAGTTGTCTCTTTTCAGATGCAGTGCAGCTGGCATACCACACCGTACAGCCATAGGTGAGGACACTCTCTACTGTGCAGTGATAGTTTTTCAGCAGAGGTGGAGGGAGTTTGTTCCTCCTCAGTATTCTCAGAAAGAAGAGATGCTGCTGGGCCTTTTTGATGATGTGGGTGGTGTTCACACATCATCAAAAAGGCCCAGCAACGTCTCTCCTTTCTTTCTTGCTGATTGGTGGATTAACTGCTGGTTAACAGATGACTGGCTCGTTTACCTGTAGCTTTTGCTACACAAATGGCTTTGCTAGTATTATATTGTTTATAGAGGTGGGCTGACTTCCTGTTAGAGAGGGAGGTAAAGTATCTTAATTTGGTTTTCGTTATGTCGGTTACGCTACCTTAGACAAAGTTGTTAGTTTTTGAGGCCTTGGCTTGTCCTAAAACTAAATACAATCCATCGAATATATAAAAAAATGCTGCTAATATACACAGCTGATAACAGATTTTAACTTTAATATTTCTGGGGAGGTTTGAGGCCATTTGAGTGACTTTCATGTTGGGTCTTAGCCATCGTTAACGATCAGGTGTAACAATTTTGGCCAGCTTTACTGCCATGCTTCAGTCGGCTGGTCTGGTTCTATCATTGTCTTGGTTAATCTCAGTGCAAAGAAATAATGTTTGATATGAATCAACCATCGACCAAGTTCACATGGTTAGCTTATCCCACCAAGCAGTTACCTGAAAATCTGCACAGTGTCAGTCTTTCACTTACAATATAGACTTTGAGTTAAATCCAACATGAATCTAGAGTTCCACAGGAATATTTCATCAGTTCATTTGGATTATTAAGGTATGAGTAATATGCATGACTATCACCATGACAACAGCTGCCCTGAGCTTCACTACAGGTGTTTAAACAGCAGCTCTCTGCCTCCATCTTGTGGCCAGTTAGAGGAAGTGCAGACAGACGAGGCCTTTTATTTTGTTGACTTCTGAAGAAGCCAATTACATCCAGAGAACTGTAGTCCCTGCTAGACAAACATGGGCAGCGTGTGGTCGCATTTTGACAAAACTTAAAGTCGTGCGTCAGTGGTTAATGGAGTAAACTGCTTCATCTAAAATAGCAATAAAACATTGTTACATCAAACATCGAGGTGTGGAACTTCTTTTTAGTAAAGACACCAAACAAGATGAAATCATTATGGATTACAAAGAAAGTAATCAAGGAACATTTCCTTTGATATGGAAGAAGAATAACTTATTTTCATTCATCAATTAATATTTAGGCTATTTTTTGTATTTTTACACTAATTCATTTATTTAATACATAAGTCACTGTCACAAGTCATTTTTTTCAGCAGAAATTTTACTCGTCAGAAATGAACAAAGGTGCATTCATAACTTTAATGGGGGTAATTTTGCATTTTCCTCTCTAGCAAGCTTCACACAACTCTTAAATGGCCATCATTATTGATATTTTGTTACACCTGTCCCCTTTTCTGCTGAAAAATGTCTACCAGCTTATTTGTTTGTGGCTTATTTCATCACTTCCTGAAATTTGGACTAGCTGCAAAAACAGAATTTGTTCTGTCTTACAAAGTCCCAGACTTTCTTACTTTAACATAAGTGAACACATGTGAACACTTCTGACAGACTGGCTCTTATTTTGCCTTATTTCAAGCTGTGTGTGCTCACTTTTGTAATCATCAAGATGCAAGACGATCTGCACAGGAAATGTGGGACAAATCTTTTTCTTTACTTAGTTTGAGAAAAGTTCTGAAAGCTGAATCTCAGTCAAAATGTCTAGGTAAGATTGATGGATGTTTATGTAGCAATGAAGGAGAGAGTGCCTGCAGCAAAAGTATATTTTACAGCAACTTATAACCAAATAACCCACCTTGGAATCAAAGCAGATTTGTGATCTAAAAGAATATCCAAGGAGGGGCTAAATGTATTTTATTTTATGGTTTTTTTATGTTTGGTCCTGATTTGCCGTTTACTACGGTGGCCGAGAGGTGCAAACCAAATTTACATAATGCAAAACACTTTTACAACCTCCAAGACAAATTTACAAGTGACAAAACACTTTTACAAGTCCAAAAACACTTTTACAAATCCAAAAACACTTTTACATAATGCAAAACACTTTTACAACCTCCAAGACAAATTTACAAGCGACAAAACACTTTTACAAGTTCGAAAACACTTTTACAAGTCTGAAAACACTTTTACAAATCTAAATGTAACCGGAAAGGGAATGTCCCAACTCCGGGGCTGAAGCGGAAGTGATGACGAGGAGCGGCTAATGCACTCTGTCGGTCTGATCTGCGCCATTTAAACACTCTAAAGACCGACCACACGAAAAACAAAACCGCGTCAATCGGTTTATATGTTCCCCACAAAACGGGCAAAACATCACCCGCTCGTTGTCCGTTGCATTAGCCGCTCCTCGTCGTCACTTCCGCTTCAACCCCTGAGTTGGGACATTCCCTTTCCGGTTACATTTGGATTTGTAAAAGTGTTTTTGGATTTCGACAAATCCAACTCCGGGAATGTAGAGGAATAGCAAAGAGATTTTGAAGATATTTAAGCCATAAGTTGTATTTTATTTGTTTGCTGTTCTCTCCCATTTGTAGTGAAGAGAAGTGATTTGACATGAAGAATGTGATTTGTGTGGCTTTTAAATTGTGTTAAAATGTAAAAATGAGTGATGAGGAGAAGAGTGTGACTTTTTAGTATTTTGTTTTTTAGCGTGTTCTTTAAAAGTTGTAGGTAGATTATGTTCTTTTTTTGATTTTGTGGATTGTTTTTTTTTTCTTTCAGTGTTGATGTCACCGCCTTGACGAATAGAAGAAAAGCCTGTATTTGGGTATGTAGGACCGGTAGTCCAGAGGTAGTGATGGTGGTCTGGAACCTGGAGAGTGCAGGTTCAATCCCCCACTCTGCTCAAGCTTTTTTTTTCACATTTGGGCAAAATTCGCCAAAAATCTTCTTGAAGCGCTCTTTGCGCTCTTTGCGCTCTTTGCGCTCTTTGCGCTCTTTGCGCTCTTTGCGCTCTTTGCGCTCTTTGCGCTCTTTGCGCTCTTTGCGCTCTTTGCGCTCTTTGCGCTCTTTGCGCTCTTTGCGCTCTTTGCGCTCTTTGCGCTCTTTGCGCTCTTTGCGCTCTTTGCGCTCTTTGCGCTCTTTGCGCTCTTTGCGCTCTTTGCGCTCTTTGCGCTCTTTGCCTTTTCCAGCAACTTCTTGGTTTTGCAGGAACCACCCTTCAACTCCAATCCACTGACACTCCACACCACAGACCACAACCTTTCCACTCCACTATCATCCTCCACAAGGTTCCCAGTGGGGATTCGAACCGTGACCCTCCACATGACAGACACACAACCTATGTGTGAGCTATCTTTCACACAAGGTCCTTCGTGGACTTTGTTGTAATGATGGTTGAAAGAGGTTGTCATACAGCCAAAGTATGTATATATTGTAAATAAAGCTTTCCCCTGGAGTGGGGAGAAATAAAGAACTTTATCTTATCTTTGTCTTATCTTATCTTAAAAAGTGTCAAAAGAGCCCTGGGCTGGATTCGAACCAAAAACCTCCTGGATGAGAGGCAGATAACTTACCACTGCACTATCCTTCCTGCTGGGTGTAACTGTTAGTTTTCGTAAATGATGGTACACAAAACTATTAAGGAGGTGAAGATAATAAAGGTACTAAGGTGGATTTCAACCGGGGACCTTCAACATGCCAGACAAAAAACTTACCTCTACACCACCTGTCCTACAAGATGTTACTCTAACTTTGCTTAAATGATGCTAGCAATTAGTACTGGAGCATCCAAAGGACACATAAAAAGTGTGAGTGGGGATTTGAACCATGGACCTTCAACATGTGAGGCACAGAACTTACCTCTGCACCACATTTCCTACAAGGTGTTGTTGTAAATTGGCTTAAATGATGGCATCAACCAGTACTGGAGCAATTAAAGGACAAATAAAAGGTGTGAGTGGAGATTTGAATCATGTGAGGTACAGAACTTATATTGTAGGTTTGTTTCTGAGACTGAATACACCCAATCTCATCTGATCTGTGAAGCTAAGCAGGGTTGGGCCTGGTTAGTATTTGGATGGGAGACTACCTGGGAATACCAGCTGCTGTAAGCTTTTTACTTCTCATCACAACCTGAACAAGACACTGCTGGTCATTCACTAGAGACAGCTATCAACTAAAACCTCTTGATTTCTTTATTATACACTCTATGAGGTGGATAAGCTGCAGCTCATGCTGATTTATTGCTGGTTCTGGTTGGAGCCAAAGAACAAAGGCGTCACCTGTTGGAGCAGCTGATGTCCTGCAGCCTCTTCACCACAGAAAGCCTCTGACAGCTTCAATTCTTTACACTCTGACTGCAAGACACCAATCACATAGGAACATATACATGTGTGGAACAAAGAGCTGAACTGACACTCAACATGTGTTTGACCATTTATTGATAAAGACATTCAAACATGTCTAGAGATAGAACACCAACGCACGGTGTAAGAAAGGTCAGAACAGACTTCACCTGCTCAGGAAACTGAGGTCCTTCGGGGTGCAGGGAGCAATTCTGAGGACCTTTTATGGTTGTGTGGTGGTATCAGCCATCCTGTATGGAGTGGTCTGCTGGAGCAGCAGCATCACGGCTGCAGACAGGAAGAGACTAAAGAAACTGGTTAAGAAAGCAAGCTCTGTCCTGGGCTGGTGTTAGACAGGAGGATGATGACAAAGCTGTTGTCTATCATGGAGGACATCTCCCACCCCCTGCAGGAAACAGGACCATCACCGGCAGCTCCTTCAGGGACAGACTGCTTCACCCACAATGTTTGAAGGAGGTCCTTCCTTCCTGCAGCAGTCAGACTGTGTTCAATCAAACCTGCTCCCAGTAGTTCAGATCACCCATGAAGTAACTGCAATAAAATGTAAATAAGTCAATATGTGCAATTTCACAAGATTTTTTTTTTACAAGCATTTCTATTTCTTCTCTAAGGAGAAAGCATCTATTTATATCTGTGCACTGAATGCTGCTTTTCTTTTTACTTTTTTTCCTATCTGCTACTGCCACACTGAAAATTTCCCCACTGCAGAATCTACCTATCCATCCATCTATCTATGGTCCATCTACCTCCCTACCTATCTATCCATCCATCCATCCATCCATCCATCCATCTCTCTCACAGGTGTGGGGGTTGATTCACCTGTTCTCAATCACCTTAATCCACGAAGGCCCGGTTCTTCATTCTTCCGCTCTCTGCCAGACCAGAGACTTTGAAACCAGAACCTTTCTCCTACAATTAGTCTGGTTTCCCCTTTTTGTTTTCACCTTGGTTTAGTTATCCTTTCTGTGTTGGTTTTAGTTTCATTCGTTAAATAAACTCCTTGTAATCTTTGACCTGTGTCTGCAGATGTCCTGTGACACCAATGATCCCATCTGATATTTAGCATGTTTTCAATTATTGGTCCCATTTCTTAAAAAAAAAAAAAAAAAAAAAGCCCCCTGAAATCTGATCAGATAAATGAATGTGAAACTACTTTGGGTCTGCTGCAGCTGCCTCCCTCTGATCTTGTTCCTGCCCACAGCACAATCTGATCAGTGAAACACTGAAGGACAACTTCAGCATGTAAAACATAAATAAGCAAAGGCTGCAACTCGTGATTATTTTAATTTTAACTTAACTTTATGTGCTGTTCAAAAACTTTATTTTTTCTGCAAATGTGTAGTGATTCCAAATCTTGGTTATTGATCTCCTTGATTACAAAAAAAAATCTGTATCGACCCGGAAAAAAAACAAACATGTCAGGCACCCTATGATGTTAACTGTTTGCCTGAATGTTTTTGTTTAAAATCCTCAGTAATAACCTTTGACTGGTTGCTCTTAACCCTGTAAAACTCACTGCTGCAAAAATACAACATCAGCTTATTTTTTAATTACTCTTTTCTATTATATATATCTGAAATAAACCCTAATCTGGGGTCTGACAGCAGCGTGAGGTCAAAGAAGCTGCCATCAGCTGCTGCACTTCTGTCCGTCCAGCAGATGGAGCCATGGAGCTGCAGTGAAGTGAAGAGCAGCACAAGGCAACCACCACTTCCATCCACTGACGCATTCAATTTGACTGACGCTAATGTTTTATTGACTTCCAACCACTAAACCAATAAAAGCTGCAAGCAGCGTTGGACGGGTCCTCGCATCCGAGCAGCCCGACTGGCCCACGCATATCCACCAGGAGGCGCTGCAACTGAGAGAGTAAAGTTTCAGGCAGATTGGAGCATGTACAGGCTACTTACACAGCACTTCCTGTTTCATGGCGAGAAATCCAAAATGGCCGCCAAGTGGTGCAAAGATGTGATTAGGGCCGGACTCTGATCATACATGTAAAATTTCAGGCAGATTGGAGCATGTACAGGCTGGTTACACAGCACTTCCTGTTTCATGGCGAGAAATCCAAAATGGCCGCCAAGTGGCACAAAGATGTGATTAGGGCCGGACTCTGATCATGCATGTAAAATTTCAGGCAGATTGGAGCATGTACAGTCTGGTTACACAGCACTTCCTGTTTCATGGCGAGAAATCCAAAATGGCCGCCAAGTGGCACAAAGATGTGATTAGGGCCGGACTCTGATCATACATGTAAAATTTCAGGCAGATTGGAGCATGTACAGGCTGGTTACACAGCACTTCCTGTTTCATGGCGAGAAATCCAAAATGGCCGCCAAGTGGCACAAAGATGTGATTAGGGCCGGACTCTGATCATGCATGTAAAATTTCAGGCAGATTGGAGCATGTACAGTCTGGTTACACAGCACTTCCTGTTTAATGGCGAGAAATTCAAAATGGCCGCCATGTGGCGCTATGACTGTGAGTGTATATCAACCTATGGACGTGATTAGGGCTGGACTCTGATCACACATGTATAATTTGAAGCAGACTGGAGCATGTACAGGCTAGTTAGACAGCACTTCCTGTTTCATGGCAAGACATTCAAAATGGCCGCATTCCGCTGGTAACTATGGCCACGCCCTCAGACTTTTGCGGAGCGTTTTGATAACTTTTGATCAACCATGACGGGAGTACATCCTGGCCAAGTTTGAGCTCTGTCGGGGTTAAGCTGTTTGAGTTTATAGCTTTTGGAAATGTCCAAAAATGACAAAATTGTCCAAAATATGAATCATATTTCAAAATGGCCGCATTCCGTGGCTCGCCATTTCCGCGTCCTCAGACTTTTGCGGAGCGTTTTGATAACTTTTGATCACCCATGACTGGAGTACATCCTGGCCAAATTTCAGCTCTCTCAGGATTACGCTGTTTGAGTTTATAGATATCAAAAAATGTCCAAAAATGACTCATAATTCAAAATGGCCGACTTCCTGTTGCATTATGGGTAATGATGCAAGAAGCTTTTTTGTGCGTCTTGATGAGTTACATATGTGTACCGAATTTCAGAAGTCTAGGTCAAACACTGTCCGGGGGCTGAATTTTCTTAATTTTCTAGGGGGCGCTATTGAGCCATTTTGGCACGCACGCGTGCCATTTCCCTAAAATATCAAATTTTTCGCCGGTTCTGATGTGTGTGGCGATTTTCATGCGTTTTCGTGTATGTTTAGGGCGTCAAAAAGGCCGATTTCCCGGCGGACGAAGAAAAATAATAATAATAATAATTCTTAGGGTTTCAATAGGTTCCTCGCACCAATTCGTGGTGCTCGGACCCTAATAATAATAATAATAATAATAATAATAATAATAATTCCTAGGGTTTCAATAGGTTCCTCGCACCACTTCGTGGTGCTCGGACCCTAATAATAATAATTCCTAGGGTTTCAATAGGTTCCTCGCACCACTTCGTGGTGCTCGGACCCTAATAATTCCTAGGGTTTCAATAGGTTCCTCGCACCACTTCGTGGTGCTCGGACCCTAATAAATCCATCAAACTTAATTTGTTAAGGCCCCTGTAAGTAGCACTTAAGCAATTAAAGACTTTACAGATGACCAGTGAGCTAAAATATGACAGTAGAAACTGCAAAACAATTTGAGATTGTTGATTACAGTAAAATAATGAAACTAGATAATAGAGAACAGACAGTAGACTTTATTATCAGTCGATGTGCTTGATATATGAGGTTGCACTTCTTTAAAATTAGATATAAGATGCAGTAAAATCAGCAACAACGGAGGACACAAAAATAACCTTTCTATCTACATGCATCAGGTTACTCTGTAGATACTGGGAAGATGAATATAGAAATAAAAAATAATAATTACACTGCATACAAGAAAAAAAATTGAAACAGTGACAGCATTTATTACAATAGGATTAGCTGTTATAGAATATGCCATATTTGTTGACATTCTTTTCTTTGATCATTGTGTATAGCAGAGAATGATAAATGTAAATGTCATTTATTTTATTATGACAATATTTTCGATAATACCAAGGAAGAACATTATTGAAATTAAAGATGCAGCAACCAAGAACACCAACAAAACAGGACAAAGAATTAGGCAAGATTTATACATGCGTAGGTAGAAAGATGAGTTTGTAGATAATAGGTTGATACGATATATAATAATGAAATGTAGAAGAAAATACCAAAATTACACAGTAACAACATCCTTCTCAATAAGGTTAGAATTATAGAAGATGCCACATTTGCAGAATTTATTATTATCTTTGATCATACATGTGTAGTAGAGAACGATAAATATAAATGTCAATGACAAACGGAATGTCCTACAGCCACAACAGGCCGCAGCAGCAGCAGCAGCGGCAGCAGCAGCATCCACCGGTCTGCAGGTGTTGAAATGTTGAGCGGCAGTCGTCAACTATCAAAGTTTTAGGATGGCTATTATTTCTAAGCCAATCATAGCGAGGTATTAGACTTTGGCAGCCAATCACAATCCAGCTTGGTGTTATGGGCGTTGCCGGAGAGGAGTGCGGCGGTGCGGTGCATCCTCCCGGGCCGGGGAGAGTTCGGTTGAGAGGGTGCTGGATGGTGGGGGAGTACCACTGATGAGAGAGCGGGCAAGGGACTATTTTAGCACGCGTTGGAGGACTATTACATTTTTCTTCTGGACACTAATAGACGCCTGGACGGGGTTTCTTCATCGACTGTGTGCGGTAAGTTGAGCAGAGCAGCCAGGACCGTTAAATTCAGTGAGGATGTGGAGGTTAGCAGCGGGAACCGTTAGCTAGCGGATTATTGTGCCATGACTTTTTAATGATGGAGGATCATCAGCTTTGCTAATGTTAGCCGGCGCCGCAGAGTCATTGTGCTCTTTGTATCAGCCTTTAACGGTTTCAAATTGATATTTGTGCTGCAAGTGTCTTATTTTAGAAGTTTAACCTTTGAGAGCTCATGTGAAACGGCGTGGTCATTGTCCGCCTGCTTTTATCCCCACCCAGACGTCTTTGAGCCACCCACACCCATGATGGGATTTTGCCTAAGGAGGCTGCACAGTTCATCCCTGAAACTCTCCATATGAAATTATACAACGTATGAGTATTTGTCCGCCTTATTGTGTTTCGCCGTAATAAAAGCACCAGTACAACCCCGCTGGTTAAGTGATTAACCGGTGCTGTCGAGTCCTTGCAGGCATCTTTTCGAGCGGCTGGGATATGAAGCACAGCACGCCAACTTTGAGCTAACGTTAGCAAGCTAACCTAGCCGATGCAGCTGTTTGGCCTGGCGGAGCTACATATCAGCCCACGACGAGCTGTTTTCAACGGCTAAGTGAAATTTCTTGAACCTTCTCTGCTGGAATATTGTACCGTGATAGATATAGGGATTGAACGAGGAGATGCAGTAACTCGACAGCCAGCAGCCACACTGGCCCACCATCCCGTGACCTGACCCAGATTCTAACCAGCGCCTGATTTAAGCATGGGACTGATTGTAGGTTAAATATCTCTCCGAGCGTTCATCAGCTGAGGTTAATAAGACACAAGCTGGAGTGGTGCTTCCTGTCATGACTTGTCTCCGCATCAGCTGTGGAAGGCATCAAGTGCCACGTTTTATAGCAGTTACTATCTTCTGTCTGTTTTCAGCTGACGTGGTGGAAAAGTCACCCCTTATATGTAGAGCTGCGTTTAATTTTATTGCTTTATTATTTTATTGATTGTTTATATGGTACATAAAATGTCTGAAAATGATTTTTAAAAAGACCCTCACTCTTTTCCGAAGCCCAAGGTGGCTTCTTCAATTTCAGTGTACATTCAAAAATATCTGTGTATCTGCAGATTGTCTTCTTTATGAATCATGTCCCCTGTAAAATGTAAGAAAATGCCAGTTACCATTGCCTGAAGCTTAAGGTAACATCTTCAAAATGCTTGTTTTTTCTGACCAGCAATTTAGTACCTGAAAATATACAATATTCTCTGAAAGTAGCCAATAAATAGCAACAAATCCTCACATTTGAGAAGCTGAAATTGAGAAATGTTTGAAAAAAAATTATAAAATAATGATCATAGTAGGATCTCTGCAAATCATCTAAATAATTACCAGACCGATAGGATCATTTGGGTGTAAAATACAAAAAAGATGATGTTTTTACCTTGTCTTTATTGAACAATGCCATCCCAGTTTAATTTGCTTTTGCTGGTGAAGTTATTGTATGTGTGGGTTGGTTATGCACAGGGATGGAGGCTTCACTCACGTGTTAGTTTGTGTGGGCCAAACAAGTCTTTCTGGAAAAATACAGTGAACAAATTAAACAACAAAAATTCCAAAGACATTCATTTGAACAGAAAACATGCATGAAAACAACAGTAAAATAGCAGGTGCTCCCTGTGACATTTATTCTGTATTATTTTATAAAATGATCCTCTCAACATGAATTACTAGACACTGGGATTATTTGTATTTTATTAACACTCACTTTTATTTTTGTCTTCAGCATATTGTGCACATATTGTACGAAAGTGCACCAAGAGGGTCCTTTGTTTGTCGTTGACCCACATTTTCTAATTGTGGTACCTTAATGTAAGACTAATCTTCGCAGCCCCCCTGCAGAGTAATGACAGGAAAGCAGCAAACGCCATGCATGACTGTAATTTGCTTTGACACTTGTCAGTCAACTAGACATGCCCTGAAGTGCACTAGTTCTTATTAATTTGTTCAGTGAAACAATAATGTTGAAATTAGAAACAGCAGCATTTGGTACTGAGACCTCAGCTTCTTTTGTATGCAATCACTTGTTGTTATTTGAAGGATTCCAGTCATTGCTGTCTGAGGTTTCTCAGAGCCAACGCTTAACAGCCTTTTCAGAAACTGAGTCATCATAAAAACAGTCAACCACCAGCAATATTCAGCTGTATTGTTTGGAGCTTGGTAGAATCGATATCTTAACTGAAATGGTCATATTATATATAATCCAGTGGTTAGACCTAATGTAAATAGTTTGCCATCAAGCCTGAATGATATGCAGTCTTTATTATAATGTGATATAAATAGCAACCGTTAGTGATTTTGCTATACCTGTTAACTAGTAGTTCTCCTTTTAACATCTCTGGCTGTATTTGGCCACTATACTCAGCTTTGTGTATCAATCAGCAGGGCTGCATAATGCAGTGTCTGTTTTTCAGAAAATGTTTTAACACGAAGAATTGGTATTGTGATATAAAATTTTATGTACTGTGGCAGGTAGTTCTCAAAAGTCTCTCACTCACATAGGGCTAGCTTTTAAATGTCAATGGTTCTAATTTGAAGTTAAGATGTATCATTGTAAACCAAGCAATGCATGTTAACAAGTTTACAGTCTATAAACCTTACAAACATTGGCCCATCCCCAAATAACCTAATCAGAAATCTTACTGTGATGTAAATAGAGAAGGTAATGGAAGGACAGTGCTTTCCTAGTAGCAAATGTGATGCTTTCAACTCTTTTGCTGGAACATTAGTATTAACTTTGGTGGTGAGTATTTCTCCTATGCATTGTCACTGATTCTTCAAAATATGGCACTGTCACTTTTACTGCTGGTTTTTATACCTTAACTACAACCAAGCACACTTTTTTTCTTATCTTTGTAAAAAATCATATATAATATTTGGCCTAAACCAGCTAATATGAGTCAACTTAAATTTCTGATTTGTTTGCAGTTATACAGAATTATACAGAAGTCAAATGTGTGACAAGAAAAGGACCTCTTTTGGCAACTCACTAGTGCGATGTTACCCGTCACAGCATTATTTTTTTTGTTGGTCAGTTGAACATAGTGCTATCTGTCCTCACCACAGGTGGCCTAGAATCTTCTGCTTCTGGTCTCCAGCAGCAATGTCACAGAGGAGTGGGCAGGAGGACCCAGAGCGGTACCTTTTTGTGGACCGCGCTGTGGTGTACAACCCAGCGGCACAGGCTGACTGGACTGCCAAGAGGCTAATATGGATCCCATCAGAACGCCATGGCTTCGAGGCTGCAAGTATTCGTGAGGAGCGTGGAGATGAGGTGGTGGTGGAGCTGGCAGAGAACGGGAAGAAGGCGGTGGTCAACAAGGACGACATCCAGAAGATGAACCCGCCAAAGTTCAGCAAGGTGGAGGACATGGCTGAACTCACCTGCCTGAACGAGGCATCTGTGCTTCACAATCTCAAAGACCGATACTACTCTGGCCTCATCTATGTAAGTATTTCAGATTCATCAAAACACAAAAAAAATGTCTTTAGGTTTGACAAATGATTATTTGGATAGTCGGTTTAATTGTAATGATTTATCACTTTGTCATAGTAAGAGTTTATGTTATCCGTGTCATTGCAATGTCAAATCACTTATTGCATTTAATTATTGGGATAACGGCAGCCAACTGATAAATAGGAGCTGCAATGAAAAAATCCTGCAATGTTTTTACATGGAGGTGAATCTATCTTACTAGCTTCAGTCTTTGTTGCAGTAACATGTGAGTGAGTGTTATGTGGTTATTTGTGCTACCCATCAAGTTGTGAGATGGCTTCAGTAATAGTTTAATTAGGTGGAGAAAGATTTCTTCATCACATGTGCTCCTACTAGCTAAAAGGACTTCAACAAAGCAACAGAACATTGGCATACAAGGTCATGATTAAACTCACAATTTTGTTTTTTGTTTTTTTGTTTGGTTTTGCCAATTGTAATCCCTGGGGAAGACAAATCAGTCAACAGTGTAATATAATGTAGTGCACTTTACCTCAATACTATATTCTCATGGGACCTTTAATTTGTAGTGATGCTCTAAGTCTAAAATTGAGAATATAGATGTGTGTGTTTTTAAGATGACTTGGTGAACTGTAGAACATACATAGCATGCTTATTAAACATATTTGGTTCATTCCAACCAAAACATTTACACATCTCCACAGCATTTTATACTCGGGTTTCTGAATTCAAGACACTAAGAAACGCATTTCCTTCAGCAAGTAAGCCATCGTGGCCCATATAATCTGCTGATTTCCCCTGTGATTATGACCCACTTAATGACATGCATTCCTGGAATAGCCCAGATACGGAGCTTGTGGATCACCTGAGACTCAGGGAGGTGGCCTTAGCTCTGGAGTTCACACTTTGAGGCATGGTCACAATCCAAAAAAAAGAAAATGGGTTTTACTGGGAGTACAAAATTAAGATGACAAATTTCTGCTTATTCACTCCAATGCTAATTATATGCTTTAATGAAAATGTTAGACGGTAGACATTATCAGAAAAACTGTTGAAAGCTGGTGTTGTCTGAAACCGTTCTCGTCTTAAAGTCAGATAATTAAAACCAAATCTTTCATTTAAGGTCAAGGGCTAGTTCCTCAAGTGCTCTGCTTGTATTAGGTTTTAAAAGAGATGAGCTGCAGTTGAATGTACTTCTGTGGTTTTCTGCCTTGGCCAGTATGATGCAACTTTGGAGGCTTTATGGATGAAGTCATGACATTTGAAAGGTTAATTAAGACTCTGTGTAGTGTTTGTGTTGATGGGGCATGATGACATCACTGTCAGAATCCAGTAGATGGCCTGCCAAACCATCAGCCACATAGCGTTATGTCCCTGAGTGGATTGATTAAAGGAAAAAATGCATATGTAGGTAGTACTATTCTGGTGGGACTTGAAGAGACATTCAGTTTCTCCTAAGTGGAGTGACTTATTTGTACAATATATTTTTCCCACTTTACTTGACCTTAGTGTAGGGGTCGACAGACTTTTGGCCTGGCTGAGTATTGGATCTGAATTTCTTTGATTGCTTATTTTACAAAAAAATATTTTTTTTATTGTTTTATGCACACGTCAAGCAACTAATAACAATGGCACCCGCAAACATGATAGAACAAGGGGAAAAATGCCCTGTTTTGCTGTTTTATGTATATTTCTCTGCTCTTCCAGTTTATTACAGCTACATATGTTACCACTACATATATCTATATATTAAATGTAGTGTATCTGAGCCTGTCATTAGACCAGGCAACGTGCAGCATTGTGAGCTTTGCCATGTGTTTGCTGTCCATGACCTTATAAGAACTCTCAAAGGAAATGCTGCAACATAAATCATTGGTAACCTCTTCGTAGGTCACTTGAGAAAAGTTAATAATCGGTTCCAGATTCTTTCTCTGTATGTTCTGTAACAAAATTCAAGGTGCAGTATGACCTTTCCACCATTTTTCCTACATAAGTTACAGTTTTATTGTCATCAAGTTCACTTTTTATTTGTTCAGTTGAAAAAAGCCAAAGTAAAGAACGTATTTGTATTTTCAAAGGACTTATAAAGAAGAAAGAAATGACCCCAGCCCCATCTCTTAGCTCTGGCAAGCCAGTGCTGAGTCACACTGTAACCAACCGCCTTAACAGAGCTCTTTGTGTTCACTGATAAGCAACATCTGTCTGCTGAAATAACTGAATTTTTCAGTTTTGCCATGAGAAGACTGATTCATAATTAACAGCCAATCCATGTCAGCTTCTGAATGTTTATTACTGTTCTGCCTTTCTTCTGATCTGTGAGCTTAGTTATTTTATGTGTTGCCATATTACCATCTTTTTGATTTCTCTTCAAAGCCAATGCCCCCAAGTGTGAAGTTAATGAACAAGGAGTTTTAAGAGGCGTGAGTTAGAAGCATGCAGAACCGTTGGTCAGCTGCTATAGCATTCCTGACTCAGTGTGTTTTCCTGTCCTGCTTTTGAGGATTGTGTGACCTTATAAATTGGACCAACACTGCATAGCAGTGACATAACCTCTTTGCGGGCTTCCATTCACACAGGATTTGAGATTGTAAATGTGATAGTTAGGATGTGTGAAGCATGTTGGCAGTAGATTACAAAGGACAAAGAGTCTCTGGGCTGGAGGAATTGGAAACTGCTGAAGCTGACAACATGTTTCAGTCATTGAATTTTTGATGGCTATACCATGATTACCAAATATGTTCTGACCCATTGGCTTAGGAGAAAAGAAAACTGATAAAGTCACAATGTCGCTGTGATGTATTATTGAATGCAGGGCACTATATGCTCATCCTTTGTTGGTCCAGTGGTGCAGAGTGTGCGTCCTGAAGAGGATAGATCGCAGCTCCAGGCTGAAAGCTTTGTGTGAACATTTATATCGGCAGGCTGTTTCTTTAAGCCTGCCTCTTATTGGTGTCTTTGTTCACAACTGAAACTTGGTCACAAGAGTTTCTCTTTTTAGCATCTTTTATCAAGAAAATAATTATCAGGCTGGTCCAAGATTTGTATTTTTTTACCCACATATTGACAATATTATGAGCCAGCTGAGCAGCAGTGCTGTATCTTCATGTAGTTGCTTTATTGGTCCCCAGTAACATTTACATGATTGTGCTGCATAACTACAGCAGTAAAAATCATTTTTATCATCACAAATCATAATGCTGATTACTAGAGCACTTTTGAAGCTCCAGTTTTAGGGATTAAGAAATTCTGGTATCGATATATCTGCTGATATTGTGCTGCGTTCAGTGTTGAGAGTATTGTGAAGAATGGAGTTGCTCCGATAGACAAATGTGTGATGACAGGATTTATAAAATTATACCAAACATCTTGTTCTGCATTATCTTCTGCAAAGAAGGTGCATATCTGACAACAAATATGCTGATACCAATCTATCTGTACCAGGCAGATTAAATATAAGCCCTTAATATCAGACGACGATAAATTGGTCGGGCTCTTGTAATTCATACTCTGTATTGTCATTTTTTCCTTCAGTATGACTTTTTAACCGGTTATGGTTTTCTCTAAGGTAAAACACCAGCTCACCCCAATTTCTATGCAACATCACCCTCCAGTGTCCATTATAAACACTCTGCTGCTCGGTGTAGGCATCACAAGATGTCTTCAACTGTAATTTCTCATAGATAATTTGCACCCAGTCTTTCAAATAATTGTTTTTTTGTTTTTTTTTTAGCTGTCATTGCCCTGGTTCCACTAACTTGGGAAGCCCCTCATCTGCTAGCCTCATTTGAATTTGGGTTAGTTTGCCCTCTTAAGCAGTCAAAAGCCTACATTGATGACAGGTTTGCCATTTTAATCAAGGGCTGTTGAGTGAGATTAAGAGCACCTCGTGATTTAGAAAATCTAGCAGAATCTTCAGTCAGTCTACACACCAACAGAAATAATTAAAGTGTGTTGTGCTAGGCAAATACATTTTTTATTTCCTTGTAAAGTTAACGAAGATACTCTAAAAGACACGATAAAGACCACTTAGCCCAGTTACATCAGAATGAATTCTTGCAATAGCAGAGACCCCCAGAAATCTTTTCGCCTTTTCTCATTGAGAGAAAACCCTGTTGCTAAGCACCGCTTGGTTCACAGACATTTATTTGGACGTTTTTGGAGAGCCAGCAAGCCTTTCTACTGTGTCAGAGTTTTTCTCTGTTGACCACAGTTTCCCTGGGTGGGGGTCTCAAGAGTGTGTTAACTCAAAGACTGATTTGTACAATAGTTCATCTATCATGATGTATTGGTAATTTTCCTGTGAGTAGACATTCCGTTGTCAAAATTCAACATTTAAGACACGAACGAACCACAACACTCTGGTGTCTTGTTAGGGCTGTTGGCTGCTATCTTGTTATCCCTGGTTGTGTTGGTGGCCAACCCCTTACCGTCAGAGTTCTACTAATCCCCCAAATACCCCCCTGAGGTTCGCCGTCAAGGACAGCCAGCTGAGTCATCCCTCTCCCCCGCTGCCTGTGGTCTGTGCTGGGTCAGGATCACTGATCTGTCTGCCTGGCACTGTGCCCACTGTAGGGGGTCTGGAAGGGGTTACTGTGGTGATGGTGCTATGACACTTACTGTGAAATCAGTTTAATGTTTACAGCCTATTGCAGTTACCGAGGTCTTTCCATTGCAAAGTCAGTGCCAGAAATGTAGAACAATATTAGAGTTCAACTTGGAAATACCGCTGGTGATTCCAAAGCAACAAATCCCTCTGTGGCCAGGTTGCAACGCTGAGTTGTGTCTAAAGCATCTGTGCACATGGAAGAGGAAGGGAGGGCGGGTGGGTGAGTCGCCATCTGGTGACTTTACCCCTACCCTCCTCACACATGGGCTGCAGCACAACACAACCACCAGCAGTGATATCATTAAGTGTGCTACTCCTACAGTATACGGATATCTGTGGGGGTTTCAATTTTAACATGGTTTTTGCATCTTTGATTCTATTACCAGAAGTGTTTGAATTACGTTTTATTTGTTAAGCTGTAATTAGAGGTAGATTTTAGTGAAGCCTTGAATAATATAAATCAATATTATATGTCAGCACAACCTCTTTTTTGGTGTTCATTTATTTTGGCATCTTTTTTGTTGTTTACAGGAACAATGTAATGCTTGAAAGAATAACTAACTATAACTAATTTAAACAGCCGTCAGTATATTAATATTTAAGTTACAAGACTGAATTGTTACCCAGATCTGATTGAGTGTTGCAATAACATTATAATATGGTTTTAGGGTCGCAGTATTAGTGTGCAGATATATACTGAGTA
Source organism: Amphiprion ocellaris (assembly GCF_022539595.1). NCBI lineage: Eukaryota > Metazoa > Chordata > Actinopteri > Pomacentridae > Amphiprion > Amphiprion ocellaris. The sequence continues at coordinate 11,030,224 of NC_072769.1, forward strand.
TGTATGAATGTGCGCTGTTAACCTCCAGCGAGGTGACAGTTGTGTTGCATTTTTCAGCCTTTTTCTACTTCACTATCTCACAAACATAATCCACTCTGGAGACCCAACATGCTTTGGTTGTGTCACCATTGTTCCAGTTCAACAACTGGGCTAGCAGGCCCTGGGCCCCCTGGAGTCCACTGGCTGCCACAGACAACGTAATTTAAAGAATGTGCTTTTTCAGCCAAGCCAAGCACAGAAACTAGAAAGGTGAAAAAGAGTTGCTGGGAAAATTTTGACTACATAGTTCAAAGAGAATTACAAGAATGAGAGAATAAAGTAAAGTGTCAACAGAGAGAGGGGGAAAAGATGTGGTGTCTGCTTTCACTTTAATTTTAAGCTTCATTGTGATGGGATAGGTGGTTATGATTTATCCATCAAAATTAATCTGGCAGCCCGTGCTGTATGCCATCCACCCCATGCACATTTGAGTTAATATTCCTGCAGCAGCAGCAGACATATCAAGGATTAACCCTGTCCTTGCCTGTCTGACAGTATGTCTGTCTGCATTATGCAGCTGAAGGACAGATAGACTGGTGTAGATTAAAATCACTACCTCCTGCATTTAATTTCAGTTGTCAGTAAAAGGATTTTGGAGTAAAATTTTCCCAGTTCAATAGAGAGAAAAAAAATTAAGCATACGAGGAGGGTAAGTGAGTGGAGTAAGCATCTGGAATACCGTAGGGAGCTTGGCAGTGTGCCCAGCAACCAACAGTTGTGGAGATTTCTGATGATGAGCCATGAATTTATGAACTGCACAACACAATGGGACTCATGCAGGAGCAATTCATATGAACCTATTAATTTTTAAGTGCCACCTACAAGTGATTTAAGAGACTTTCAGGGATTCCCCAATTTTTTGGAACTCAGAAATTTTCTTCGGTACGAGTAAAGTTCATGAGACTTGTCATATGAGTCATTTACAAATAGCCTGCCTGTCAGTAAAGGAAAAAAATAACTCATTAAAAATCATAATACCTACATCTGAAAAATTTGGCTGAATTATGGGACTGAAAATATCTGAAACAAAATATATACATATGATGCATTTCATCATATTATCGGAATGATTTGCCAAGTTTCTTTTGTTTGATTTTCATTGCCCTATTTTGGGACTTTATTTATTTATTACTTTTACGTACATGCTTTGACTAAAATTGAATGTCATCAATCATTTCTGCCTAAGTAATTCCTCCACTGGTTGAGTTCTTGTTGTATTAAATTTATTTTTATTTTATTTTTCCTTTACTAAGAAATAAATACTTGAATGCAAAATAGAAGATTAGGTCTGAACAAATAAAAAAGGAATTGGTTTATGTAGCTTAATTAAATCCTTAGCTTACAAGTATTAACCAGCCAAAAAGTAAAGGATCATCCTTTGGTTTAGCCCAGGTCTTGCAGACCTAATCATTTTGTTTTTGTTTTTTTTTGCCAAGAAGACAAGCGTATTTAGTTTGTCCGGCTTAAGTTGGGAGCTCTCCAGGGTGTTCTCTACTCTGCTGAATATTTATTCTGATGCTGCACTTGAAGCACATATACAGAGGGCTTTGCAAGCCATGCTAGGTGAACGGTTCAGTTATCTTTAATACTTTTGTGAATGAAGCTTCCACACAAACTAAGCCAAAATGGTAGCCTTTTATGGCAATTTTATGGGATTATGCAAATCATCATAAAACACAAATACACACCATCTCAAGAACAAGTGACACACATCAGCCTGAAAGGAGGGATTTACAGTGAATCTGACTCTCATGCAAGCAAGACTCAAGAGAGTAAAGCCAGAAAGGTTTGAGTTAAGAATATGAAGTTGTTCCTACCTGAGTCTCATTGTTGCATGAAGTTGATATTTGAGTGCAGATGCATTTTACTAACTCTAAAAACTGTTAAAACTGTAAAAATTGTAGAATTATATTTTAATCTACACAGAAACATGGGCAGCATCCAATAAAATCATTTTGTTCCTATAACAGAGCACTTAAAGGATCTCAGTGACCTTTTGTGCTTATTCATTGTCCATTTGCTTCTCAGTATAATCAATGCACATCAATATTAAAATGCTATAAAAATTTTACTGTGTCATTATTGCTGATGAGTGATGAATTAACAGTAAACCATGTTTTGTTTTTGCAGACATACTCTGGTCTCTTCTGCGTGGTCATAAATCCCTACAAAAACCTGCCCATCTACTCGGAGAACATCATAGAGATGTACAGGGGCAAAAAGAGGCACGAAATGCCCCCTCACATATACGCCATCTCAGAGTCTGCATACAGATGCATGCTACAAGGTAAGCCAGAGTGTTACTGCTGTGTGTAGTAGATTCTCTCTCAGTCCAACACACTTGCAGAAATTGCCACTTTAGCACAATTTAAATGTCAGTGAATGTCAGTATATTGGTTTCAAAGGCTTTGTGTCAGATTGAAGTCTTTTTGGTGCATAAAAATGTCACATCTACACACTTTAATTTTACAGTCAAATTGAGCACTATAGGATTGTCACTCTCACTGTCTGTTAAGTGTTTCCGTGTGTGTTTGTGCTATCAGAAGTGATTTAACAGTGTAAACTAGCCTTTAAGACCACGAGTCCTATTTCTAAGAAATGAATACGGGCTGCACAGTGGCGTAGTGGTTAGCACTTTCGCCTTGCAGCAAGAAGATCCCTGGTTCGCGTCCCGGCTTTCCCGGGATCTTTCTGCATGGAGTTTGCATGTTCTCCCTGTGCATGCGTGGGTTCTCTCCGGGTACTCCGGCTTCCTCCCACAGTCCAAAAATATGCTGAGGTTAATTGATTATTCTAAATTGCCCGTAGGTGTGAATGTGAGAGTGCTTGTTTGTCTTTGTGTGTGGCCCTGCGACAGACTGGCGACCTGTCTAGGGTGTCCCCTGCCTTCGCCTGAGTCAGCTGGGATAGACTCCAGCACCCCCCGCGACCCTAGTGAGGATTAAGCGGTGTATAGATAATGGATGGATGGATGGATGGAAGAAATGAATACTTGAATGCAAAATGGAAGATTAGGTCTGAACAAATAAAAAAGAAATTGGTTTATGTAGCTTAATTAAATCCTTAGCTTACAAGTATTAACCAGCCAAAAAGTAAAGGATCATCCTTTGGTTTAGCCCAGGTCTTGCAGACCTAATCATTTTGTTTTTGTTTTTTTTGCCAAGAAGACAAGCGTATTTAGTTTGTCCGGCTTAAGTTGGGAGCTCTCCAGGGTGTTCTCTACTCTGCTGAATATTTATTCTGATGCTGCACTTGAAGCACACATACAGAGGGCTTTGCAAGCCATGCTTGGTGAACGGTTCAGTTATCTTTAATACTTTTGTGAATGAAACTTCCACACAAACTAAGCCAAAATGGTAGCCTTTTATGGCAATTTTATGGGATTATGCAAATCATCATAAAACACAAATACACACCATCTCAAGAACAAGTGGCACACATCAGCCTGAAAGGAGGGATTTACAGTGAATCTGACTCTCATGCAAGCAAGACTCAAGAGAGTAAAGCCAGAAAGGTTTGAGTTAAGAATATGAAGTTGTTCCTACCTGAGTCTCATTGTTGCATGAAGTTGATATTTGAGTGCAGATGCATTTTACTAACTCTAAAAACTGTTAAAACTGTAAAAATTGTAGAATTATATTTTAATCTACACAGAAACATGGGCAGCATCCAATAAAATCATTTTGTTCCTATAACAGAGCACTTAAAGGATCTCAGTGACCTTTTGTGCTTATTCATTGTCCATTTGCTTCTCAGTATAATCAATGCACATCAATATTAAAATACTATAAAAATTTAACTGTGTCATTATTGCTGATGAGTGATGAATTAACAGTAAACCATGTTTTGTTTTTGCAGACATACTCTGGCCTCTTCTGCGTGGTCATAAATCCCTACAAAAACCTGCCCATCTACTCGGAGAACATCATAGAGATGTACAGGGGCAAAAAGAGGCACGAAATGCCCCCTCACATATACGCCATCTCAGAGTCTGCATACAGATGCATGCTACAAGGTAAGCCAGAGTGTTACTGCTGTGTGTAGTAGATTCTCTCTCAGTCCAACACACTTGCAGAAATTGCCACTTTAGCACAATTTAAATGTCAGTGAATGTCAGTATATTGGTTTCAAAGGCTTTGTGTCAGATTGAAGTCTTTTTGGTGCATAAAAATGTCACATCTACACACTTTAATTTTACAGTCAAATTGAGCACTATAGGATTGTCACTCTCACTGTCTATTAAGTGTTTCCATGTGTGTTTGTGCTATCAGAAGTGATTTAACAGTGTAAACTAGCCTTTAAGACCACAACGAGTCTTATTTCTCTGTAGAATTTTAGGGGGTGTTTCTGTTTTCCACATCCAGATTTTAAATTTGTTGGTAATGTGAGGAATGCACAGAATGTATTCCAAAAAAGCTGAACTTGTGGCAACAACATGAGTTCACGTAAAATCTTGTGGTTGTCGTGTCTTGAGTGACAAAACATTGACAGTACAGACGTAACGCACTGATTTGTGTCTTGAAATCAGGTCGTTTTACAGTTACATGAAGAAGTTATCTTAAGAACATTTTCTAAGCATCTCTCTTTAAGTAAAATGGCTTCTTTCCAATTATGGACATTTTTTCCCTTGCCCTTAACAGAGCTGACTGTTGCATATTTGTAAAACTTCACCAGGTATTCAGGTCCCTGGGAAAAAGTGACTCGCTGTCATCTCTTCCATCCAGTCTCTTCTAGTTGTAGTGTTACTCAGTTTAAATTAATTTGGGAATACAAAATCTTGTAAGTGAGGGCAGTCCAAGCCGATTGATGTCTTCAAAGATCCTTGCTTGGTAGTTGGCTTGCTTCCAGGCTCTATGAGCAGTGACTGGGATCAGACCAGCGAGAACAGAGAGGGTGACCCCATTGTGCTCAACAATAGATCCTTTGTGTGATTGTAAGGGCTGACCAGTGGGGGTGGTGACAAACTGGACACTCTCGTCAGTCCTTTTAGGCTTTGCTTTCCCCATGTTGCTGCACAGAAGGAAGTTTTCGAAGCATCAACAAGAAGCTTGATTATACCTTTGCCGTCTTTGATCAAAAACACGGGAATATCATCATGCTGATATGATTAGTGGCAGTTACAAGACTTTTTTTGCTGACCCTTTCTCTTAACCACTGTTTATATGATTTTTTTTTTTTTTTTTTACACATAGCTCATGTATTTTCTAAGTTTTTTTCTCTAATGATGCTTGCTGTGGTGAGCTGAAGCTGATTGTCTTTACATTTGATGCTGTAAAATCTAAGAGACATATTTCCAGAAGCTGCACTGTAACTAGTGTGGAACTCTGCCAACCTGTCATTTAGTCTGGCTTGTTTCTTCTTGTTACCGCCTTCTCTTTTCTTCACACCCTCTATTCGGCTGCGTTTCTACATGGATGGTCATAGACACGTGGGGGTAGGGCTGCGAGACCTGTCAATTAGTAATGCTTTGATTCCAACATATTTTTGTCGGGTATTTCTTTGACTTGAATGCAGTAATGACCTCTGCCCTCGAGCATTTCAACATGCTGCCTGTTTACTGTACATCTCTGAGCATGCAGGCGTGACCTGTAATTTTTTAATGCTAGTCCAACCCATTTGTGGTCATATCAGAATTAACAGAGTTGTGGTTCAAAAGGAGGTTTGTAGGTTGGAGATTAGTGGAGGCCAGCTGCTGTTCAGCTTTGGCCCTGAGCATTCCAGCAACCTGGTTAATACAAGAGTATAACCAGCTGTATAGATGAGCATTGGTGGTTCCTTTCTCTTTTCTCCAAGCTAGCAGTAAAGTCATTGGAAAGCTACATACTGGCAGATGCCATTAGTTTCCTTCTGTTTTGCTGTTACATGAATGAAATTACTATCAGGGTGCTTACTTTTTATTGTCAATATTGACATACTGTAATAAAATACATTTTATGGAAAAACTGTTCAAAAACACTTAATGGTTTAACAACATGTCAGGAATTTCTGGTTTTTGACTCATTCAGTTTTGATGCAAAAGTAAGTCATGTGCCATAGAGCAGTCTCAGAATAGTGCCTATAGGTGCTGGTAAAGACATTGAAGATTGATCTCCTGAAACTGTAATGGCTATTTTTCACCCACATATTTTTTTTTAATAGATGAAAGTTAATTGATAAACTATAAAATGCATTGTAAATTAGGATAATTGTTTTGTAAATTAAGATCATTATTAGGTTCAACCCTAGCCCAGTTAAACCAAAGACATTAAATAAATGGATAACTACTAGGGATTGATTGATCTGCTTTTTTCAGGGCTGATACTGATACCAGGGCTGCACAGTGGCTCGGTGGTTTGCACCGCAGCTAGAAGATCCCTGGTTCATGTTCCGGCCTGGGCCTTAGATCTTTCTGCATGGAGTTTGGATGTTCTCCTTGTGCATAAATGGGTTTTCTCCCACAGTCCAAAAACATGCTGAGGTTAATTGGTGATTTTGAATTGTCCGTAGTGCTTGTTTGTCTCTATGTAGCCCTGCCATAGACTGGTGACCTGTCCAAGGTGTCCCCTGCCTTGGCCCCAAGTCAGCTGGGATAGACTCTAGCCCCTATTGCTCTATTGCTTTTATTGCCCTGTAAGGCCCATATCTTAAAACATTATTTACTACTGTTTTCCAGATGCTCGTTTGGGGTATCTGTGGCTGCCTCCTAACTTAGCCACTAGCCATTACCGTAGCCTTAGTCTCTGTGAAAGAAGCCAGTTTCCTGACTTGTGGCGATGGATTGTGCTTCTTGTTCAGTTTTTGCAGATTGTGTCTCCGCTAGAGAGATGTGTGCCAGTTAGAGCAGATTGCTCATGTTACTCTTACTTTAGAAAGATGTTACAGGTACTCCAGATAGCATTAGCCACAGCTTAAGAGGCACAGCAAACCTCGCAGTAATACCCTTAGCCTAGCACTGTCAGCAAAATAAGTTCATGTTGCACTTACACCAACAAATTCATTTTAAGTACCGTATTGGCCCGAATATAAGACGGCCCTGATTATAAGACGACCCCCACTTTTTCAGTCTTATTCCAATGCAAAAAACACCGTCTTATATTCGGGCCAATACGGTATTTTTTAGTGGAATTGAGGAAACTGGGCATGCTTGTGTAAGACTCCACTGGGTATTACAACTTCAATAAAATCTGCTACCTCACCTTCTAAACAGCTCTGCTTTGCAAATGCACTTATCTGTCCCTGTCTGTTAAAAGTACCATTCAGTGTTAATTGGCTATTAGTTGTGACCAATCAGAGAGGGCTGTGCTGAGTGGAGGCGGCTGCATCAGAGCCAAAGTAACTTTGTTTATTTTTTTATTGGTAATCAGTTAATAAAAGTAATGATATTTAGGAAAATGCAAAACATCTGACTAATAATCGTCTAGTTCAATAATTAGTTGATCCCTAATAATCATGAAAGGGTAAATTTGTTCAAAAATCTCTGTTGATGAGCTTATTTTATCTTACTTTATGAATTTGATATTACCCAGTTATTTCATAATTTAATTCTAGTTCTGTCATACCTTACGTTTAAACTTTGCCATATCAGTTGCCATCTTAACGTAAAAGAACACTCAAGACAAATAATTTGTTGCCTCTTATTGACGACCTTTGGAGGCGAGCAGATTGCAAATCATATTTATGACTTAAGGGTGTCTGAACCTTGCAGGGGTCTGTTAATTACTGCAACATTACTGTGAAGCCAGTCATTGCTCAGATGGGATGTTAAATGAAGTGTTACCTAACAGAGACAGGGTGTGTAAGCAGACGTCGAGGACTTAGTGCACATCTGTCATTGATTAGAGGTCCAGATACTTTCCATAATTGCCCTCACTGCTCGGTCGATGTTTGTTCACTGATGAACTAAAAGCTAAGTTTATCATATGTGGAAATGTTGCAAGGAAATACTTTTGCCTGCTTGAGTAAAAACATGCTTTAAAGGAAGGGTGCGTCAGCAGTTGTGATAGATTCCAAGAGTGGACATGCATCAACAGTACTGCATGTGTCCCAGGTGGGGTTATGAAACAAGGAGGCTTTGTTTCAGTGGAAATTTAGAAAGATCTCCTTCTTGAGTCTCTCCCTGGTGTTTAATCAGGGCATTAGGTCAGGTCCAGCTAGATCTATCTTGGCTTATGAGGTTTTCCCAAAGCAAAGCTCTTTGATTTCTCTTATAGAGGTCCATTTTTTAAAAAAATGATCAAAGCACTCCTCATCTCTGATGTCAGCAGCATTACTGATATTAATAAAAAATGAAATGAACTATTTGAAGAATGCAAGGCGTATTCCATGAAGTTCTCAGCCAAATTAAAAGAGTGTAATGTAATTCACACCCTCAAAAATGTGCGATAAAACAAGCTCAGTAAAGTTTATCTTGGCACAGCAGACACAGTCTCAGCAAATACAGGTCCACCTGGTCCTAATCTGGTCTGTGGCAGTAATGGCTTTGATGGCCTTTTGAACCGTGGCTCAGTGCTGGACTTTTTCAACCTCAAACCTCCTCCAGAATTAGTGTGTGTTGAGCATACACTAAATATTTTCACTTTTAAAAAAGTGATTCAGAACATTGACAAAAGATGCTGTGGATGTGGGACAGATTTAGAATCACTGAAACTATTGTTCTTCTTTTCCCAAACATTGCTTTTTATTCTATAAAAACAAAAGGAGCAAATGTGTTTAAAGCCGGTGAAACTTTGCCATTTATAACTAAAGGGGCAGTTCTGCTTCTTTTGCAGTTAAGAAAAGCTTGAAACGGTAGTAGCACAACTGTAACTGTTGCTATCACAGCTATTTCTTTCACTGTGACTCAAAAACATTCCTCTGTATTCATTTTGAAATAGTCTAATCCAATAATTGATTGAAGCTACCAGATGTGAATCACTGAATATCATCTGCTCTGTGGAGAGCTTGTGTGTATTAAGCTAAAGCTCACCTCTTTGGCACACAGACCCATGTACAGAAACATGTTTAGCAGGACTTTTATCTGATTTATACTTTATCAGAAACAGTAACCGGAACACAAAAATATATTCAGATAATCTGTAACTTCTCTCCTATAGCATCTGCTTCCACATTAAAATTTTTGTGGGATTCTTGGTGCAACTGATTCCACTTTTGCTGCTGTTAGAAATGCTTAGATGTGAATCAGCTAACAAATATTATTTCAGTCTTGTCAGGTAGTGTTAAATGATTTCTGTCAGACTAGTTCTTTATCTACAGACTTCACCCACTGACTATTTTCTTTACATTAGCCACTGGACTGAATGTTCTAATATTTTCTAATACAATATTATGACACAGAATAGACTTAAATATTATCCTGTCTGCTTTTACTTTTTCTACTTTCTATATTAATATGTAGCCTTCAGTATGTCTAATTTTTCCTTTTCCACACACTGATTTACTGTGTTCTTCCCTCCAGTCACTTCTCTTTGGCTGCCATTCGAGCTGTCTCTGCTGACTTGTTTTGCACCTGATGTAGCTATTAAATTCAGGCTGCCTAAGCGTTTTCCATCATTTCAGTTTGTATGAATACCTTGAAGAAAAATCAAATCTCGTTGTCAGCTTTTCCCAAACACAGTTAATCTTCCTATCAGCTTTCACGACAGACTTTTCTTCTCAGAAATGCCCCATATAGGAAACCAAACCCTCAAATCTCCATTGCATCAGTTTGCATCTGCAAGTCCTTGGCTGAAGCTCCAGACTCAGTTCTGGCCACACCAGAGACTTGCCATGTTAGCCCTAAAACGGATGGTCTGAAATGATTGACTGCTTTGATTTTTATATCCTTGCTGACAGATACCTCCGTGTTGAGGGATAATCCAATCCCTTTTGACTAATTGTCAGTGATTTTCTTAAAGTTAGGAGGTGCAGTAAGGTGATTGACAAGTATTGGTTCATGCCACTGAAAACAGCCTTATTTTAATAGGCTGTGAAATCCCTTTGGCGCCCTGTCATTAGTATAACTGCTCAGAGGCATTGAACTAATAAACAATCATAAGCCCCCTCTGTGTTATGAGATAGCTTTTAAAGCCAGAAACGACAGTGTATACACCCAGAGTTCCTCAAAAACCAGCAGGGATTCAGATTTCTATACTGTTGATATTATAGTTTAGTTTCATGGCAACACTTGGTTCCATTCACGCAAGGTTATAAGCAAATCCTATAATCGCCACACAGAATACCCACTACGTTATTTTAGGTGGAAAATCAAATATATGCATGGTCATTATACAGTTTTTGTGACCACCACAGTCTTAAGCCACTATTCTGCCATAGTTTGATGGCTTTGGATAATCATTGCAAAGTATTTTCCACTGAAATATTTGCTCGTTTTAAGTAAGCTACCATGTCTATAGCTTTAGGGTCTGTATCAGGGATGCAACATTGAAAAACAGTGTAATTTGTAGAGCACTGCATTTTCAGTAATTGGAATAAATTGCAGTAGTGTGGTTTCTGTGGAATGGGGTGATGGAATAAAAGTTAGAGAGGCAGAATTGTGACTGAAAAGGTTGGTGATTGTCGCACAGGTTCATGCTGCTGGACAGGGTATTTAGTAGCATCATTTATATGGGGCATTATGAGGTCAGGCCACACGTGGATCATTGCAGGTATAATTCTTCCAGCTACAGCACTCTTCATAGATGATCATGTTAACAGGACTGTGGACTATTTGCTTTCATTCATTCGCTGTAGTCTTCACACACAAAGTGGCTGTTTTCTTTATAATGCCTGTTTAGACCCCTTTTAGGACATCTCAGGACATCTATTTCATCTTTGGTTGGTCTTGTTGCCCGTGTCAGGAGCAAATTTGACTATTTACATGCTCACTAACTATATGGTTTTATAATATCACACAATTCAAAACATACCATTATCTAACTCCCGCCTGACTGGAGGTCAGGTTAACAATAGTGACTGTAATCACCTGTATGGGCGTGCAGGGCCTCTTAAGAAAATATCTGCTGGCTGTACAGTTCACAGTTTGTTGGTAATTAGAATATACGTTTTCATATAAATTTCCAGAAATAAAAACTGTGTAACATAGATGTGCAATTAATGTGCTTTAACCAGCATTTTTTGTAGACAATTGCTTCAGGAGAGAGACTAGGTAAACTGTAAATTATTTAATGATGCTGAAGAAAAAAGGAGGTACTTGATATTCATTTCATAGCTCAGTGGAAGCTGATGACTAATGACTTAATAAACTGCATGAACATCAAATATCGTCAGTAACATTATGCTTCCCTTGCCTTCAGTGGCAGCATAGAGACATAGCTGTATTTCCTCCTGTTAATAAGACTGCACTGTGCTTGCCCGTTGGTCTCTATCACTTTGAACATTCAGCTGATGTGTTTTCCCACTTACATCACTGTGGCTTTTGTCCCACTTTGACACTTTGGTAACGACTTGATCAGCGTGCAGGACTGGTCTTTGAGGTGAGTGTTTGCACTTCATTGCCACTCCTAAATACAGGCATTAGCCATCAGTGGCAGACACTGGCCCAGGCCCAGTGTGCCACAACCTCACAATGAGCTCACTGTCGGGAGCTGAGATCAACTCCCCCTCTTCCTCCCTCTTTTTACAGGGACAAACACCACATGCAGAGTTACTGTGTTTGTGTCAAAGCTGCAAGACATCCTCAAATTTTTTACTGTCACCCTTTTTCTAAGGCCATTAATGTAGATCTTTTCTATCATTGTTCTAATTTTATCTGTGTGAACTCTTGCACTTCTGTAATGTCATTGAAACCTGCAGATCTGAATCATTTGCTTTATTTATACTTTTACACCATCTTAATATTTGTATGATCTGTTTTTTGCCACTTTGAATATCTAAAAGAAGTACTGAAAGGGATTTTCAAACTCCTCAGCTTTCACTGGAGCTAATAATATTATATATCCTCGGGGAAGTCTGCACTTCCCTCCAACATAATGGAGTCATGTGAAGTTGGCAAGAGCACTGCCAATCATGCGAAACCCACAAAAGAGTTCTTATGACCATTAAGTAGTGCCATGGAAATAACCGTCCCTGTTATGGTAGTTCTCATCTACTCAGACACACAGTCTCTGCCAGTAATCAGCGCTTTTCAGTCTGAAGAGGTTGTTAAGGTTTCAGCACAAATGTTAGGTTGGTGAGTGGAAGTGAACAGTCTCACAATGACTGGATCATATCTTTCCTGTGTGTCTGCAGCTGATAAAGGAGACACCGGCTTTCTGAGGCGTGCTGCTCTTGTGCTTAATTCAGATAGGGACGTGAATGTAAGGAGTGATGTGACAAAGGTAGGGGTTAAAGGGGGATTGTGATTGCATGTGTGCTTACAGTGTTGCAGTTGACATCATGACATGAGAGATTCTGAAGGATCAGCCCAGCTTTCGTGTATGTGTGTGAGGACAATCCTCCTTGTTACAGTGCATAACTGCAGGAAATTTCTAGTCAAAGCCAGGAAACCCAAGTTGTCCATGATGAGCCATCCAGCTGTGTCCTCTGTCAGATAACCTTCCATCATTTCATCCCAAAGGAACACAGTCAGCGCTTTAGGAAACCTTCACCTCTGGCAGTACAGTCCAGCCTGGGACACAACATGTACAAAATGAGTTGACATATTCACAGCATGATCTCCCACAATATCTACACCAGTTTTGACCAGTTTTTCACAACAAAAAGCAACATATTAGAGAACAATGAATCAAATTTTATTATTTTTTCCATTTAAAATACAGTTTGGGACTCACTGCTAGATTCCTAACCTGCAGGTTGGCCACCTGCTTAGATTGTATACCTTTGAATGTTATAAAATTTTGAAGATAAAATGTGTGTCCTTCTACGTCCTTCATGGTGACTCGCAGATCGTGGTGCCACCAGACGAACCATGCTGTACTAAATTAGAGCGTAACAGATTGGTTTATTAGTATTCTGCACTGCCTTCTCCTGCACTCTGCTTCTCTGCATGGTTAAAGGTTCCCTCTGGTGAAAATCAAGTTTTTTTTACCTTGTTAACTTGCCCATATGGTGTTTTTTTATACACTGGAAAACTTATCCTGGGTGAACTCAGAATTCAACGGCATGGCTGAGCTTTTACTCCTCAAAACTGAAGTATGCTGATGTGACACAGTTTCAGACAGCCAGGATTTCTTATTTACCAAACCTAACAAACCAGTCCCATCAACATGCAAGGTTGGGTTTTCCGTATCATTATTCATTGTATAGTTTTGCAGCGTTTGAGTAGAGACTAAAGTGAGCTGGTGTGCTTGAGCTGCAGGTGAGCAGCAGAGGGTTTGGTGGAGACAAAGGTGGAACTTCATAGGTTTTTCATTCCCGAACAAGCATTTTCTTGTTTATACATCTGTGTATAGTAAAAGAGGCAGGTGCAGTGTTACATTTAAACCTAAAGAGTTTATTTTAATGGAAAAAATAATAGATATGTAATGTTTGATGAATAAAGATGAGTTTTTAGGTTTAAAAGTGATGTCTGCAATTCTGGAGAAAGATTGTTGACATTGGTATATCAGATAGTTAACATGTGCCAGATTTACAATCCTTCTCACCCCTACTGTCCTTTTTTCCTCACATTTCCTACCTTTTCCCATTATACATGCTGGAATAGTGTTATGTGGATCCGTCTGAGCCACTTTGTTTGTTTCCCAACTGTACGTACACCAGATTTTTTTTTTTTTAGCATGCATATATAATGGATACCTAGTGGACTGTAAAGAAAAAGTCACAGAATTTGACCGAAAAAAGTGTGTTGGATCATAATGGAATACTCTACCTTTAATCACTGCAACAGATAGGTCTGTCCCTGAGCTACTGATGGATCACATCTCCTTCATCAATCCATTAGTGCATCAGCTCGTCTATCACAAGCTAGAGGTAACTCTTCAATTAGCAAACATGCAGAGTTTGCAGTTGAGTTGCGGTATTAATCTCCTCTGAGACTTGGCGACATACTAAACAGGCTCTTGCTCATCAACACATTCAGGAAACTGTCTTAGCCAGAGTCAAATGACGCAGATGTACAATTAATCTTGAACTGTTTAACGAATCACAGGTTTTTGTTTTTAGCTTGTTTTCAATAGCATAAGACATAAAAAGCTCGCTGCATATTGTATTTGAGGATAAATTCATATTATTTAGTATTGCAATAATTCAGAGATCACTTTAAGATGACTGGGATTTCATATAAAGAAAGCCGTATTTGATTCAAGTTGTTTTTTTGGGAATTCGCAGGCAGTATTCTGTCAAGTGTGATAAAACTGCTAAATAAATAGTCTTGATAAATAATCCTGATCCCAGTATTTCCTCAATTGTAGTTCAGCTGCTTTTTTGTCATCAGGAAAAGCGTTTAAGTGGTGAATAGATAGTGCAGCGTCAAGTCAATAGAGTGCAGACTGAAGAGAGTCTGGTGACTTTTATCTAATCCCTGAACTTCTTGCTGCTCAGCCAGCCATGTGACTGGACAGGGGGCCCTTTCCCTGTGGGGCCATTGATGGGAAGACAAAGTGCTGTTTTCCCATGACATCATCACCATTAATTTCCCCCATATAGCTTCGAGATGACTGATCCGTCTCACTCTCAAGAGCTCACAAGACACTCTAGTCAGGAATACCGTGGAGCTTTATGGAGGCACATTAACGGTCGTATTTTATTGCCACTTGATCACAAAGTGCAAATCGCCTTCAGCACAGTGAATGTAAGAATTGGGTCATGTTAGTATTATTATGCTGTAAGGGGTTGAAGCTGTTTTCAATTAAACTTTTGCCGCAGTATGCAATCTACGTCCAGTATATCCCAAATACATTATTAAACTACTGTTCAGGCTTTATAAGTCTTCATCAAATTGGCAGCTACTTTAACCATGAAACACAAATTTACTGGGACATATGAATCTTCTTATTAGAGTAGATTAGAGGTGGGCTGTGTTGGGCTAACCGTGTGTGATGAGGCTGGATGCAAAGGGGAAACAGGCCCTGCCTTTTACTGCCAGTTTGTTAATGAATGCTCATAGAAGTGAAAAACAACATGACAGTTAGGGTTGAGTATAGATATTGTGCAAATTTTTTTAACCCTCTGAACCTTCAGCGATTTCTGGATGTTTTTTGGTCCTGTCCTGTCTATGGTATTTCACTCCAGTATAAAATCAAGCACCTCTATGGAAACAGCACAACCATGACGAGAAGTAGAAAAACTCTAAATATTTTTTTGTGTAGCATAACAAAATCATCACACCATAAAATCATAAACAAAAAATTCAAAATACATATTTTTGGGGATTATTTGCCAAAAAAGAAACAAAAAAGGAATTGTTACCAATGCTGTAAAAATGGTGACTCTACATATTAGAGATACTTTGCTATTTACTTTTTAAAATCAGTAATGGTTTGTCAGTTGTCTCGAGCAACACAGAATTTTCCATCTTTTACCCAGTGTTGTTCCTGCAAATGATTTATTTCCGACCAATTTTTATATGAAATTTTGATGAAATATCACAATTTTCAGCTTACATTTGGTAACCTGAAGTCACACATTTAAGGACTGTTGTTAACTTAAAAATCCCTCAGTGTTTTTTTTTTAGTTTTGCAGTTTCTTGCTATGATAAATGGTGTAGTTTTCTGTTTTTTAAAAATATGCCTCTCAAACCTGCCAGCTGGTTCTGAAGTTAAGAGGTTTAAATTCGATCAGACTTACTTGGTTAAAATAAAGTTTGCATGTAATAATAGTATTATTGGAACCATTTCAGTATATTTTGCTGATGATTCACTTTTTCCACTTTTTCTCCCTCTTCTCCCACAGATCGAGAGGACCAGTCCATTCTTTGCACGTGAGTCTGCTGCAAGATTTGTGTTTTCATGATTTATCTTATCATACTTACTGTTCATAAAACCATTTTAAGTATCCAGGCCCCACAATTGCATAGTTCTGCTAGATAAACTGATACACTTGGCCCAAATTCATGCCTTTTCTGTTTAATTATTTTGGAAATATTATCACATAGTGCAGCATATTTCTCTCTGTGGCATATTTTGGTTCATAAATATTAATCAATGTGACAGTAATTGTATTACCAGTAAATTTCAACGGTTCATAGGAGCAGTGAAAGTGAACCAACTGTCAAGGGGTCTTGACAGTTATTTTAAAGCGAGTGTCAGGGCGATGCTGGGCAGACGATCACTACTGAAGAGAAATGTGGGTCTGAGAAACGCCTGACATTTCTGCTTCACAGCCCTCTGGTGTCATTGCAGTGACAAGCGTCTCCAGATGACAGGAATGTAGCCAAAGAAAATGCCAGACCATCTCTGGCATTTTCTTTGGCTACATGCAACAGCTCTTTTTCTCAGGCAGCATGACCGACAAGGCATACATGTTATTTTGTCCCTTTTAAATACACATAGACATTCAGAATAACTTCCACACCTTACAAAATAGTTTCCTTTCCAATTCCTTAAATGTATTTTTGGGCTGTCAATTAAAAAAATGTAGTTCAATGAAACGAAAAATAATTTGTAACTCAGTTCTTTCTAACGCAACTAATTTAAAATAATTAATTCATGAGGTCTCCACTGCCTTATGTGTGTTACAAGAGCAACATTATCAGACAAATATTTCAGCTTTGTTGTTGTGATAAAACACAAAGTGTACAGGGCGAGTAGAGGTTTTTGTTTTTCATGACTAATCTGCAAGAGGCGTCTTTCTAGTAAAACATAATTTTCTCTGATTCAAAGGTTCTTACATACACATTTTGTAATTTTATTTTTTTTTGACATTATGTTTTATGTTTACAAGGAACATGACGCTGATGAGAAGGACTTGGTTGCAAAAACAAACACAATATCAGTTATATGGGGATATTGTAGCTACAGAAAAGTGTAAGGCAGTGGTATTTTACAAAGCCTTTATTAAGCCTAGTTTTTATCCACAATTTTCCATCAGCAGTATTAAATCCAAAAGGCTCCCACACATTTCTCCTGAAATGGTTTGGTGTCATAATCCCTCTTTACTATTTTTCAAGCCACAACATTCTGCTTTTGTGAAGAGAGCAACGATAGCCTCCAAAAAAATTTGTATATTGCTAAAACCCTCCACTGACTCAGCATAATGTGCATTTTTATTAGTTGTTGCACATTCTGGAAATGTGCTGCATGCTCACAGATATTCAAATATACTATAAATTGTGCTCATTGTTTAGGGCTTTGGTGCAAAATCAAACTGTATAAGCCTCACTGAAACCTCACAAGTTCTGATTAGGTCAGCACTCCCTGTTTATGTGAATATCTGAAACAGAGGAGCTGAGGAATGTAACACCCAGCAGTCCAAGGCCGACTACAGACACATTGACGCAATCCCTCCCTGATTACCCTCACAGTGGCTAACTAAATTGACAGCACTTACACACCCTCTGTTGGTTTGTTCTCTCAGCCACATCACATTTACACAGTCTGAAAGCAAAACAATATTTTGTGCATACTTGGTGTATGCAAATTAGCGCTTACTGTAAAACCTCAGGTATGCGCTAAATCTAAACTGATCCCCCAAAGTTTTTGCATGGCTTGAAGGTCTTGAGAAATTCTCCTTCCTGTTTTTCTATGCCATGGTCACCGTACTACAGAACAGTGCAATGCATTCCAGCAACCACAGCTGCTAAACTGGACTGACAAATGCTGAAAAATATAGTGCAGCGTAGGATACACATGATTAGATATGTACCAGTGTTTGGTTTGAGATTATATTTGTGCATTTGTAGTGGAAAATAGGACAGTCCTAATCTTCTGGCAGACTTTTTTTTAACCCTAAACTCACAGCTGTGTACCTAAAAATTTGTAAACCTAAAGGAAAGCAGGTCTACTATGATTTATCGATCCAGTCTTGCATTTTCATTTAATAGATCGGCTGTCGATGTGAAGAGTTTAGTGTTTGACTGTTCTGAGGATGCCTCTTTTTTGTGCGTTGTGTTCTTGTGCATTGCAGAGGTGAGTCAGGAGCTGGCAAGACGGAAAACACAAAAAAGGTCATTCAGTACCTGGCACATGTTGCCTCCTCCCACAAAGGAAGAAAAGACCACAACATTCCTGTAAGTATTCTGTTAAACTAAACAATTCTCTGCCTTTTCTTGCTACTTTGTTTTAAGTTAGCAATGCACGCTTCAAGCCTTAAACTAAACAAGCCCATAAAAATATGATGTTACGTTATTTGTGAATTTTAATGAAAAATTAATTACCTCTCTAATTGTACGTCCTGTAGTTCAGAATATAGAGAATTCAAGCTACTAATTAAAGCTACTGGGCAATTTGGCCGAGGTAGGATTGTTGTAGTCTGCGAGTGATGATGTACTGAACCCCTGCAATAGGCGCAACAGCTTTGTGCACCACATCTGTATTTGTGCACAATCTAACAATTTATATTTGTTTATTTGTAACATACAGCCAGAATCACCTAAACCAGTGAAACTACAGGCAAGTTTTTATGTTTCTATTACACACCATGTGCATGCTACACTAACGTTTTCCTTTCAAACAAAATAATTGCTCTATTACTTGGGCTCTTAGAGTATCTATTTGCATTCTGAGAGATCAAGTCATTGCAGTGATTAACTTAAAATGTAGTCTAAAATGTCTGGTGTTAAACACGTATGAACAGCATATTTAGCATCTACTTTGTCTCTCTCTGTCAGGCACAAAATGCAGTTGTAAGTAAATTTTAATAGTGGCATGATCATTCAGACTCTTTATTGTGTTTGTTCAGATGTTCTATACTGTTGTACTTGCTTGCCATTATTGTGAGTCACACTGTAAAACGTAATCACACGCATGCTCTGTGTATTTGTTGTGGTAGCCACTTGTTAAGCCTTGGTTGTCTTTTTTTTTGCTGTTAAATATTATTAAGATACTACTTGTAGTTCATGTTAAAGGTATACAGTCCTTCCATGATTATATCTGTGATATAATATCTGTGTTTCTGACTGTTGCGATAGAGCTGATGATGACACCTTTCTGGTTTAAATGCATTAAGTAAATTACTACAGAAAGTTAAGATTAGCAAGTTTACCTGTACTACTGAAGTGGTTCTCTGTTCTGATGTTCAGGACCTAGAACTACTAGAACCGCAGGTAGTCCATGTAGCCCTCTCACCAGACACAGAATTACAGTGTAACTGAGATGCAGGGTACAATTGTCTACCTGTTAATCTAGAACCGCACCACTACTCTAGGTCCTGATGGCCAGGATAATAGACCACTGAGATATTATAATAACAACTGCTGCTAATTCCATTCATAGACTGCTGTAGGTTGTTCATAGATGTTAATGCATCATTTTAGAAATGTTCTGCTTTAGCTACAGCTTCACTTGTATCCATGACATGACTGCAATTTATTATTTTTTATATTTTTTAATTTATTTAACATTTGAATCTCCCCATGTCCTACAGAGTGGACCCCTGTTTTATGTGAGTAGTATATAGTTTCTCACCTATCTCACCTCACTGATTATGTAGAAGGGGTGCTTCACCCACTCTGTTGCTACCCACTAGATAAAACATCTGGCTATTAACGCTTTATTATAACCGAAGTTGGCACTAGATGCTTTCCATGCGCCTTAATCCAAGTGCTGTAGTTTTGCTTTTAACTTTTGCATTGCATGATCTTTACTTTTTGTCCTCACTAATCTAATATCTACTTTTTTCATTAGCATTACTTACAATGCGAGGACTTCTCCTTTTGAAATCAACAATCTGCTGACAAGGGATGGAGGGTTTTTTGACCTGTACTTAGATTTTGATTTAAAATTAAATTTATAATTAAAAAAAAAACAAAAAAAAAACATTATAGTCTGTGTTTTTGGTCTACATAGTAAATAAAACAGATGCGATCATACCAAAAATCGCTACAAACTTTTGTTTTTGTAGTCATATATTAGTTGTTTGTTCTCTATGTTATACCAGCATTTATCACTTAATCAGTGTAAAGTGAAGTCTCTTGGTATACTTGGTGAGTTTTATCTCTCTCTCTCTCTCTCTCTCTCTCTCTCTCTCTCTGTCTTTCTATATATATATATATATATACACACACACACACACACACACACACACATATATATATATATATAAATAAATAAATGAAAACCATACCAATTTTGTTTGTTTTATGCTTGTTTGGCCAGTGATGACAATGAAGACAAAGTTTTGATAATAAAATGTGGCAATACTTTGTAATGAGACTGAAATGACCAACTAATAGTGCTAAATGCTCTGTGCTGTAGCTGTTTAGGTATTGTAACCTCTACAGACAGCTTCACACCCAGTACTGAAAGCTACAGGTCTGATCTCAGAGCTTAGGAGTTGAAAAGCTTACAATGACATTGGAAAGTTTAAAATGTCAAAACTCACTACCACCTGGCTGTCTCTGACATTAGCATGAGGCAATCACATAGATTTTTAGTGTAGAAATGGCTTTCCCTGCAGCCACACTGCACCCCTTATTTTTGTCAGACCTTAAAAAAAATTACACACATGCTGTTTTGTCAGTGTTAAAACTATCCATGGTTCAGCCTAATTAACCATGACAGAGACGGAGAGCATGTTAAACAGGAAACTGCCGAAGTGTCCTTTTGGTTTTGTCACCAACTGACAGAATTATGTTTTACTCGATGGTAAAATCAACAGCTGCTGCACTGTTAATACTGTTGAAATTGCCGATCCTATAATTTATAACATGAGTTTTCAAAAACTGCTATTTCAGTCAAAACAATTAAGCATTTAGCTATGCTGCTGGCTAAAATGTACACCTAAAACACCTGGCTGTAAAGGATGGGCAAGATGAAATCCCATTTTTATAAGTATCAAGACAGTGGTCACCTCCCAGATATTTAGCCTACATTATACTAAACATGATTAAAGTGGTTTGCTGGTTTTCAAGTTGGCTCATCTTAATCACTTGAACTAGTGGCTTATGCAGAACTGCTTCTGACCTCTTTTCTTGGTAAGAATCTGTTCCAAATGAGTTCTCCACATGGGCTTGTTTCCTGTCCAGTTTTCTCATTTTTCCTGCTGGTGGAAAGAGAGACTTATAATATTTGTCTGGCCCTGTGACCTCCGATGCAGATGTTGAACTGTGTGAACACATCCACAACTGGCTCAGAAGATTTATTGGGACATTTGTGACTGATCCTCTTTGACTCCACTAAATCTGTCCTGAAGTGCTGCTCCAAAGCCAAACAGCCTGTACTGAGACGAACTTGTAGCTGTTTGGTCGGAAAAGAAATAGTGTGATGGAGGTGCCGAGGGATCTTTTTTTAGTTTGGAAATGATGGGGGTTTTTTTTGTTTGTTTTTTGTGGTGCTGGCTGATAGTGTGTGTCTCAGTAGTTTTGAAGCCTCAGATTGTTTCCATTTTATCACAGCTACACAACAATTGGCAATCTCAAGTGGAGGAGCCAGTCCTGTTGGCTGTCAGATGTCTGACATGCTCACTTTGCAACAGGAATGTGGGTCAACTCCTAATGCTGCCATTGGACACCCACTGGTGTTTGTAATCTGCTCTTTGTTTTTGTGCGCACAGCAGACCACATAGATGAGTAGAGATTGCCAATGAACAATTTTAACTACCGAGCTGCACCACAGGCCTGTGTTTATGTAGAAACAAAGGCTTTTGGTTTGAATCCTCTGCCCTCTGCGGGATGCACCGCTGCTCTGATGGAGAAGCGTCTGGTTTATCCAGTTCAGCCCTGCTTCATTCCAGCTGCTCAAAAACTCAATTAAAAGCAGCCCATCATGCTCTTTGGCCAAAGATCACATTACATGTCTCACATCCTGAGCGCAATGCAGATTCCTCAGTTCCCTTTGGTGGAAAATGGCCTACGCAAACCTTGAGTGTGCGGAGCTGTTGTTGTTGTAATGGGAAAGTATTCCTCTCAGCCACAAGAAGAGAAATAACGGTGCCGAAGAAAATGTTTTTCTCTCAGTCATTTTGGATTCTCTGGTCATGACGAAGTCCACAGTGTGGCTTAGATTGAAGCATAGTGGAAACACTTGTCTAAACATCTGCACAAGTCATTTATGTATTTATTCAAGTGTCCAGCCTGACAAAAATATGCTAAACTGTCACTGTTGTGATAGATTGGCTTTCTTGCTTTTGTCACAGCAAGAAGATAAAATTCCCCAGATTGTTTTTTCAGCAACTACCAAACGCCTTGATGCATCAGTCATTAGTCCTCAGTCTGCCAGGAGAGGGTTCAGTTCAGGATAATTTTTCATTCGCAGTTTAAATTTGAAAAGATTGAATTTCTGCAAATGGAATTAACTGTGTTGTAGATGGCTGATGTGCTTGAAAAATACAAAAAGTCCAAAAGCACACTGCCACCTTCACTGCCCAGTAGTGGTTCCCTGAAACTATTACTTTTAGTATGACCTGATGACCTCTTAATTGTTTCCTAGTCAATGAATTGGTGGGTTTACTCCAAACACCTCAGATGTTTGTTTTGCAGCATCTTTTCACAAGAGCAAATTGCAAACATTAAATAAGACTTTTTAGTGACAATGACTTTTTGAACATTTAAAGCTGTTTTGATGATTAAGAAATGACATGAAGACTTTTAGAGTCCATTTGTACAAACTGAAGAAGGGAACAAGGTTTTTTTTCTATTGCTCACTTGAATCCTTTACCACATAAAAATGTCATCTCTTAGTAGTGTGGTCATATTGTCTCACATTGGATAGTGAAAAGCTTTTTGGGGTGCACCACATTGTTCCCATAGAAACCTGCGGTTTGGAATTGGGAGTTCTTTGAACATTCCAGACAGTGTGAACCGCTGCAGAACAACTCAAAAAACCCTGTATATATTCACAACACTGAGCACAAGTTAACTGTATTTATCATGATTTATTTGCATGATTCTTATTTATTATCCATCCAATATTATTAATATTTTTATTATTGTTACTGAATATTTACAAATACTGCTCTTAGTTGTGTGCCTGATTTACAAGGCATTTTTCATTGTTTTTGTTTTACTCAATAGTAGATGAGTTACATTGCACCAAATCAAATGGTCAAAACATCTTTATTGTTTGAGAGATTTTGTCTTTGTTTGAATTCTTGATTGAAAAAGATGTTTAAATATTTTACTGTAGACAACTGGCCTTTGTCCGCTATCAGTTAATAATTTCCCTTTCTGCTACAGTGAAGATTTTTAACAGTGTGACTGTGACAATTGCTGTCATCTTCTTTCTGGCTTTGTTTGTTCAGTTTACCTTCATGGGGATAATGTATGTGGAGTCTCTCTGTATAAAATCACATCACAAGTCTTACTGTCTTTGCATGTTCATGTTTGTTTTTCTAGCTGTCAGTGAAACTCACAGTTTCTCATAATTTTTGTTTGTTGGTCTTAACTTTTACATGGTGACAGAAGGACTCCTTTAACACCTCTCTTTTTTTGTTTGTTTTATTTTTAGGGTGAATTGGAACGACAGTTGTTACAAGCCAACCCCATCCTGGAATCTTTTGGGAATGCAAAGACCGTGAAAAACGACAACTCGTCACGTTTCGTAAGTGGCACGTTTGTGACGACCTCCTCTGTCACAACTCTAAATCAGATTTCAGTGACAGGTGTTTGCATCATGAAAGTAATTCAGTCGTGCCTCTTTTACCCTAATCTCTTACTCAGAGGCTGCTTAGCCAGAGACTGGTGCCTGCTAGTCATTAAGAATGCCTCTGATTTACTGGAGCTCCACAGACTGGAGGAAGCTCTTGTTAGTAGTGATGTTAGGACAGGAGGGATGTGAGTGTAGTCATGTCTTAAGTGCTTCTAAGGCAATTCATTTATCAAACTATGGCACTGTTTTTTACAATTATGTTACAATATCAGTAGTTTCATTTGGTATCAGCTAAAGCATAATCAGAATAAATATTGCTTTGTAGTGGATAAAATATAATTATCGGCCCTGTAGATAATCTGCACTATTGTTGATGTTTATAAAGGATTCATGCTGACTCTCAGTACATTAGTCTATTACCGTCACACTTAGATTCTCCTTGTTAAGAGGCTTCAGTGTTTGCTACAACAGAGTCATTATGCTGCCGATGGATTGCTTTTTATCTTGTTTTGCGCACTTCCTGAACATTTATCTTTGTGTTAATCTCTGCAGGGGAAATTCATCCGAATCAACTTTGATGTCACCGGATATATTGTCGGGGCCAATATTGAAACCTGTATCCTGTTTTAAAACGGTTAACTAAACATTTCAGTCTGTAGGTGAGATATTTGTAAAATGGCTAATCTAATAGGGAAGTTTTATGCAACAGGAATATATTGTTTCTGTGGTCTCAATCAATTTGAAGTGTATAACATGTATAAAATATCCGACATCGTTTTAGGTTTTATTATACAACATATTCTCTAAGGATTCTTTGAGAGTTTTGAATGATTTTTGTGCTTGTAACCGGATGAACCTTTATGACAAAAGAGTCGTCTAGTTTTGGGCTTATTCATATCAGCAACTCATTCAGGCCCATCTCAGACATCAGTTTACTGGATATCACTTTGCTGGTTAGACATTTGGCATACTGGCCCAACAAATACATTTGTTTTTCTTGACTGTTGTGCGTCAGACTTACTGGAGAAATCCAGAGCTATTCGTCAAGCCAAAGATGAGCGCACCTTCCACATTTTTTACCAGCTGCTAGCTGGAGCTGGAGAGCACCTCAAATGTGAGTAGACTTAGTTTGAAAAAAATGTATTACCCTCTTAGTACATCAGCCTGTCTTAACTCTAGACCTTAACTGACTTTTGGCAGTAGAACTTTGCAAAGTAAATGTATAATTATTCATCACACAGTTAATTTTTAACAATCTGAATACTGGTCCTCAAAATCAGTAATTTCCTTTTACTGTTTGTAACACTATGAATACCTGTTTGACTGTGTCATTAGGTGTGTGTGCATTTATTTGGAATTATGAATGCATACTAAACTAAATTCTTAACTGTTGGGGGAATAATCACATCTGAACCATGATTTTCAATGTTTTTCCCTTTTCTCTCCGCAGCGGATCTGCTTTTGGAAGGATTCAACAACTATCGTTTCCTGTCCAATGGTAACATCCCAATCCCAGGCCAGCAGGACAAAGACAACTTCCATGAGACCATGGAAGCTATGCACATCATGAGCTTCGCCCATGAGGAGATTCTTGGTATGCTTTCTGTAACACCAACATGAAATACACACCAAGTTTCTCTAGGAGGTTGCTTTGACTTGTTCTTTTTTTGGTGTATAAACTGGGGAATCATAAAAGCCTGGGTCTAAAGCAGCAATCACAGTCTTTGGTACAGACATTGTTTGATTCAGGGTTAAAGTTACAGTTCAGCTCTGTTCAGTTCATTTCTATAATGTGACATTTCTGAGAAGGAAATTGTCACATTTTCTAAAACTCACCCAGCAGTGCATATGAAGCTGTAAAGGATGATTGGCTTCCCTTGCTAGTGATGATCAACAAACAGATTTATCAGACTACAACCACAGTCTTTTGGAAATGTAAACACTTGCTGTTAAACATGCATCTCCTCCTATCACTTTGTTGTGCAACCTGCTATAACCAACATGCTAACAGTCAAGTATGTTTTTTTTTTTTAATGATGGATGCAGATCACACGAAATCACATTTGATTGCAATTATAATTTCCAGTGAGATTTACATTTAATTAGGGTCCTATCATCATGTCTTTATGACCATGAAATTGCCTCATTTTTGTCAGTTTGACTGAATGGAAACCATAATGTGAGGCAAAAGTGATGTGTTGCTACTCTAATGTTGTTTCCTCTGGATTCTGTTGTTTGTAGCTATGTTGAAGGTCGTGTCCTCAGTGCTTCAGTTCGGTAACATTGTCTTCAAGAAGGAGAGGAACACTGACCAAGCCTCGATGCCCGATAATACTGGTAGGTTTTCTAGATTTGCTTACAGTCACACACAGCTTTTTCTGCATCTGTTTTATAACCTTAGCAGCCCACAGATCAAGACATTAGTCTTCCTCCTTTTCCTCTTTCAATATATACTTCAACTCCTCTCCTCCACTGTTTTTGTCCCTCATGCTGTTTACCTCATCCACAGAACAGAGGTGCTGCTGATTTATTTCTTTTCTTTCCCTGAGCCCCGTCAAATTTCCATTAATCCACATCATTGTGAGGATTTACTCCTGAAGGAAATAGAACACAACCTTCCAGTTCCTTCACATGTGGCACTGCACATTTGGCACTTAAAGAGTGAGACAGGGATCGAGAATGAGACAAATGCCAATGATACATTTCAGCCAGATATTCCTAAATGCAACAGCAGAATGCAGGACTGACGCAGATGTGTGGTTTTTGTTTTTTTTTTAGCAAGACTCAGCTGATCTAATCCAGATTCTGCTTTTTCTACTTTTCCACAAACTCCAGCCATATGAAATATGACATTTTCCCCCATCACATTTATTATGAAAAGGGTGATCAATCTTAATATTAATCAGTGAAACTCAAATAGTGTTGTTGACCTACCACTGGTGACAGTGATACATGAGTCCTGGCTGCTTATATAATATAATTTTTAGATAAATAAGCTGAATGTCACATTGTAGTCAGAATAATACTGGGAAAGATCCTCCTCTCTGTTATATCACTCTCAGAAAAGAAAACTTTAGTTTCTGCACACTTAGTCACTGCTGTCTTGTTTTTGGTCTTGATAAAACAGTTATGTCTGCAGGTGTAAATCAATCATATAGTTTAAAATCTCCTACTGTGGCTTAATTTTATTCTGATTAAATGAACTTCTTGCTCTTGTGTGTGTTTTCCGTCTGTTTCCTAGCCGCTCAGAAACTGTGCCATCTGCTGGGTATGAATGTAATGGAGTTCACCAGAGCCATTCTGTCACCAAGGATCAAAGTGGGCAGAGACTATGTCCAGAAAGCGCAAACTAAAGAGCAGGTCAGTTTGCTGTGTGTGTTGTTTTTTGTATTTATATTGACTAACAGAGTGTGTTTCCTCTTTAGTTACTTGCTGAAATCTTCAATAGCAGATTTACAATTATAGATTTATTGTAAAGTCAACAATAAATCAAATGCAGATCAGAAGGAAAAGAATAAAAATCTCAAAGCACTGCATCAAACTCTGTTAACTGAATATTTTTATATTATGCTAAATACAAACAGTACACTGCATCCAGTCCATTTTCAAGTGTACACTTAGTCTGCTCGCTTTTCCATTGCCCACCCAACAAACCCCTCACTTTTCACCGTCCAACTCATCATTGGACAGAAATCTAACTGCATATACTTGCAGATGAGGTGAAACGCATAAGCTAACAACACAGAAAACAAGCTGACAACACTGACTGAGCATTTTCAACATTTACAGTACGTAGACTGCAAAATGTCAGCGTGTACAGATGTAACCCTCTCATGTATGTACTGTACGTCTCTGCTCACACATGCTTTTTCTCTTTGTTTCTCACTCTGATCAGGTCATTTCTCTATTCCTGTATTGTCACATCGTTGTTTTCACACTCTTTTCTCGTCTCTTTTCTGCCTCCCACCAGGCTGACTTTGCTGTAGAAGCTCTGGCCAAAGCAACATACGAGCGTCTGTTCCGCTGGTTGGTCCATCGCATTAATAAAGCTCTGGACAGAACCAAACGACAGGGGGCTTCCTTCATTGGTATTCTGGACATTGCTGGTTTTGAGATTTTCCAGGTTTGGATTTAAATATTCTCAATATAGTGATCTTTACAGGAAGCAGCTTTCTGGTTTGTTTAATGAAAATGTTTGAGTGTCTACATTCAAGGTTTTCAGTTCTTGTGATTTGTGACAGTGCTGTTCTTGTTTGTATGTCTTTTCCCCTCCTGCAGCTAAACTCATTTGAGCAGCTGTGCATCAACTACACAAACGAGAAGCTGCAGCAACTCTTCAACCACACGATGTTTATCCTGGAGCAGGAGGAGTACCAGAGGGAGGGCATCGAGTGGAGCTTCATTGACTTTGGCCTCGACCTGCAGCCCTGCATTGACCTCATTGAGAGGCCGGTCAGTGAGAACAATGAGCTATTAATGATATAAATTAAGCTTTTGAAAATGTACCTACTTAAACTTTTATCTTTCTACTTATTATTGAATCATTTACCAATGTTGGGATTTTTTTTTTTGTATTTGAAACGTTAAAGAAAAGTTGCTTGTGTCCTGCTTGCCTTTTATTGTGAAGCATAGTATCTTGTTTAATGATTGAGAAAGATATAAAGATATAAAAACCTTAAAGGAGTGCCAGACACTCTTTTCTAAACCCTCGGAACCACAAGCAGCACAACTATGGCTAAGCGTAGAGAGAACTGAAAATTCTCTTTTGTGCAGTATAACAAAGTTATAATGGCATAAATTATAAAACAAACAGGAAAAAAATATTTATTTTACAGGAAAAAACTGGAATCAACATGTACAACATTTATTCATTTGGCCCAAAATGTTACTAATACTGGGGGAAAACATGGTGACTATATAATATAGATATTTTGCTGTTTATTTGTTGCCATAATGTTTTACTATCTGCTCTGTACAAACACAACCTGCAGCTGAGCCCAATTTATGCAAAATGTCCCCGAATTTTTATTATGTGGCTATTGGACACAACTTAGTCAATAATGACTTCATGGTTGTGATAAGTAGTGCCAAATGTATAATAATGTGATACTGATTAAATGTGACAATTTTAAGCTTAGATTTTATTAAGTCTTCCAACAAAACGTCACAAGCGAGTAGCTCAAGGACCATTAAAAAACTTAAAATACAATCATTCTTAGTGTTTTTACAGCTTCTGGCTGATAAATATTGTAAATACATTTTGAGGTTCAGAGGGCTGAAGACCAAAATATTAAAAAAATTAGAGAGGAAAGAAGAGCTATTGTTTTGCTGTTGACGGTCAGGCCACATTACCCTCCACTCTTTCTGAAGCCTTAAATTTTTTCCTGTGTAATAATTCCTTCAGGCGAACCCTCCAGGAGTGTTGGCTCTGCTGGATGAGGAGTGCTGGTTCCCGAAGGCGACGGATAAGACTTTCGTAGACAAGCTGATCCAGGAGCAGGGCACACACACCAAGTTTCAGAAGCCCCGCCAGCTGAAAGATAAGGCCGACTTCTGCATCATCCACTACGCCGGCAAGGTGCGCTTGTTTTATCTCCTCAAAAACCACAATCCACTGTAGTGTGTGTTTGATTGTTTTCAAGCAGGAATAAATTGAGGCTTTTCTCAGAAGGTGTGCTTGTATTTAGAGCATGCAAGCACTCACCAAGACAGACACATAGGTAAAAAGCAATCATAGGTCAGAGCTGTTACAAAGCTAATGCTTCAGTTTTACTTTCAGTTTACTATAAAGTGTGTAAATTCTTACCTTACTTAAACAGTATAGGATAAGTATGACTAATTTATTTCATATTGTACTTCAGTTTTGTGTAGGAGTACTTTGTTTATTCCTGTCTACATTCATATTTTCCTTATGTCTGTTTCATTTATTCTTTATTTTACCAGGTAAGATCAATTGAGAACAATTTCTCATTTACAATGATGATCTGACAAGTGGCCCCAGCAGGAAGAAAGATAACAATAAAAAACACATATACAAAAAAGGACACACAAGTGTTTAAACATAGATTATAAACACCCTAATTTGATGCTAGTGAAAGCATTATAGTAGCGTTATACAAAAGAAGACGGCGTTTGTCTTTCAGAGACCTGCTGAGTAGAACATCTGCTTGCCATTACGTGGTCTGTGTCGTTTTATGCCACAGTATTTCAGAAGCTCAAAGATTGCAGTTCTAAGAATGTTTGCTGTGGAGAAAAATCTGCCACGCTGTGAAGCCAAATGTTGTAAATGTTGTCAACATAAGTATGCAAAAAATAAAAGAACTTTGTGTACATCCATATGCTGAGGTTTGACTTTTGAGACACCCCTGTAGCAAACAGTGATTATAAAATTATTATTTCTTTTTTTTTTTTTTTTTTTAAATTTATGTTTTTTTGCATAAATACATGCATGAAGCATACTCTTTTATTTTTGGAAAATTGCATAATTCCTTCTTTTTTTAAATAATGTTTGACCAGTTGAAACATAAGCAGCACTAACAACTGAAGCACTAACTATAACATGAAAACACTTTTTTGTAAAGTACTTCATACATATCTTTGGCTTTCTACAGTGATTTTTCCATTCGCTGTCAGCTGACACGAGTCACGCACTACATCTAAATCCTTAAAAGTCCTCAGGGTTGATGAATCAGCTTTATTATTTTTTTACTCTCCATGAATGTATTGAAAAATTGCGATTCACAGATCTCTAGAAAGGTAAAGTTAAATTTTACCTAAATCTTCTAAATCACCTTCAGGACTTAGAGAACATATGGTTTTTTGAAAATTAGAATGCAAAATATTTTACCTTGTGAGATTAACATTAATTTTACTTAACACTGCTGACTCACTCTGGCATTACAAGAACAAACTGGAGCCAATCAGACAGACCGGATCCACATGAGAATTGTCCAGTAGTGTGTCAGTTGTTCACAAAGATGCTGAAACAACCTACGTGGCAAGAAAATCTCTGTGCTAGTGTATCTGAAATACCTGGTGGTGTTTTAGCACCTCTATGGAAACAGCACAGCCATAGCTAGAAGTAGGAAGAATTTTAAAAACATCTTTTGTGTAGTATGACACAATGATAAAGTCATAAATCATAACAAAAGAAAAAACAAATGTTGGGGGAAAAAATGGGATCGACATGTACAACATTTTTCCAGTGGCCCCATGTGTCTTTGTCTGCTATAGATATTTTATGACTTACATTTATTTATTTCCATACTTGTCTCCACTCTGCTCTGTGTAAACACAGCTTGCAGTTCAGCCAGAAAAGTCCCTGAATATTTGCAGTGTGACTTTTGGTTGCTGCTGAGTCACTGCTAGTGTGTTCAGGGTTTTTAAAAGGTTTAGATTTATTCATGGTATATTTTTTGAAAACACCTCACTTTACAGCATTTTTGGACTATTAATGTGACATATATATATACCTGTAAGAAACGCCAAGGTTTTGCTTCAGATCGGTATCAGACTTCTAAAACAATCTTATTTCTCAAGATATTTATCAAAGGTGTTTGTTAATGTTATTTTTGTCCATATCGTTGACTTGTACCACCTTATCGTTACAGGTCGACTACAAGGCAGATGAGTGGCTGATGAAGAACATGGACCCTCTGAACGACAATGTGGCCACTCTTCTGCATCAGTCAACTGACAAATTTGTGGCTGAACTGTGGAAAGACGGTAATCTGTCACCTACTTATCTCTAAAATCTTAAATCTGTTGTAGATACTAGAAGGAGCCAGTTTTAGTAACACTTCCTGCAGGATTCATTATGTATGCACTTGTTACTTAACCAGTTAACAAGCACATCAAAGTGTCTGTCACTCAAGCCTACTAACAGCTGTGTGCCTTGTTGACCCAGGTCTATACATTTCTAAAAATGAACTTATTAACACCCTCCCCTCCTCCTCTCTTTCTCTGTGTTGTAGAGATTCAGACCATTCAAAGGGCCTCATTCTATGACAATGTCACTAGTCTGGATGAGCCGGCAGGTGAATGACTGGGTCGTGCTGTAGCAGACCTGGGCCAAAATAAAAGCTGCTGAAAATTACCAGTGTCGGGTTATGAACCCACACTGCTCAGGGTGTTTAGGGAGGCTAAATGCTAGTGCTCCCCAAGCAGGTTAACTTCTAAACGTTTGCTTGCATATTTTTGGCTCAGATCTGGCTGTATGTTTCATGCTTCAGCCGATGCTGTGTCTGTCATAGCTACAGTGGCTCCCATTTGCTTCCAGGCTGCATGGCTCCCTTGTCTCAGCCAAAAGCAACAGTGTCTAATTCCTAAATTAGTTGAAGTAGAATGTAGTCACTTGCTCCCTTTAGTTGAACCACTGTGCTTCAATTTGTTCAGTGTTTTTGTCGGTCTTGTGATCTTTGTATGTTCAGTAGCCCTGAAGCAAACACTTAAAATCTAGTTCAGCTGTTTCTGAGTCTTATCCTCCCCAATAATCAACATCCAGCAGCAAATAAAGCAATGGAAGTTTAAATGAAGAATATTTAATACCATTGATTTCCTCCCTTCCTCCTACCTAGACAGGATCACAGTGGCAGGGAATTGAAACCAGATGTTTTTCTTGGTATTTTGCTTTGTCTCTGAGCTCAGAAATCATCGTTGAGGGTCCAGACAACAGACCATGTATCATGTGAACGTAATTCCAGCAGTATGTCACTTGTGGCTTTAATTTAGCTGCTGGGAATAATAGTAATAATAGAATAATAAGTGACATAGTAATTGAATGTTAAGAATTATGGACTGTGTCATTTAGTTAAACTTCTGTAGAACATGTCTACCAACATTATTGCCAGATTATAGCCTGAGGTATGTCGTGTTTTTTTTTTTTTTAAATGTGTGGTAGATGAAAATTATAGAGGGTCATTTCTTTTGTCTGTTTGGCTTATTGTCACATAATGTAGCACCCAGCTGGTTACAGGTTTAGTTCAGAGCAGCATTTTATTTAATATTAGAGGTTTGGATGGCAACATGCCCGAACTTAACGCTGATAACTTTTGTGTTAATCATGAAAATTTTCATTTAAAATCATAACCAGTACATGAGGATAAGAAAGCCAAAATCTAGACCATTTGCGGTTCCCAAGAGATGTTTGGTCTGTTGACAGAATCTCGTATATTTGCCTCAGTGGTTTCGACCTCGCTCCTGTCAACACACAGTTCTCCAGGCCACATTTCCAACTTTGGAAGCTAGAAGATCTCACAAATGTGCACTTTCCTAGAAAACGTTGGCATTCAGCTAATGTGGCCACAGCTGGAGAAAAAGAAAGTGCCATGACTTCCAAAAGTTTTTCTCCAGAATTGCTTCAACTGATAGAATCCAACAAAAACACTAGAGATGCTCTTGATACTGTTCTTTCATCAGGATAAAACTGTTCTGTTTTAGTATTTTGAGCCCGCACACACTCTCCTGCTGCTGGAAATATTCTGTAGAGCACCAAATCAGCAACAAAAAGTAAGCCCCAACACTACACAGTTTAATCCTGTTTGGTAATACATGCTAAAAACTACATTACTCAGATTTTCTAGACCTTCTCTAAGGGCTTTGCTCGTCATTTCGAGTTTGCAAGTGTTGTCACTGGAGACATTTTTTTTGGCCACAAGTTAAATGGGACTAAAGACGAATAGTAAAATGATCTTTGTATATAAAACGAGCAGTGTCGCTTTTAATTTAAGTTATGAATCAGTGTATTCAGTGTTTGCAGACAGTCGCTTAGTTTTTGCCAAACTTCATTAGGTTGAGAAGAGATTACTTTCCTGGCGGTGCGTTGAAGTAGATTTTGTATCAAAAGCAGAAAAATGTTGAAAAACTATCCATGTTGCTGCCATCAAGCATCCACAGAGAAGAGCATTTCACTCCTTGCAATTGATCATTGTCAGTGTTTAGTAGGTTATTTTTTAAAAAAATATGCTTCTTAGAGTACCTAAAGAGAATCTAAGGAATAGTTAGATTCTGCGCTTCATCTCCATCTGCAGAAGCTAGCAGTAGTTCTAGACTAGACTGCCGTTGTTTGACAACAGTGTGTAATGTCTTTTACATCCATCTGCATTTTGCCACTGTGTTGCTACCACTGTTCCTACAGTGAGTCTCTGTTCTCCACAAAGTGTTCTTGTTCTAACCGGTCCTCTCCATCTCCCCACCAGTTGATCGTATCGTGGGCCTGGACCAGGTGGCAGGAATGAACGAGACGGCGTTTGGTGCCACCTACAAAACGAAAAAGGGCATGTTTCGTACTGTTGGACAGCTGTACAAAGAGTCGCTCACCAAGCTCATGGCCACACTGAGAAACACCAACCCCAACTTTGTCCGCTGCATCATTCCCAACCATGAGAAAAGGGTAAATACGTACTTTTATTTGTTAGAGGTTGTGTGTCAAGCAGTGCCGAGTGAAGGACTTCATTGGTATCAGGGAAATTCCTCTGTGGCACTTTACGTATATTGTATCTTTTTTTTAGAGGAGAGCTTTTTTGTAGAACGTAAATTGTATATAGAAATGTAGAAGTTGAAGAAATTTACTTCCTGTTTCTGTTCTACTAATAATGTATTTGTTTACTTTAGGCTGGTAAACTGGAGCCTCACTTGGTTCTGGATCAGCTCAGGTGTAATGGAGTCCTGGAGGGGATTCGTATTTGCAGACAGGGCTTCCCCAACCGCATCGTCTTCCAGGAATTCAGACAGAGGTGATGAATGAAAAAGAAACTTTCTGAACTTATTTCTTCGCAGAAAAAAGTAAGGAGTTTGTTTACAGTTTGCATATTATGTTATCTTACACAGATATGAGATCCTGACACCCAACGCAATCCCCAAGGGATTCATGGATGGAAAACAAGCCTGTGAAAGAATGGTAGTGCAAGGTTTTTCTTTCCTTTTATATAGTTCTTTTGAAAACTGCTACTGTGGTAGCTGTTCAATAGAAAGTTTCACAGCTGAAGGTCAGTTCATAGTTTCTACATCTCCATGCACTGACCGCTGCAGACAATAGATGTCTTAAGGTTTCATGCTACAATAGGTGCACAGTGGTCTGCTACACAGACACATTGTATTGCGTTTAATATCAAAAACAGAAAAATTCAGAGTTTCGGTAGGTGTTTCTGAAAGAGTGGCTGTGTCTTTTTGCTTTTACAAGATATAACAGCTAGTTACAGATTGGCTGTAGGACAGTACTAATGATTATTCCTGAGATATGGGAAGCCTGCCATTGGAGTTTGTTGCCTTACATGGATCCTAACAGATTTGGCCAGATGGTAAAATTTACATCACACCGCCCCGAGCAGGCATGCTGAAGATGTGAAATGGCCTTTATTTGCTAATGAGTTATATTATATATATGTTGTGATAGAAATGTTGTCCTCATAGCTTAATAATTTTGTTATTATTGTTATTTTTAACAAATCCTGTTTGTTTCTAAATAGTTTCTAATTAAATGCTTGCGTTGAAGGTTAGACAAGGTCTGTCTTGTATTGTGCAGACCTACATGTATGAGAAACAGACATAAAAGTGGTTCCAAGTGTGCATGAAATTAAAGCAACTATACAACTTGTTTTAAGTCAAATAACTCCCATTCAAGATGTACGTTTACTGCTCTTAGCAACTGCTGCCAAAACTTGGAGTTACTTCTGACTGGTTAGGGCAAGTTCAAATGAAATAAACATTTGAAATAAACCCCTGCAACAACAAGCTCAGCTGTCGTGAACACAGCATTTGCCTGAATGTCTGGAATAAAATAAAAATGTTATTTCTTTTTAAATTCTTCACTCATGCTTGGTTTTAATGCAAAAATATGTTTCAGACTTGACAAAGAAAGAAATTCTGATTAAAACAAAACATGAATTTAACTCCATCCACACAGATTCTTTCTCAACAAGCTTCTGTATTTCCTCTGTAGATTCACGCCCTGGAGCTGGACCCCAACCTGTTCCGTATTGGTCAAAGTAAGATCTTCTTCAGAACTGGTGTTCTGGCTCATCTGGAGGAGGAGAGAGACCTGAAGATCACTGACATCATCATCTACTTCCAGTCCGTGTGCCGTGGATACTTGGCACGCAAGTGAGTGTTGGATTTCTCTATGTGCTGCTGAATGTACTCTTTCACAATTCAATTATATCTAATTCATGAAGTCATACTCTGAGTTTACATCTACAGTCTGTAGGTAATATAATTTATGGAATATCTGTACTCAGTAGTTTGTGTTTTCCATCATGTCCTGGACCTCCTTGTAGGCCTCCATGCACTATTGCTAGTATATCTAACATCACATGCTTTATCAATCACACAACCAGAGTCTCTGTTGGCTTCATGTCATCAGCTTCTACTCAGTGTGCTGGCATTCAGAGCTCTGCTCTGGGGGCCCTTTGTTTTTATTCATTTTATTAGGTATGAACATACAACTTGTATTTGGTACCCAAGATGTACTTAAGGATATTGGCCCAGCTGTTTAAAGCGAACACAGTGGGGGTCAGAGATCCAAAGCATCCAGATGTTTGGCAGGTATAAATGCATTAGTGACATCTGGTCAAATACGTATACTTAAAGCTCCCCAGTAGCCCCCTTCTTTTTTATGTGATAATGTCATGTTTTAACTTACTGCAGGTTTTCACAAAAGCAAAAAATGAATAATTAGTGTTTATAACAGAACATGAAGCAGCACATTGAGGGGAAAGACAAAAGTAGGGTGTCTTCGATACTCAGTTCCTCTTTTAAAGCAGCTATAATCAATATTTTTATGACAATAATGCATCAAATAAGAGTGTGAAAACAGTGTGCTGATGTAATTTACATAGTAAATTATCTCCTGAATATGCAACTTCCCTCAGCTTTATGGAGCTTTACAGACAGTTCTGCTCACAGTTTAGTTGTTTGGCTCATGAATTCACTGTTGTGGTTCAGTCTCAGCTCCTCACATTTTGAATTATCACATTAAAAGGAGTTAATGGAAAAAGCTAAATCTGGGGGGGGAAAAAGTTTTTGCACTCACTTTAAATTGTTGATTTTTTTTTTTTTTTTAAAGAGTTAGTGGGTGGGTCTAGATAACAATAAACTCACGTGACTGATCAAAAGTATCTGCTTCTTAGCTTTTGTTGTCTTCGTCCCCAGACAGCATAGAACGCAATGAATACATGACAAAGATGCAATATTAGAACAAACTGTTATGTCCCAGTCATATGCATACTGTATGAAACAGTTCATTCTTTGTAAAGGAAGCTGTACATGCTTAAAAACAATGGCAAATTGTATGATTTCTAATGTTGCTGGGGGTTTTTTTTCAACTTCTTCTACTCTTTTATTTACTACGACCGTGTGTAAAGTAGCATCTACTGCCACCTTCTGGTGATAATATGCAGCCTAGTTTACTTATTTTAAGAAACAAGCCCAATTTGCATTTTCTTGTCTTTTGTTTTTTGCAGCATTTCAAAAGTTTATTTTCAAATTCACTCAGCTATAATTTTTTCCCTTGTGCTTTTTTCTTTTCTTAGAGCCTTTGCTAAGAAGCAGCAGCAGCTGAGTGCCCTGAAAGTCCTGCAGAGGAACTGTGCAGCTTATTTGAAGCTGCGACACTGGCAGTGGTGGAGGCTTTTCACCAAGGTGAGAACCCTGACACCAACCCAAAATAATTCATATGTGCTGCTCTGATGACAAACAACCCCTCATCTCTGCTTCACTTAAGCATCTGAGCCCTGCTGACAGCCTTGTAAACTGTGCTTTCAGAAAATGAGTGATTGGATGGCTAAAATCTTTCCTAAGTGTGAAGTAAACACAGAACAGAATGTTTTAACGGTAGATGTAGATGTTCAAACTACCTTGCCCATGTACATTTCCAAGGCAGAAACTCCATCTGTTGATAATAATAACTTCCACACCATGTGAGTAAACAGAGTTTAGGTTGAGATGGTCAAGAATACAATGTCAAGTGCATCACATCTTTTTGTTTCACTTGACTGTTTAAAGCAGGAAAACATAAGTAACGCTGAATTCATCTACCTCAAAAAGCCTTAGAAAGTTTTTCTTTTTACCGTTTCTCTTTTCCATAGAGAGGAAGTTTAGTTATACATTGTTTTTTGTTGTTGTTTTTGTTTTGTTGTTGGCAGACCTCTAACTTCTACCAGTTAGACTGATACAGTGGTGAATTAGTCTGCAGGAGGCTGTTCAGTCATTTGTACTGTTTCAAATGCAGCTACAGTAGTTAGGACACTCATCGACCCATAGTGGACCGTTGTTAGTTTAAGCAAAATTAAGTTAAGATGAATAATTTTAGAATGTATTGATACTTTCATTTATTTAAGTAGTATATTAATTACATTATTAGAAATAATTATTTGATGTATGATTAAGTACCGACAATAATATGATATACATGTACTTGTATATGTACATGTATAATTGTGTAGATTTTATCTTTGCTACTGCTTTTTTGCCATTTTTTGACCAGTATTACCATAAAAAAGTGATTGAGTTCCTTCTGTGTGGTATAAAAAGAAAGCATCCAGTAGAGTCTGATTTTGTTTTTCTCTCCCAGGTGAAGCCGCTGCTGCAGGTGACCCGGCAGGAGGAGGAGCTGCAGGCCAAAGACGAGGAGCTGATAAAGGTGAAGGAGAGGCAGCTGAAGGTGGAGAATGAGATGGTGGAGATGGAGAGGAAACACCAGCAGGTAAAAACGTCATCTGTTATTGAAAGTAAATATTTTCACTTGAAATAAACTAGAATTTTTAGGGAAAAAATTACTTTTATAATGTAATAAGTATGTTAAGTTGTGTTAAGTTGGTGTGCATACTTTCCAAACTGTTTCCTCTCTCCAGCTCGTTGAGGAGAAGAATATTCTAGCAGAACAACTCCACGCAGAGACGGAGCTGTTCGCAGAGGCTGAAGAGATGAGAGTTCGTCTGCTTTCTAGGAAGCAAGAGTTGGAGGAGATTCTTCATGACCTGGAGTCCAGGGTGGAGGAGGAAGAGGAGAGGAACCAGAGCCTGCAGAACGAGAAGAAGAAGATGCAGTCGCACATCCAGGTTTATCTCATGTCCTCTTCAGATTTCTATATACATAAACTTCTCTCCTAATTTTGTTTTGATGTTCACAATTAATTTGTGTTTTATCACTTGCCTTTTGAACACATTATACACAGTCATGATTGTCTTATTTTCCTTAAGTAATGTCTTTCTGATTTCTGGGAAAGGTAGAACAGCTTTGTTTATTTCACATTAGATAATTTCTTTTTTTCTGAGCTCCGCATAGGTCCTCTGGATTAACTTACCCTTTAGATAGCAAAATATTTTTCCAAACAGCTGAACCTTGTCCAAGTCTACAATACAATACAATAATATTTTGATTTCCCTACCACACAAAGACAGGCTTGGCTCTTTAGAGGTCTAAATTTTTTCCGTACTTTATCAGTGTATTTTTGTAGAGGGTAAATGTAAGCATCTCAGTGTGCGTTCTTGTCTTACAGTTCTGACCAGACACGATAAAGTAGATCAGCTCTTAACTTTGATTCTTTTTTTTTCGTCATAACTATTTAATGTTCTAGAGAAGCACTCATGACTCTGTAAAGCGTTTTTTGTGTTAATCTTAGTTTAAAAACTTCTTTTTTCAGACTTCAGTTTCTTGGCATCAGATTGATTATAAATCTTTATTTGCATCTGTTTTCCTGTCACAGGACCTGGAAGAGCAGCTTGATGAGGAAGAAGCTGCAAGACAGAAACTGCAGCTGGATAAAGTGACGGCTGAGGCCAAAATCAAGAAGATGGAGGAGGACATTCTGCTGCTGGAGGACCAGAACTCCAAGTTCCTCAAGGTGACCAG
Organism: Amphiprion ocellaris; assembly: GCF_022539595.1. Lineage (NCBI taxonomy): Eukaryota > Metazoa > Chordata > Actinopteri > Pomacentridae > Amphiprion > Amphiprion ocellaris. The sequence goes on from NC_072769.1 coordinate 11,069,703, forward strand.
ATTAAATCTGGAACAGACAGGTCAAATGATAACAAAGGAAATGTTTCAAGTTGGGATCATTAACAGCAAAGTGATATAGAAGGCATCCCAACGGTTTGTGCCCCTCATGTATCGCCCTACCAGTGAGTCACACCTCTAGGTAAACAGCTTTCAGACAGAAAAAGAAAGACAAATCCTTTGATTGTGAGTTTTATTCCTCCGAGTCCTCCAAGATTTTTATTCCTTTTCCCACACAGTAAAACTTTTGTTGCTGATTTTGAGCAACACAAGACAGAAATCAATGGCAGCTCCTCTGACTTTCCCTTCATACCCCTGTTGTTTGTGTGGTTACCATGACCACACAGCAACTCAACAAGTTGAAAAGGTTGAAACAAAGATCTTTCTCAAACAAATTTTGCTTAGTTTGAACTGTCATACTCAGCAGTTCAAACTCTGTGAGTCCACTCAATCTCAAGTCAAAGGAACAGAGTCAGAATTTTTTTTATTTAAATGTGCTGTTAACTTAGCATCTCATAGTCCACAGGGCAGCTTTGTGCTGACCCAATAGAAACTAACCCAGGGCCCCACATTTTATCTTCCAATAGAATTTACATCATGGAATTACTAAACATCATATCCAAGCTGGTAAATAGGGGCTTTAAAAACAGATTGTATCCAAAATTGTTTCCTGCTTACTATATGTTCCACTACATTTAGTTTTATTTAAGCGTCCAAATTCAGACAGTGTGTCTGTTATATGGGGAGGAGTTAATGAGTGAACAACAGGCTGATTTCAGACACAGCTGTGGATCAGTACAAGTCACAAAAACACAAGTAAAGATGAGACCTAGAAAAACCTTTATGACAAAAGCAGGCGTCCCTCTTTCTTGCTACCATCCACCTTGTGATTAAGTTGTTTATTGCTCCACCAGATAATCAGATTTACAAGCTGATGTTACTACCAGTCTGTAGTCTGCTGTATCTGAATTAACTGATATATACACCACTAGTCAACAGTTTGGACACACCTTCTCATTCAATGCTTTTTATATATTTGTGTTATTTTCTACATTGTGGATTATTACTGAAGATTAACACTTTTCTGTTTATAACATAATTCCATATGTATTCTTTTATAGTTTCTGTGTCTTCAGTATTAATCTACAATGTAGAAAATACTTCAGTAAAAACCATTGAATGAGAAGGTGTGTTCAAACTTTTGACTGGTAGTGTATATATCAGTTAATTCACAGTAAAATCAGCTCCTGTATCATTTCAGTCAGTGATTCTAATTCTCTAAAGTAGGTTCTGTTTTACTGTTGATATGTGTTTCCCCTTACCTTAACCAGTAAACCTAACCTGAACTCCCCAAAAAAACCTTGTTTAAGATGCTCAACCTGAACCGCTAATTACACTCACCAGTTATCTCTGCTGATTCTGTTAAAATGAAATGCTTATTGTATTGTTTCCCTTCCTGAGGGCAACCACTGGGTGACTGAAAACACCTTAACAGCACAAAATAGAAGTTTCTTTTGAACTCTGAATGCGACACAGCAGCATTGCTTCCTTGGTAGTTACGTATTCATACTTCTCAACCTCCATACAGTAGTTGTGTGTCATAAGCCTCAAGGGTAAACCATACTCTGTATTTTTTTTCCCAACAGGAGAAAAAGCTGCTGGAGGACAGGATTGTCGAGATGACCTCCCAGCTAACAGAGGAGGAGGAGAAAGCAAAGAACCTCGGCAAAGTCAAGAACAAACAGGAGATGATGATGGTTGACCTGGAGGGTAAGAGGCTCTCAGCAAGCCGCTGTTCCTGGCTTCATTTAGTGTCTGAAAATAGAGTTGTTCAAGAACATTCACTAGGACAGACACAAAGGCTGCCAAATAGATAGATGGTGTGTGACAGTAGTTGAAAGTGTAAACCAGGGTCAAGTGTATAAGCTGTGCTTAAATGAGCCATCCTCTCAGTAAGAGGTGCAATATAGGTTTCTTGTTTGAAAAGAGCAACAAGGTCAGTTATAGGACATTTAGCACGACTCTACCAGCCTTGATTGTGTAGATTTAGTGTTTACAGCCGTGCAGCGTCTTCATGAGCAGCAAAGTAGTAAATATGATTACAATTAGTGTCAGGCTGTCAGTAATTACGTTTGTGTTTTGACACTTTCTGTGAACTGTTTGTGCTTCATATGACCTCTCTGGAACTTATGACATGGTCCACTTACTTCATGAGATTAACTCTAGTCAGAATAATGTGCTGGAATAGTTAATGGCTGTGCCTGCGTTTTGTTTTTGAACTGTGTTTATGATACATGTGGTTGTTGCTTTATTCAGAGCGTTTAAAGAAGGAGGAGAAAACACGCCAGGAGCTGGAGAAGGCCAAACGCAAACTTGATGCAGAGACAACTGACCTGCAGGACCAGATCGCTGAGCTTCAGGCCCAGATAGAGGAGCTGAAAATTCAACTGGCCAAAAAGGAAGAGGAGCTGCAGGCTGCTCTGGCCAGGTCAGTCACAAGAATAAAAGTTTGGCACAATAAATGCAAGTGTCAGAGCTGAAATTACATCATCAGATAGTCTCTGCAAAAGATAAAATACTGATAAATTTATTCCAAGCATGAGCCTTTTGGCAGTGATAGTGAACGATAACAGCACCTGAACTGCTGTCTCTAAATCAGCCCAAATGAGCCTAAATCTCTGAGCGATAAAAATTACCTAATCGGTACAGACAATAAAACACACAGAGGGCTGCTGAAATATACACACTCAATATATGAAATATGAACACTCAAATGTATTCACTCGTACTTTTCAGACTTTATGCTAGACTCTTCTTGTGCAAAGATGTCTGGTTTTATGAAACCTTGGGTGTATAAACTGAGCAGCAGGTAAAAATCAATACAAAACCAGCGTGAACAATAAGTATATTTTTTAAAGTCACATTAAACCTGTCAACTTAAAGGCCATGTTTACCCTTAAAGTCTAATTCTCCTCACCTTTGAAGTAAAATTTCTCTTGATGATGTTCAGAAACTAAATGACAAGGAGGAAGAAATTTACAAGTAAGGGAAAATGTGCATTTTGGGAGAGTTTTTTTGTTCTTATATTAGACTTTATGACAGCTGCGCAAAAAAACTTTGTACCATTTAAAGCCTGGTTGATAGTTTAGAAGGGGTAACAAATTCCAGATTAATATCTTTTTTCCTTTTGCCAATAATGATGCAAATGTATAATATATTTTGATTTATTGTTCATTGGCTGTTCATCAGCTGCGAGCTGAAAGATGGCTGTTGAGAGATTGCCTTAAATTTCTAATAATTATTTGGGCATTTTGAAGACGGGACTAAGAAAACACTCCATAAAAATATGCAGAGATTGATCGATCATTGATTTGGCTGATTATTGGATCCAGATGTTCACATAAATGCTGATATTTGGATATTCAGCATTTTTCCGTTTAGCAGTGTATTCATTTAGAAATGTGCTATTTTGCCTCTGATGCCTTCCTAGCTCTCTCTGTGGTGTTGTGCAATGTCCCGCCCACAGCACGATCTGATTACATGCTACAAATAATATCCCACCAGTACTATGTGATAATGTTGAAAATGTCCCTTCTCTCTGTTCCAAGTATAGGTCATCAGTCTTCTTAATTAACAGTAATCTCTGTCAGTAGTTGCCCTGAAAGAACCACATCTGTCAACCCCTAAAACTGAACCATACATTAAAATTTTCAGCTTCATATACCATTCAAAAGTACTAAGTTTGTGCCTTGGAGCAGTGGTGGTTTTTTTACTCAGCTACGTGTAGTTCAGAACAAAGAGCTGCTTCATTTTATACGAGTTCAAGAAAAACATCCAGGTTCAATCTTTATCTGACCTCAGCCACATATTTATTAGAATAGATTCTTACTGAAGGACACAAAACACTGAGATGTGTTTTTACAACCAGTCAAAGGTAGATGCACTCCTCTGAGCTCACATCACTACAAACCTTAGTGTTGCTCATTTCAGTATATAAAGCTTCACACAGCCTCTCTGCAGTACATCCCATTTCCATGACAACAGCACTCCACTGTGATACAGCAGAGTCAATACCTGAAAAGGGCATTTTAACAAGGACGACACACACACACACACACACACACAACTCTGATCTCCGACTTAAAGCGGCTAACATCCTCTTCAGCAGCTGCAGCTGTGCTTTCAGCGCACATGCACAGTTTTTCCTCAATCTTTCACTCGCATCAGTCCCGCTCTGCTTTACTCTGCTCCATTTTCCCTCAGCGACGCTGGCTGAGACCTTTCATCTCGAAGGCAGCCATGTCTGATTACAGCCAAATTGATGTTGATTGATGCTCTCAGTCCTGGGTTTGCAGTAGTTTTTCTTCCTCACATGAAGGAATCAACAGCTTGGCTAAAACATGCTTTTATTTTACGGCAAAGGAGGAACTTTCAATGAGATTGTTTTTTATTGTTTTGTCTTTTTTTGTCCTGATTGTGAAACACATTTCCAGTTGTGTGCATCAAAGTATTCTTAACCACCCTGCAACTAAATGTTTTCTGAATTTAGCCCACTCCTCCTTTAATCCCCATTTTCCACAGTGGAAAAAATATCCACATTTGGTGCCATGTTTAATTTTCTTCCCCCATTCAGCCGTCATAAATCTGCTCTAATGCAAATGAGGTAAACAGCTGCGGAGGTCGTTCCTCTGAAGGTCAACTCAGATCATCTTGATGTGGCTTCTCTGTAGCTCTCTCTTCTCTCTAGACCAATAATCCAGACTCAGGGCTCGATGGTAAACGTCTGCCTCACTAATTTCACACACAGAAATCATCAGTTTAGTCACAGCCGCAGATAATTAAGCTTTCATTAAACTAGATGTGCCTCATTTTTAATTCAGCAGCTATTCTGAGAACAATCAGATCATCTTTGTTTGCAAAGTGGGGCATTACATTTAGATTGGAGTCATTATTGCCTTTAATCAAAGCAGTGGCGTTGGATTAATTATGTAATTAAACCAAGATGGCATTCAGTGTTTGTTTCCACATATGTGAGAAATGTTACAGGAGTGTTGCAGCCAGCAGGAGGTTTACTTGGCTGCAAACAAATCAACTTGACAGTTTTCCTGCTCTGATGGAAAACACACACACAGCTTCAGCAGTGAACAGATCGCCACACTGCCACCCCGTGTGCACTAGTGGCTAAATTTCAACCAAAAAAAAGGAGACCACTGTCCTGCCTTTCTTTTAATGCACTTCACTGATTATTGCTTAAGAAAATGTCAATAACTGCATATAAGGAATTTACATCATCGATTAAAAAATATTTATTTTTTTAACTGCCTTCTTAAGGACCAAAATATCCTCATAGATTTCTGTGGTAAAATAGAAAAAAGTAAATGTGTGCAGCAGTGCAAGTACAGTTTTTTGATGAATGAAAAACTCATTTGCAAAGTTTTGATAAATTTTTCAGTTGAAATAACAAAAATACTGAAAGAAACAGAAGTTGCAGTGTCAGCTAACACTCTGAAGCCCAAGTGTGTATTTTTTGTTTTATTTTGCTCCTGCTTTAGTTTTTCTCACTGTGGGCTAATTTTTTCACTTAAGTACAAAATCCTGCACTTCTATGTAAACAGCAAAACTGTGACTAGAATTAGAACTCAGCAATGTCTAATAGTAATTATTTTTTTAAAAGTTGAATTTCTTTGTTTTACAAAAAAATAGAAAACCTGGAATCAACATGTAGGACATTTTTCCACAGGTGTGACTAATACTGGAAAAATGGTAAACTAATATCATGATTATCATACCCACTGTTGGGTTTTTTGCTTAGAGGGTTAAAGTGTAGTTCTTTAAAGAAGCTGAAGTGCCAATTTAAGTGTGAATTTTGTGGGAAGTTGTAGTAAATAGTGTATAAGCAGAAGAAGTTGTGGAAATCAGTAAGCTAAAGAAGGTTTGTTTTGTTGTTTGTTTGAAGGTCTGTAAGGCCTGTAAATGTCTGAGGTGTTAGTTCAAGCGTGTGCATTGAAAGGAGTTGAAGTGTAACTTCTCTCCAAAATACCACAATATCCTCATTGATTCTCATAGAAAGAAGAAAGAGATTCTTAGATGAAGGTCAAAGCTAAAGAGATGTGAAACCTGACTCGTGTGCTTCTGTGTCTCCAACCAGGAGTGACGAGGAGGCCGTCCAGAAGAACAACGCCTTGAAGCAGGTTCGGGAGCTGCAGGCCCAGCTGACTGAGCTCCAGGAGGATCTGGAGTCTGAGAAAATGTGTCGAAGCAAAGCTGAAAAACTCAAGAGGGACCTGAGTGAGGAGCTCGAGGCTCTGAAGACGGAGCTGGAGGACACGTTGGATACCACCGCTGCCCAGCAGGAGCTCAGGTGCTTGTTTAAGCTGGTTTATGAATGATATTAAAGGGGATTTTTTACACATTAAATTCTCTGGGAGTACTGCTGCATATTTGAAAAGCTGTTTTAAGCCATTTGTCAGGCAAAAGTCTGACAAATTGCTTCAGTCAGTCTGAAGACTTCAAGTTTGAACATAAAATTTGAAGTGAGGCATTAGAAAGAAGCGAGCTTACCAAAACTCTGCCTGAGGCAAGAGGCTCGGTGCTACATTAGCTGCTACTCGCAGCACATGTCAATCTGTCACCCGAACATCAGCGGCTTAGTTGTGGTCTGAAGAAATACAGGTTTTGACAAAAGCATAACTAAACTGTGAAACTCATCTTAATTGTAGCAGAGTGTTCGATATTTGACACTAACTGCTACATACATAAAAATGTACTTTAGTGGTTCCAGCATCTGAACATTTTTACATTCTTTCTCACTTCCACAAGCCAAAGTTACCATCTCCAGTATATCATGTGCATTGCTAACTGTTAAGTGGACAGATGATTTGGATTGAAATTGTTACAATAAATCCTCTTCTTTGTGTCTCAACTCCAGGACCAAACGAGAGCAAGAGGTGGCAGAGCTGAAGAAGGCCATTGATGAGGAGACCAAAAACCATGAGGCCCAGATCCAGGACATGAGGCAGAGACACGCCACGGCCCTGGAAGAACTGTCCGAACAGCTGGACCAGGCCAAGAGGGTGAGCGTGTCGTACCTGATCAAACCTGAAGGGCTTGTATTTGCCTACATACAAAATACTTCTATAAAACTTTTTTTGTTCTGTGCAGTTTAAGGCAAACCTGGAGAAGAACAAGCAATGTCTGGAGAGCGACAACAAAGAGATGGCCTGTGAGGTGAAGAGTCTGCAGCAGGCAAAGACGGAGTCAGAACACAAGAGGAAGAAACTGGAGGCCCAGATGCAGGAGTTTATGGCCAGAGCCACTGAGGTGGAGAGAGCCAAGGGAGAGCTGAGTGAGCGCTCACACAAACTCCAGGTAAATACCTCTGTGGACAGGTAAAGGAGCCGTTTTCCTATGAAATGGAAAGATGTAGCCTCAGATTTTTAGCATGAAATATAGTTCAAAGGACGACAGCTAAGCTTTTTGACTTTGTCTTAATAATTGGTCAGTTTAATTGTTCCTGCAACACTTAATATTCTTGCTTTCATTAATGTTTTCATAGACGGAGCTGGACAATGTGTCTGCTTTGCTGGAGGAGGCAGAGAAGAAAAGTGTCAAACTGGCTAAAGAAGTTGACAACCTGAACAGCAAACTGCAAGACTCTGAGGTATGAAAGAGCATCCACGTCACCTTTTCTGTCATAACAGGTTCACAGCTACGGAAAGCCTAATCTGGAATCAAAACGGTCTACAGAGGTATCTGTAAAGGTCTCAAAGGCATGAAGTATTTGTCACCGTAGTTTAATCTGAATTCCAAACACCAGGATGCCATTTAATATACTTCATGTAATCAAGTAGGCCTTTAGAATTATGTTGACAGACTTCTACTTAAAAACAATGGTAATATTCTTAACATTGTTAAATGTTAATAAAAGATAGGACAGTCACAGTTCTCTCTCACGTCTAACTGACTAATGACAGAGAGCTGCAGTTAGTTTGATAATTGTTTCAGTCATTTGTGAAGTAAAAATGCCAAAACATTTGTGGCTTCAGCTCAAACATGCAAGAATTTGCTGCTTGTATTGTTTTTTTAAAAAATTGTTATTACTTTCTATCAATCACGCACAAGTTGGGATTTTAGATTGTTGGTCAAAAACATCTTTGTGCATGAGGATATTGTACTCTTACTTCCTCATGCACTTTTTCATGTTTTTTTCATTTCATAGACCAAATGATTAATTAATTAATCATTAAAATAGTCATCAAATTAATCATTTCGTTTTTAAACTTGGGTATCTCTGACTTTAGGACACCTTCTTTCTACCTTTGTTACTTTTCAAAGTAATTTTGGCTTTACACCTCTCTGAATTGCTGTACTGTAGTTAGCAGCTACTATAGCTGGAATATGAGGCATTTATGGCACATCTGTAAATTGTAGTGCCCATCGATAAGCAGATATTCAGCAAGTGAGGCCATTTGGCTACAATTTTATTTGTATTTTGCATCTAGGAGACAACCTAAATTCAGGTTAATTAGTTTACTTTAAAACGTATTTTTTACAGGGACAATAGCAGAAATGTAGCACCCGTAAGTAAAGGCAGCGCTCTGCTAATTCAAATGTGAAAGTGCAGCTTTACATATTTTGTCCCTATAATCAATGAATAATCATGAAAAATAACTCATTTCAATATAAATAACAATAATCAGGAATATTGTGCAGCCCTAACTTTAGCATTTGCAACAGATACACCAGATATGTGTCCCTGCTTTTCTTTTTTCTTTTGACCGTCATATCTGGTTTTGCTCATCTGTGTAGGAGTTGCGGCAGGAGGAGACCCGTCAGAAGCTCAACCTGAGCAGCCAAATCCGTCAGCTGGAGCTGGAAAAGAACACACTGCTGGAACAGCAGGAAGAGGATGAGGAGGCACGACGCAGCCTGGAGAAACAGCTGCAGACGGTGCAGGCTCAGGTACAATATTCACAAACATTAATTAGTGTCACAAACATGTACACCCGCATATTCACAGATACTCATACACGTGCAGTTTTGGCACACACAAACATACGAGGCAGCACACCTTTGACGTACTGCCGATACTTGACTGTGCCAAGAGAAGGACCATGCAAAGGTTTCCAGCTGTTTTCCAGCTGTGAGCACCTGTCGTTTAGGTGCAGAGCAGTATGCTGACAGCTGTAACTCAGTGAGGCCTTGCAGCAAATCAAGACCTCATGAAGTGAAAATGTGACTTGGTTCAAGTTGTGTGGTTCAGATTGAAATAGGTACATGGACAGCAGTAACACATTTGGAGAGCGTGTAGCTGGCCATCTGCCAAACGGCAGTGAGAGCTGAGAGGAGTGAAGGAAAAGGCAGTACAAAGAACAGAGATGGAGCAGATTGTAACACCATAAATACTGCATATGCTATGACCCTCTGAACCACAAGCAGTTTTTGCTCCCATCACATTTTTACACACTGTGATCTCATTTTTGACTGCAATATAAAGTCCTCCACCTCTGTGGAAACAGTATAACCATGGCTAGAAGGAGAGAGAACTCAAAAATGTCTTCCGTGCTGTAAGAGCAGTTGTAATGCCACCACGCTGACTCATAATCCTAAAAACAAATTAACTTTGTGAAAACAAAAAGTGAAAAAAAATGGAATCAACATCTTGCCCGCAGATGTTGGCAATATTAGGGGAAATGGTGTCTTTATATATGTATTTACCTATTTACATTTTTAGTATTTTTCTATGCCTTGTTTATCTCTATCTGCAGTTATTCCAATCCAGCTTTAAAATCTCTGTACTTTTGTCACATGATCGTTCGATGCAGCTGAATCACTAATGGCTTCATGTTTATACCATTTTCAGTTTGCTTGTTTTAATAGAATCTGGTTAGAGTAGACAGATTATTTTTGGCAAAATCTCATTGGAAACATCTCATAACAAAGTTGAAAATCCACCAATTCTTTTTGTTTTTACAGTTTCAGGCTTTCAATAGTGTAATCTTTGTATTTTTTTTTTAGAGACAACACGCCTTTCAAACCCACCAGTGGGTTTGGGGGTTCAGAGGGTTAAGATAAAGGTTTTACTGTTATCTTTTTTTTTCTTTTTTTTTTTTTTAGTATAGTATTAATCTCTGGTTAAACCAAACCAATAGAGACCTGAAGTAAGTTAGAGTAATTTCTTTTATATCATAATATAGATAAAACTAAAAAGTACATATGCCATTCTACGTGGCACCATTCTATGTAGTGATACATTTCCTTTTTGTTTTCACATTTCTTTCACCAGATGTAGGTAAATATTTGGCTGTCAGGAGGCTTTTGCATCTCAGTGTACAGCTTTTACATTTTACAGAGAAACAGTGAAATATTCATTTTATCAGTAGCTGAGGTTGCCAGTGGATGGACAATCTGCTCACCTCATTATTTTTAATTTGTCAGTTTTGCTATTACTGGCTTTGTACATAGCTCTGCTGCTCACGCTGCTCTGACAGTAAAGGCTACAATGACCACTGGAAAGTAAGAGGAAGGCTTCAAAATGTTGTATATCATTTTGTTTTATTAAGATTAAAAGTAACATTAAACTGCCATGACTTGGTTAAAACTGGTTTACATCAGGTTCCTGATCTACAGTACATAAAAGACAAAATCACCTTACAATACAAAACTAAAACTGAAAAAAAATCAATAATAAAATGAACAGCTTTGCAGACACTACAGAGGAGACAACGTGGTACGGGGATGTTATTCCAGAGTTTAGTGTCTGTGTAGAAAAATTATCTCTGACCATAGTTGTTTTATAAGCCAGTACTGTAATAAGTGTCTGTGAAACTGATCCAGTGATCTGTGTGTTGATTTAAAAATGTCCTTCCTTTAGGTGTTTGAGACAAAGAAAAAGCTGGAGGATGATGTGGGAGCAATAGAGGGCCTGGAGGAGGTGAAGAGGAAACTCCAGAAGGACCTGGAGCTCACCAGCCAGCGTCTGGAAGAGAAGACCATGGCCATGGACAAGATGGAGAAGACCAAGAACCGACTGCAGCAGGAGCTGGACGACCAGCTGGTGGACCTCGATCAGCAGAGACAGATTGTCTCCAACCTGGAAAAGAAGCAGAAAAAGTTTGACCAGGTACACTGGATCACCCACAACGGTTTCAGAAATGTTAAGGTCTCGTGTATGTCAGTGTATCAAAAGCCTTTGTTTGTTTGTCTTAGATGCTGGCTGAGGAGAAGACCATCTCTGCTCGTTACGCTGAGGAACGTGATCGTGCCGAAGCTGAGGCAAGAGAAAAGGAGACCAAAGCTCTGTCTATGGCCAGGGCTCTGGAGGAGGCCTTGGAGGCCAAGGAGGAACTGGAGAGGTTTAATAAGCAGCTCCGTGCTGAAATGGAGGACTTGATGAGCTCCAAGGATGATGTGGGGAAGAATGTGAGTCACCTTTGACCTTCTGAATGGCACTGCAGATAAAGTGGCTTTTATGGGTTGACCCTGGTGGTAAAGAGCAGACAGATGTATCTTCATTTATAACTAAAAATGAGCTCCAGTCCATGTTCAGTACAGTCTGATCAAGGTAGTTTTAAATGTCAGGTATTCAGTACGTTCAAATCTGAAAATTATTATTCTTTTGGGAAATCAAATATGTGACCTTCAGTCTCAGCTTACTCTGCTGCCACGTTACGTTCTTGGTTCTCCTGACGCTGCATACAGGTCCATGAACTGGAGAAGTCCAAGCGAACGCTGGAGCAGCAGGTGGAGGAGATGAGAACACAGCTGGAGGAGCTGGAGGACGAGCTGCAGGCCACAGAAGATGCCAAACTGCGTCTGGAAGTCAACATGCAGGCCATGAAGGCTCAGTTTGACCGAGATCTGCAGGCCAGAGACGAGCAGGGGGAGGAGAAGAAGAGGGCGCTGGTCAAACAGGTGCACGGGGCTAATGACTAGTGGACCACATTTATATACTTTTATATACAAACTTTGAGAGTATCTGCATGGTATTGAGTGTTGTTGTCCTCATCCAGGTACGTGAGATGGAGGCAGAGCTGGAGGACGAGAGGAAGCAGAGGACTCTGGCTATTGCTGCCAAGAAGAAGCTGGAGATGGACCTGAATGAGCTAGAGGGTCAGATCGAAGCCGCCAACAAAGGCAGAGACGAAGCCATCAAACAGCTGAGAAAACTCCAGGTACAACTTAACATCCCCTCACATTTGTCTACTTAATATACACTACCATAACTGTCCAATGTAAAAATTACACCGAAGTCCTAACTTTCAGTAGAAAGGATCACCCAAAGTGCCCTCATAATAGCTTAAAAAGTAGTTTATGCCAGTCTTTACTCCACCACAGTATGACCTGAATTATCTGCCATATCATCCTTTAACTTTGTCCAAACTATGTTGCTGCTCCTGCAGGCTCAGATGAAGGACTATCAGAGGGAGCTGGAAGAGGCCAGAGCCTCCAGGGACGAGATCTTCACCCAGTCCAAGGAGAACGAGAAGAAACTCAAGAGTCTAGAGGCAGAAATCTTACAGCTTCAGGAGGTTCACTTCCAGACTTTTACTTTGTCTGTGATATGTGCTGGCTTTTATTCAGAATAAGCAAAGTGATATTATTGTGTAGCCTGAATGATCCTGTGTGTGTCTGCAGGACCATGCAGCTTCAGAGAGAGCCCGCCGACATGCCGAACAGGAGAGAGATGAGCTGGCTGATGAGATCTCCAACAGTGCTTCTGGAAAGTCAGTCAGGCTTTTGCATCCACATGTAGTTTGTACTTAGTTCTTTCGTCGTGTTAGTGACTGACCATGAGGCAGGTCTTGTACGTTTAGTCTCAAGTTTTTTCTTTTTTTCTTGGTTTGTTTTGGAATTTTAAGATAAATTAGAGATTTAGCAGCGAGAAAGTATCTATCTGAAGTCTGACTGAGAAATGTAATTTAAATCTGTGCTTCAGGTCGTCACTGCTGGATGAGAAGAGGAGGTTGGAGGCTCGGATCACCCAGCTGGAGGAGGAGCTGGAGGAGGAACAGGGCAACATGGAGCTACTGAATGACCGCTTCAGGAAGACAACCATGCAGGTAGACCGACGACACATGAGATAATAGTAACAACATCATCATCACCATTGTTAATTTGACTTCTAAATGGAAGATTGCTTGTGTGACTTCTACCCAAAGCAACAAGATAGTAACACCAAGCATACAGTTGCGGGCAAAAGTTTAAATTACCAAATTACATGTTTTTTGACTTTTAGGTCTGTAAATAAATAAATAAAACATCTGCAGCAAACAAAAGATTCTGTAAACCATTCAAATATTTACCTACATCAAATGCAAATACCCTCTGCATCAACCTGCATCTTTCTAATCGCTCTTACCTTCCTCTGTCTTTCCCAGGTCGACAACCTGAACACAGAATTAGCTGCAGAGCGCAACACTGCGCAGAAGAGTGAGAACGCTCGGCAACAGATGGAGCGGCAGAACAAGGTCTTGTACAGTTTGTTAAATACATCAGTATATGAGGTGCGTCAAAAAGCTCAGAGACTATGCCTATAAAAATCAAAAAACATGATTTTAAATTGGCCGAAATCCGCCAAAGCAAATCTTTTGCAGCAAGACGGCGCTCGAGCAAAGAGGAGGCAGTCAGGAAGTTGCAGGCAGCCAAATGTCACGAGAAGGGCTTAGAGGAGTGACAGTTGTGTTGCTGTCGGCTAAAAAAACTAATCTCAGCACTGGGATCGGATGCACAGCGCATTGAAGGACTCGCTTTACATCGCACCACAGTCCAGTCCAGCTCTTGGGGACAAATTCCCAATGCACAACCACATGAATGTTAACTTCTGTTTGTTTTGCTTGTCTTTACTCCATAATTGTTACTATCGTAGTTATACTGAGGCATATTGTGTCCTTTCTCTAAATGCATCACCACTTAAACCATGCAGGGATTACACTAAATATAAGTATGTGGTCATGTTCTAATGCCTCGTTATCATAAATGCAGGAGTTGAAAGCCAAACTGGCAGAGCTGGAAGGTGCTGTCAAGTCAAAGTTTAAGGCGTCCATCACCTCCCTGGAGGCCAAGATCCTGCAGCTGGAGGAGCAGCTGGAGCAGGAAGTCAAGTAAGTGTCCAACTCCAGTATTGGAACATCCATCCATTTGAGTAGAAAGTAAAGCTGGTAGTTTTTGTTCTTACCCTTTTCTGTGTTAAACCTCCAGGGAGAGAGCAGCAGCCAACAAAATCGTCCGACGCACCGAGAAGAAACTGAAGGAGGTGATGATGCAAGTGGAGGATGAGCGTCGTCATGCCGACCAGTACAAGGAGCAGGTATTGACTCACGCTGACACCTGTGGAAAGATTCACTTTTACTTCAAATGATTGTATTTAGATTACCCAGCCAGCTTTCTACGACCTCTCATCGTCTCCGTCTGTGTCCGTCCTCCTGTCAGATGGAAAAAGCCAACTCTCGTATGAAGCAGCTGAAGCGTCAGCTGGAGGAGGCAGAAGAAGAGGCCACCAGAGCCAACGCCTCCCGCAGGAAGCTGCAGAGGGAGCTGGACGACGCCACCGAGGCCAGCGAGGGTCTCACCCGGGAGGTCAACTCCCTCAAGAACCGCCTCAGGTAGGAAAAGAGTTAGATGTTCTCCGATAGCACAAAGCTGGAGAGTGTGAATGGGATCTTTTTCTTAATGACTCAGCCATTTTAGTAATGTGCCTTTGCTTGAAAGGTGTCATTCTAGTGCCGCCAGTTAACAATCAGTCATTTACATGTTTATGTATTATCTAAATTATCTGTTATTTATAAGCTTGTGTTCTTTTACACCAAACTTACATCTTACCTGCACCATGTTGTGCAGTTAAAAGAATAGAAAAATGTGTAGATATTCAGTCATTCAGTTCATAGTAGTCCTAAGTGATTCAGTAGAAGGCAACTGGACTTTATTTTCAGATCTTGAAGCCATTTTACCTCTCATCCTTGGTTCTGACCTCAAGATCACATGACTCACGGCCCGTTAGTTATATGAGACTTTCACAATAATTAACACCTTGAATATGTTGGGATTTTAAGGGGGCTGTAAGTGATTTTGAGGTGAGAACAGACATTTAGAACTATGGATGCAAATTTTAAACTATTTTAAAGGATGGTCGGCCACCTTAATAAACCAACAATGTGCTGACAAAGCCATTTGTAACCACAGATGTAGCCAGACATACACTGAGAAACGCTTCACAACAAACTAAATTCAAAACAAGTGCACAATACATTTCACTGTGCATTATACTATGTATAATTGTGTTTGTGATAAATGAAGGTCTTGAATCTTGAAACACGGCACAACTAAAGTAACATTTTCATGGTCCTTTGAAAACAGAACAGCGATGGCTCTCTCAGGTCACTACAGTTTTAGACGCAAATGAACTGCGATCATCCAGCTCATTAAACAGCAAGAGGCTCCAGCTGGTGGTGCAACCAGGCACTACAGCACATCTGCAATACATATTACGAATTTAACCATTTAAAAATATAATAACAATTATTAATTAGCATTCCTAATTAGAACTCAGGATGAGAGGTCTATAAGAAC
This sequence comes from Amphiprion ocellaris, assembly GCF_022539595.1. Taxonomy (NCBI): domain Eukaryota; kingdom Metazoa; phylum Chordata; class Actinopteri; family Pomacentridae; genus Amphiprion; species Amphiprion ocellaris. The sequence continues at coordinate 11,085,267 of NC_072769.1, forward strand.
CAAAAAAATCGGTACAGTTACCTTTTGCTGAAGCACTAAGGAAATAGAAAGAGGGCAAGTCGTTTCTAGGATGAGAGGATTGATAACACATCTCTATACTAAATAAGGTGTTAGAGCCAGGAGGTGATTAGCTTAGCATAAAGACTGGAAGACGTGAGAAACAGCTAGCCAGGTTGTGTCCAAAGTTCTTCTACTGTGGCTACACCGAATACGTAACGTAAGCAGACCACTGGCAGAGCAGCTGCTGCATCGCCTCGTTTCCACTGGAGCTTCTAGTCTCTTCATGGCTCTAGCACCTCATTTTGTGTACAGACATGAGTGATGTCCTCTCATCCAAGTTGCCACAAGAAAACAAATGAGCAAATGTTCTCTAAAATGTCAGAGTTCTCTTTGAGGCAGCAGAGGTTTAAGTTGTCTTGTTGGTTTGTTTTGACCAGGCGTGGTCCGGTCAGCAGCTTTTCCTCCAGTCGTTCAGGACGTCGCAACCTCAACCTGGACGGCGCCTCTGTGGACATGTCGGACGACGACGCCGACAGCCGGGCCAGCGACTTCAACGAGACGCAAACCTCCACCGTTGAGTAAACGCAGCGACCGTCCCACTCCTCACTTCTTCCTCCCCCTCGTCCACCCGTGACCCGCGCCCAGTTTTCCCCTGAAGATCCTCGGCGTCCACGTGGTCTTTGTTCATTTCAAACCACTGACTGGTCAGAAGATTGGAGCCATGAGCTGTGTTTTGGTGAAGCTGGGCGGAGTGTGCCTGGCAGCTGCCCTTTTTGTATCCGTTAACACTGCAGGGAAAATCCACCGCCCTCCTCTCAAGAAAATGCCTCCGGTCTCGGAGAGCCACAGGGGCAAACGGACACTTCTGCCTTACTCTGTTCTCCTCTGGCAAGCTGCTAGTCCTGGCTCGTCTGTCAGCCACGTATCATCTCAGTGTCATAACACCCCCGTCCCATCAGGTGTGAAGCTATCTGCTCAGCTCATTGAGAAGGAATGCATAGGTACAAAGTGCTTTTTATACATATGAAACTCTGCGTGTACATGAAGGCTCCGAGGTGTGCACTCATCAAATATGTCTCGTTTGTGACCACACTTCATACTGGAAATGCAGGACTACAAGGAAAAGTCTTTCACTCCGGTGTTGTTCTAAGTGTTCTGCTCACTAGTTGTGTATAAGCCATCTCTTACCCGACACGCTCCTTTTAAAACGGGACAAACCTAAAAACCGCGGTCACTGTGGCCTTCAGACGGCCACGCCGGCTGCTTTTTGTTGCATGAGTCTCCTTCTGAGGATGTTTCTTGTTCGGCTTCTTCACTTCAGCACTTCAGGAACAACTAACATCTCGGGACATGCAATAGAAAAACAGACTGAATTGAAAGTGTATTACTGTGAAAATAAAAGGTGTTCTATTTTCTCTGTTGCTTCATCTCAACATTTACAGAAGGAATGTCTGGCTGGGTTTTAACTAGGAATCTAACGCTCGTTTTGTGATGTTGACCATCGGGAACACTGTTGTGGATCAGACTGAGCTACGAACGACGCAAAGATGCTGGAAAATGCACAGAACTGCACGGAGCAATTTTACACTTGAAGCCAACAGGAAAACAAGTTCTTACTGGAAGCACTAAGGCAGTACTCGCTATCAATGTGACACTAGATGGTTGTTAAACTTTGACTGGAAACGGAGACCGATTGAAAAGTCGTCTTCTTGCTGCATTTCAGTGTTTGTGCTCAGCCCCACTTTGTGTTATAAATTCAAGACAGAGTTAGTTATCGTGATTTTTGCAAACAAAAGGGTAGTTTAACAACACTTGACTGCTTCTTGTGAAAAGGTATTTCCAAAATCCTCAAACACTCGCTGTGTTGCACTAGAAACATTTTTAATTCTCAGCTTTTAAGCCTGCATACACAAAAAGCCAAGAACAGGGGAAAAAATAAATTTAACATCTAAAACTGTGTTCATGAATGAATCTACTTCAAATAGAGGTTAGAGCTGGAAAATACAAACAGTTGTTCAACTTGTCTTGACCTTGCTGTGTAAAATGTCCTGAGATGACTTATGATTTGGCACTACAGAGATAGAACTGCTTTATACATCTTAGCGTCACATTTTATTATTAATATTTAATATAAATTCAGGCTTTTTACAGTTAACCTGCATAAGAAATGTAACAAGTTAAAAACAAGCTTCGATTGTTTCACAATATCTTCATCAGCAGGTGTGAAGTTAGAAAGAATTGACATAAAAACACCCAGCTTTGGATGGTTAATGTGCTTTGCGAGTTTAACAAGGAAGAAGAACGTGTGCTATAAAGATTATTTGTCTTTTTTTGGCACCAGTTTTTATGCATTTATGTTAAATTCCACAGTCGGGTTCTCTTTTTAATGCTTTTTGTTTGTGCTGGCTTAAAAAAATGTAACAAAAACACTGTAAGAAGTTGTTTTTAAAACGACTTTTTTTTCACCTGGATATTTAAAAGCATCTTCACTGCTTTCAGAAATACCGCCAGAACAGCTCCAAGGGTTAAACAGCTCTTGGTTTTTCAAAAATCCACAAATTTCAGCTCTGTGACTCGAATGTAATCTGTGCCATTATTTTTACAAGTTTAATCTTGACTCTCCGGACCGCTAACAGATCGAGCACTTAGTATTCGTTGGTGAGAGGTTGTCTGAAAATAATAAGTTTTTTTTTTTTTTTTTTAAATTTCCTTCCTATTTTAGTCGAAGTTCTTTTCATGTTGTTTTTAGCTTTGCTTTAAATACAGCGGCCACCTCAAGAGCTGGACCACTACAGTGTGAAAACTACACGCCAGGTTTCCATATCCATCTGTCGACTCTTATTTCCTCCATTCTGGATTTGCTGGTCATCGGTGGCAGACTCCTTTGCCCTCTTCCTCAAACACTAAACAGTATGTTTCTTTAAAAGTGCCTTAGACACTAAATAAGAACATAAGCGGGCAAGGATTTCATTTCGGATTAGAAAGAAAACAACAGGAGATTACAGGTACATCAAGAAGATACTCAACACTTAATCTTTTGTTTCTTTTGTATTTTGGCTGTGCTTCGTATCATATCCACTATATACCTCTATGTTCATAATAACCTCCTAGTTAGAGCGTTTGGGTCAGAATCCGTATTACAGTATTATGATTAACTAACATGAGAAGCAGAGCCCTTTGCAGCTGCATTTCCCCCAAAAATTATCCTTTGAATAAGTTTTGTTTTTTGGTTCTTTTCTCCCTGTAAGCACTCAGGCGAGGCCCTAGTACTTACGTTATTGTGGGAACTGATGCGCTGCACAGGATTTCATTTGGTTGGAAGCTTTAACATCCACTAGTAGTTAACTCATTTTTTCTTTTATTATTATTATTATTATTATTATTATCCAGCTGGCTGTTGACAACCAGGCGTTCAACTGCAAATACTCCCATCATGTTACTTCTTGTATACCTGTATTTCTAGACAGTGATTTTTTTTTTTCTGTTTTGTTTGTTTTTGTAAAAGGAAAATAAAGCATATTCATTGTAACTGTGATGATGTTTTGGTTTGTCTTTTCAGAGCGGAACACTGAAGTTGGTTTTCTGTTATTTTGAACTTGTTGCAGTTTGGTCTAAATTAAGTCCAAGTGGCTTTTTAAAGCTTCTAACACCGTAAAAGAATATTTTATTGTTTTTCCTCCAGATTTTTAATCAGAATTTTAGCACTGAAATTGTTCCAGTCACATTTAAACTTGTCTACATTCAAGAAATTGAAAAAAAAAACTGAGTTAAATTACAAAATCACTCATTACTGTTCTGGTCTTCAATCTCAAAAAATGACTTGACAGGATAATAATAAAAAACATAATTGAAGTTGTCTATTTTAAAAGTGATCAATAATCAGAGCCTGATCATTTTTATAATGAATTCTGTGAGCTTGAATATCTAAATAAGTCACCTCAAATGCTTTCATTTGTGTCTTCATCAGACTGGAAGCATATTGTTGCCATGGATACAGAGAGCTGCACAAAACACCTCAGGTTTTCAGTATGACACTTCATTTCTGTTTAGAGGGTTTTACTTAAAGGTGTTGCACAGAATCCCTTTAAGGAATCATGTTAAGGCATTTACTGCACTGAAAGAGATTTTACAGCAGTAAAATTCTGCGGTTTCCATGGAGACCATTTGTTTGCATGCCTGCCTGTGATACCGTCACTGGCTCACCTGTTGCTGTCGCACAGATTTTACTAATAGCCAGGAAAAAAAGGCAGAAGACCCACTTGGCCATACAAAAAAAGGATTCAATAAAGTAAAAATTTAATTTCTAGAGCAGAGGTGTCAAACTTATCTTAGTTCAGAGGCCGCATTCAGCCCAATTTGATCTCAAGTGACCAGTAAAGTCACAGCGTAATACCCTATAAATAACAAGAAGTCCAAATATTTCCCTTTGTTTTAGCGCAAAAAGGTACATTCTGAAAATGTTCTCAGTTAATCAACTATCTTTTTGCAAAACATTATGAACAAACTGAAATTTCTGAAGAAAAATAAATTCCATTTCAGCAACATAACACTTCAGTTTATCATTTACACATTACAACTTAAAGACGATAGTTTATCTACAAAAGGCACAAATGATTTAGCCACAGATATCTGAAACTGAACAATATAGTACTTAACTTTATGATCAAAACAACTTGTCAAGATGTAGAAATTATTTTAAATTTACATTCATTTCCACGTCTGTGCAGTAATCCTGAGCACCAGACCACACAAACTAAAGCGGGAACTATAAAGAAAAAAGGTTAAGTTGTCCCCCTGCCTTGTAAATGTATTGAATTTACACATAAAAAATACATAAAAGCTGTGGCAGTACAGTGGACAAATTTAAAATAGCAGTTAATGTCGTTTCTGTAGTTTTTACACTTTGCAAAGTCGTCCCCCGGGCCGAATGTTCAACACCACTGTTCTAGAGGATTACAACAACAAAAAAAAACCAACAGTAAAAAGTAAGTTTGATCCACAAAAACAGCAGATTTTCTTCTTTAACTTAGTTTTTTAAGTTCCTTTGTATGTTAAGTCTTTTGTGCCGTAGTTTACTGAAGTTTAAAATGTTCTTTAAATATAAGACCAGGATGAGGAGAAAACCTTACAACTACATTTGAAGGAAACCTTAAGGAGAAAACTTCGGGGCGCTTTTTTTTGCAACAGATTTTATTTTCGGTCTTTGAGTTGTTAACAGCTCCACCAAGTCCTTTTCCCTCTAAACTTCTCACATCGTTTAATTTCAATAAACGTCCAAATCATCCCATAAGTCAATAAAACTTTGTCGTTTTTCCGTTGTTTCTCTCCCATTAATCATCTAAAGACCTCCCAGCTTCACCACTTTTACTGTAACTACTCAGCGACATTTTGCTCCTTATACTTTTCCTTCAGTGTAATCTTGAGTTTGTTTACATTCCTTTTTTGGTACCTTTACTGAAGTGACTACTTCTTCCATGACTGACGAATGTCACTGAATTATTCTGACACTGAGGAATGATTTTCAGTTTAGTTCCTGCACCATTTAATATAGATTATCACAGAATGGTGACATAACGTCCGTACTTGCTTTTAGTTGATGGAGTGTGATTCCCAGTGAAAACACCAAAACCAACATTAAATTTATCCACAGCCTGGTGAGTTTCTCTGTTCCACACAGCACCATTGTTGTCCATTAAACTGTTGAAACAAGTCAGTGAGCCACACCGTTGAACCACTAGTTACCATAAAAAAAAACTGGAGTTGAATTTTGAGCCTTTTAACCCTTTAGAACCCAGCGTAGCGCCGGCGCTACGTTTTGCATATTGATTTTTGATTGGCTGTAGATTTTAAACCAGATAAGATAGATCGATAATTCTTTTTGCATATAAAATCTGGGGAGTTACACTAAAATTGCACACATTCACCAGGTCTCAGGGTGCTTTTTCGTTGCAGTGATGGGTTTGTAAAAATACACAATAAAGCGCACACAACAAAACTCTTTATAAACCAGACCACCGGTATTTGGAGGACTTCTTACGTTGAAATAAGCGTGATCACGTTGTGGCCATGACCTGTCACATGATTCTTATGTGTCCATACCCGAGAGGCTCCCGTCCCCATCAACAGGAAGTGACGTTGTTGCCGGGAGTTGAAGTTTTTCAGCCGACAACTACAACTGTAGTTTTCGGCTGTAGCCTGCACGGACAGGAGCGCTCTCTCGTTTCAGGCCCACTTTTTTTTTTTTTTTTTTTTTTTAAAACAACAGCATTCAGACACACAGGCCACACACACACCAGACATCCACCACGGTCCGTGTACGGATCTGGTAATTGGATTTTCCGTTCTGAAACGGGTATTGAAAAACAAAAAATTAGTGGTTATTTGATTTTCGTTTTAAAATACAGAAATTAAAAATTGAAATACAAGGCGTTTTCCTTTTCATGATCAAAAAGGGATATACGATTTTTTTAAATGCTTTGATTTTCGTTTTATATTAAGAATAACAAGAAAGTAAAATCAGTAAGAGACAGAAACGAAAAAAGGTCAGTTTTTCATTTTCTGAGACCGGAAGTGGTCATCAGCAAGTGTGGAGCCAAACAGAGTACGGTGCATAGACTGTACATACATTTTTTTCGTGAGTTTTCATGGTCAAAATGAGAGATCAGGTGGCCGATCTTAAAATAAATCAATATAGATTTTTTTTATAGAGCGTTAAAGTTTTGCGAAGCCAGGGGGCGGGACTACTTGATTGACAGTCCGGTCTGGAATGATTGACAGGTCCTATGGAGGAAGCAGCATAGACTCTGCTCTCCTCGTTTGGATTAATTCTGATATAATAACTGTTGGTTTATTTATCGGTGGAGCAGCAGAACCTTTTCCACAAACAGTTTTCCTGTCCGTTGGCTTGTTTTAACCAGTTTTCTACCTTCGGCTGATTCTACCAGCAGACACTGAAAGGACTCTGATAGTTCGGTAAGTAAATGTTTATTTTCGTATCGGTGCCGCTTTTAATGCACTTTATATGCAGCTTTAGTGTCAGATGTAATGTGTGCCATGCACTCCAGATGTTGGTGGAGTTTGTTTCAGTGTGTGTTGACCAGAGAAGAAAGTTAGCATAGTAAATATTAGCTTTAATGTTAGCGATGCTAACCGAGCTGCTCAGTAGTAGCCTGATTAAAGCTAACGTAGCATCAAGCTAATGTGTTGAGTTTCATGTAAACAGCTGAAGTGTGTTGTGTTCATGTAATGTGGTTCATTGAGTTCATAAAACTGTAGCTGGTTGACATTAATGTAACGTTCAGGAAACTTAAATGTGATTAAAACAGTAACGTTAACGTTCTAGTTGTCAGTAATCAGCTTTAATTTGACACTAAAACAGACTCATAGTTTTAAATGACATCAGTTTCATTAATTTGTTGAAAATTGTCTCATTTGTTGTTGTGATGTTGCTGCTGATTCATTAAAAGCAGATGATCCGTGTTGAAGATACGTTTAGTTCTAGTATCAGAAGTACAAGAAGGAAAATGGAAGTTTAGTTCTGCTACATTAAAGATTTCAGGATTAAAATAACTTAATAAGTCTTTATGCCTCAAACTTTATTTTTACAATAAAGAAATAATGAAATAATCACAGATAATAAAAATATAAATAGCAGAGAAAACCTGAGAGAATAATTTCCTGAAAAGTCTGTGAAGGAAAAGCAGCTTTTTTATCCTGAAAGATCAGAATCAGCTCCAACATCTATTCAATTCAATTCAGTTTTATTTATATAGCGCCAATTACAGTGAAATTGTCTCGAGACGCTTTACAGAACCCATATGCCTGACCCCCAGAGCAAGCCAAAAGGCGACAGTTGCAAATCTGCATCTGACAGCATCAAGTCAACCAGAAAGAAAAGAAAAAAGAAGATGACTTCTTTCTGATCACATCTGTTCCGCTGCTCACAGTCTGCTGCTGCTCACATTCTTCACATTTATAGTCCACTTTTAAAAGTTCAGCAGACAGCTGCTCTGCTTTGGAGTGTGATGATGTTGTTGGTGATGTGGAGAGTGAAGTTTCCGTTTCACCCACAGCGTGCTTTATGGCAGCCGGGTTGGACTTGATGTTTGAAATACTGACCGACAGCTTAGATTTAACTGTCTGTAGTTCTGTTTTGATGGGTATTAAACTTTCTTTCAAAGCCAACAGGAGCTGGGTCTTTAAAATAACCGCCGTCTCGTTACAGAGTGAAAGCAGCAATTCCTCCTTAAGGTCAGAGATTGCAGCATCTGAGGGCCTCTTCAAAAGAAGACGTAGTTGATGAAGGCGTTCTGGAGCAGGACCAGAAAGACCACGACAAAGCAGCCTTGAGATCTTAGGCAGCGTCTCCCTCAGGTGGGTGTCAACGATGTTCACGGTCAGGTCTGTGGTAATCCTGTCAAAAAACAAAACAGAAAAAAATCTAGATGATAAATCAACATGTAACCAAAGCACTCTGTGTATAACGCCATAGTATAGGATGTATTTCACAAAATGTCAAAGTATAGTATACTTTTCAAGAATAACATAGTATGGCCTGTAGTTCATAGTATAGCATGTCGGCAAAAAACCCCAACTGATTATTATGTGGTTCCAAAAGTGCAAAATGATAGGATGTTGCCTAAAATTGTCATGTATGATATGTGGTTCAAAAAATGTCATAGTGCAGTATATTGTCAAAATAGTATGTTTTTCAAGAAAACACAGTATAGCATGTCGCTCTAAGAACATCATAGCATAGCATGTCGCTTTAAAAACGTCATAGTATAGCATGTCGCTCTAAAAACGTCATAATATATCATGTCGCTCTAAAAACATCATAGTATTGCCTTTGCTCCACAAAACGTTTTGTCCCGGCTGTCTGACGTAGGTGAGGAGCAACACCAAAACAGTCCAAACGCTGGTTTCCAGAGGGTTAGACGAGTATTTATTTGAAAGAGTAAGTTTACAACAACACAACATGTGAGGGGGTTAAAAGCAAATGGGTGTTAGTAAAATAGAAATAAATAAACAGAACTAAAAGTGAACTTCACGTTGACATTGATGGGCATTCCAACCAGGAACAAAGTAAAAGATAATCAATACGAAAAAAACCTCTTCCTGTTCACCTCTTAAAGCCCAAAAACACACCGCAGTAGCACCCTAAACTAAAACTACCAATGGGTTCCCTGTTTTCCTTTCTGAACAATTCAAAGGTCCCTCTATGTCTCCCCAGACATCCACCAACCACTGGAACACATCTCCAAAGTTCTGCCGGGCCAGCTCAGCTTCCCCTCAGAAGAAGTTCCGCCAGATGAAGGAGCCTTTTGAGAGGCAGCTGGCATCGTGATTGGACTGTACTTTGGTCTGTTCCAATCCAGCTTCAGCTCCAGAGACGGCAGGCGGGACGAGTCAACGGAGGCCTGGTGGACGAAGGCATGCAGCTGAGTACAATCCAGAAAACAACAGAGGAGGAGTACAGCGGCCCAGAGCCAGAACAAACAGAGTAGCATCATATGTCTCTTAGAAAACATCATAGTATAGCCTTTGGTATGAAAAAACACCATCATATACATTGTAGATTGTACAAATAACAAGTCAAAGAGACATACATTGTAGAATTGTAGTAATTGTTGGCTGACTGATTTACTGATTATCAGTATTTTATTTTTTACTGATTTACGGTAATAAATACATTTAAAAATGGCACTATTTTGGCTCTGAACCTTTATCTACCTGTGGTCGCTCTGTCTTCTGGAGTGATTTGATTGGTTTTGCGTCACGAATAAATCTCCTTTAACTTAACATCTGTAAACAAAACAAAAACGTATCAACAAAGTTTCCTGTTAGAGTTTGTGTTCTTCTAAGTTTAACTCCAAGATTTTAAATACTTTCATTTACTGCAAATGAATATCGACTCCAAATGTCTCATTAATAATCATTATCAGCCTTAAAAACCCACAAAATACCCCTCTATACTCGACCACACTTAGTACAGTCCGGTTCCCCCTTCTATAAATCTGCTTGGAATCTTCCACTTCCTGTTTGTCAAAGTGGCCTTCTACCTGGACAGGTTTTGTTGGAGCTCATGCAACAAACATTCTGGGTAACTGCACTTTAATATGGATGGATGACACTGAATTAGTGTCTGTTTTAATGAGACTGAGTTAAGATGTGTAGCTGTCATTAAATAGGAAATTATTTCTCAGAATTCACAGAGGAAAGTCTGAAATGTTTGCTAGGTTAGCATTCCACATGTTCTTTGGCTCAGCTAAAGCTAACTCTCTCCAACTTCTGCATCTCTTGAGTTGCTTGTTGTTAAAATATCTTGCTGTAGGTGCTGAAGCTCAGAAAGTCTGAGATGTTTGTTCAAAATAAGCTCATTCTCAAGTCTTATCTGAACTGTCCTCTTTTGTTTGAACTTTCCCTAAACTTAGGAGTTAATGACAGAGCAGCACATCCAGACTCAGTCTCATTTATGTAGAGATTAAACTTCAGTGTCATTCATTGATGGTAAAGTGCAGTTTTTCAAATGTTTGTTGCACATGCTCCCGTCCAAACCAGTCCAGGTGGAAGACGATGAATATCACACATTTACGTTGGAAATAAATGTCCTTTAATTAGACATTGTCATGCAAAAGTTGGATTTCCCTTTAATGATGTTCAAATCTTTGAGTGTTTTGTTGATGTTGGTTTCTAAATGTGTTTTGACACTCGGCCCCAAAGATTAAAACCTTCTACGGCTCACAAGCTGCAACAATTCACACATTATCAACTATCTTTCTGACTAAACTAAGATAAAAAGTGAAAAACTGCCTGATTCCTGCATCATGAATGTAAATCTTTTTGGTTTTTATGACAGTAAACTGAATATATTTGGGTTTGACATTTTATAAACCAAAACAAGAAATGAATTAGTGGAGAAAACAATCAACAGATTAATGGACAAAGAAAATGTGTTTTCCAGCATATATGGCTGAATTACTCCATTACAAGATACATACAATTTGAATTCAATTTTATTTATATAACGCCAATTACAGGTCAAATTGTCTCAAGACGCTTTATTTTTATATTTTTTTTGTCATTTAAAATATGACAAAGTAAGAAATTTAAACATCTTGGCAAATCAAATTTATTATTTGTTTTTTAGGAGACTAATGGACAATTAAAATAAGTTTCTCCACTAAAACTAATAAACATGAGGTCAAATAGAAGGAAGAGTTTTAAATACTGCAGTCCCACGACGACAAGAATAAAGTTTGTCAAGAAAAAGGAAATCTGCTGGTGGATTCCATTAAAGTCCTAATAATTGATAATAAAGTGTGATACTAAAAGTTTGTGGTGCTAAATATCTCAAAGATATCAAGTTGAACATCTGGCTGGAGGTTGATAAAAGTTGACCTTCTTTCATTTCTCTGGAGCGACTCCATGGATTTTCTGGATGGTGGTTAAAGACCTGCTCTTCTAGTGGTCTTCCTTCCAGTGGCTGTAAAAAGTCAGTCTATCCTGGCCGACTTCAACATCTCTTCATGACAAGTTGTTCTGCCTCCGACCTGGTGGAAACTCCAGAAACTGGGGAAAACCCGTGGAGACTCGAAGAACTCGTGGAGACTCGAAGAACTCGTGGGGCGGGGGAAGGTGTGGTGGGCGGTGGGGGGAGGTGGGGGAGTAGAGGGGGGAGGCCGCCACCCACCTTCCCGCCCACTCTCCGCCCCGACTCCACCCAGACTCCGCCTTGGCTCCGCCCATGTGGTCACTTGAGGAACTACGATGCCAAAGGGACGACGAATTTATTTCTTTTTATCTGATCTGTAGCTCAGTGAGTTAAGGATTTGCCTATGGAGCTGCAGGTCGCTGGTTCAAGACCAGACACTTCTTAAATTTTATCAAAATCCTGGCAAAGACAAAGAAAGAAAAGTGCCGGTGGTGGGTCTTGAACCGGCTACCTTCCACTTGGTAGTCCTCTTCTTATCCTCCTGAGCTACTCGCTCAGATACTAATTCTTCTTTTTTTTGCGCATTTATCATCTATTTTTTGTCATTTTCGAGTTTTTTTTTAAATGAGTCTCGACTCGACCGTTTTTCTCAGGAGGTTGGACTTGCTGGAGGGTTGAACCTTCAGTTCCAAGACTTTCCAAAGCCTCCACACCTCCCGAGTCCTCAGGACCTGAGCTTTCACACAGTCTGAGGGCTGAAATTTTCTAAGTCCCACAGTAGTTCTCTGTTGGATTGAACTTTCACACAGTCCAAGGACTGATATCTTCCAAGTTTCTCAGTACTTCTCTGTTAGTTTGAACCTTTCCACAGTCTGAGGGCTGAAATTTTAAAAGTTCCTCAGTAGTTCTCTGTTAGTCTGAACCTTTCGACAGTCTGAGGACTGAAAACCTAAAGGTTCTTGAGTACTTCTCTGTTAGTTTGAACCTTCAGACAGTCTGAGGACTGAAATCTTAAAAGTTTCTCAGTACTTCTCTGTTAGTTTGAACTTTATGGTTAACAGAAGCCTTAAAACTTGTGACCACGAGTCTTGATTTCACATTTAGACCATCCATCTGAGTTCTTCTCAGACCTTCACCTGTGGGTTTTTTAGAAATCCTCAACAAACTTTGATTCTCTTCACTGAACAGTAAAGTTTGTGGAGATCAGAAGGTAACATTAGTTTGATCAATGCCTTCAACTACTAGTAGACTTTATCTGGAAAGCAGTTTTCTGAAATGAGTTCTTAGTAAATCTGTCCACAATCAAACCAAGAACATAGAAAGAGGAAATGTTTGAAGAAACAACTTGATGTTTTCATTTCAGACTAGAAAACGCTTTAAGACCTTTTTTCTGTTTTTGCTCTTTTTGATCGTTTTGTCTCTTCTGTGTAATTTGATCTTCTAAAGTCTAACTGGTGTCTTTTCAAATGTTTTGTCTTTAGTTTGATTCTTCTTAAATGTTTAGTTTTGCTCTTTTCTCACCTTTTATTCTTTTCTAATGTCTGATTTGATTTCAAAATGTTTTGTCTTTTTAATGTTTGTTTTTTCAAATGTTTTATCGGCTTGTTTGAATTTTTTTTTCTTTCCCAATATTTAATTTTCCGATTAAATCTTTAAGGTTTTCTTTTTAAATGTTTTACCACCTTTTAATGTTTAATTTTCTTTTTAAATGCTTCATTGTATTTTCTGCTTAATTCCTATTTGAAGTTTTATTGTCTTTAAGATGTAATTTTCTAATTAAACATTTAATTTTTTAATTAAATGTTTTGTCTTTTTAAAGGTTTAATAATCTAATTAAATGTTTTGTATTTCTTTAAATGTTTAATATTCTTCTTGTTAATTGTATGTTTTAAATGTGTAATTTGTAATATTTGTATTTTTAAAATTTTGTTAAATTTCATAATGACATGTATTGTATCTTGTTTAATTATCTAATTTAACATTTTGTCTGTTTAATATAGTTAAACATTAAATACAATTAAATGATATTAAACAGACAAAATATTGAATTAGATAATTAACCAAGATACATGTCACTATGAAATTTAACAAAATTTTTAAAATACAAATATTACAAATTACAGATAAAATATTTTCAATAATTACACATTTAAAAAATACTTTTTAATAACAACTTTTTAAAAGTTGTATTAAATTTTTTTCCTTTGATTTAATTGCTTTTTGTTATGTAGTTTATTTCTTTAATCTTCTTTTTCTGTCAAGATTTTAACCCCAACCTTAAAAATGAAATAAACCCTTAAATCACAACGAAAATACTTCTGTTGTCACAATCATGAGTTAGTCAGTTATTCAGTTTATCAATTCAACTTTATTTGTTTAGCACCTTTTACACAGATGACAAAACTAAACAAGCAAAGAGAAAAAAACTATGCTAAAACTATGATTAAAACTCAAAAACATTAAAAATAAATAAATAAATAAAAATACTTAACATGGTAATAAAATATGTTGTGTCCAGGGGATGGAGGGAGTTTATTGAAGTCTTCTTGGGCTCACACAGTAAATCATTTAAAATATAAACTTGACATTCAGTCTAAGGAAACTGCAGAGCGACAGAAGAACCAACAATATCTCCTGTTTTCTCCTTTAATGAGTCGACTCTTCTTGTGCTTTCAGACCAAAGAACTACAGACTCTTCACAACCTGCTCAAACTCTTGGTACAGGACCTCACCACACGGGTCAAGAAGGTTTCTGTCTCATTTCTACTCTGAAGCTCACCTTCTCCTGCTCAAACTGCTGACAAATGTTTCTGCTGCTCTAAAGTCTGCTCTCCAGAACTTCCTAAAAACTCTCAAAGTCTCTTCTGCTGCAGGTTGCTATGTAGAACTGTTCCAGAAAACCTCACTAAACCACATGGAGGAGCCTCAAGATAGTCGTCCAAATGAAACCATACAAAAACCAAACTAGCACAACCCAAATGCTAAAGTCTCCTGCAGCCTACCAGAGAACCTCTGAGAACAGAGAATCAGGACAGGAACTCTTACCTTCTGGACAACCAACGCTGGTTCTCAAACAAGAATACAGAATGTGTCTGACCAAAAACCTCTAAAGACTCACTACAGCCAACATAAAGACACAACTCAGCTGCATCAAATCCACTAATCACTGCACACATTAGCACCATGTGCTAACTGTGGCTAAAGAACCACATTTACCAAGACAACTATCCAGTTCAAAGCCCTAAAACACACCAAGAAACACATTAAAGATGATTTTACTGCTGGAAGCTGCAAGCCAACGCCTAAAGAACAAACTAAAGCAACAGAGTCAAACCCGGTTCAGTGGTGAAGAGAAGCAGAGGAAATGTTTGCAGCCAAATAAAGCAGGAAGACACGGAGCTGCTCAGGTGTTCCTGATAACACCAAGCAGCCACCTGGACAGCCAATAGGAACACAGCTTACTGGAAGTCCAGAGGGCTGGGTTAGTGAAGGAAATTTAGTTTAAAGTTGAAGCAGAAAGTTAACAAAGAAAGTTGAAAACCACCTTCTGATACCTGAAATCTCTGAGTTTTCACACAAAGAACACCTGAACATGTCAAACTGGTTCCATAGTAGAACCATCATTGTAAAAACGTCATAGTATGGTGTGTTGCTCAAAAAACATTACGACCCGGCTGTCTAGGGTCGCCGAGGAGCAACACAAAAACAGGACAAACGCTGGTTTCCAGGGGGTTAGGCAGGTATTTATTTGAAAGAGTAAGTTTACAACAACACATGTGAGCAGAAAAATCACAAAGTCTGTCTTTAGTTCAGCTGAAAATAATAGTTTTTGTGTTTTTTATTGACCAAACTTTTCAGGAAGTAGATGAAGAATAATTAAAGCTCTCATGTAGAAGTCCAACTTATTTTGGATCCTTGTAGAGAATTTAATCTTAGAGTTTGTACAGCTGTTGAGTTTTTAGAGTCACATGGATTGTTCTGACATTTAATAACCAAGTCCTGAAATAAAATTACAGTTGTGGATTTCTGTCATTTAGTCTGGACTAAAAAAATAACAGCAGCATAAATCTCAAACATCATTATGAGGAGTCTGGATTGAGGTTTCTCACTTGATAATGATCAAAACATGAAATTTAGGTTGGTGTAAAGGAATATTCCACCTTAAATATTTGAATGTCCTTAAATCCTTAAATGTAGACCTAAAGGATGGTTTGGAGTAATATTCTACTCTAAAATCTTACAATGTAGACCTAAAAGGTTGATCTGATGGTATATTCTACTCAACATCCTGGAACATTTTCCTAAAAGGTTGGTTTAATGGTATATTCCCAGAAGAACCCTTGAACATTGAGCTTAATGGTATATGCCACTCAAAATACTTGTACATATTCCAAGAAGTCAGTGTAAAGGAAATGTAGACCTAAAAGGATTGTTTAAAGGAATATTTAAACTGTTATTTTCATTATTTAATAATCTGTTATCAGTCAGAACCCTGGCAAACTTATTTTCATCAGTTTTTTAGTGGAAGTCACAAATAAAGGAGCTCTTGGTTTTTCCTGGCGTTACTGAGTCCAGAGCTGCTGTTTCCACACAGAACGTTCACATGCATCCACAAACCTCTCAGCACTCAAACATCCACAGACAGGAGGCCGGCTGGACCGAGGCTCGGCGGCGTCCTCAGACCCACGAGTCGGGGAGTCGCTGAACTTGTTGGTCCGGTTTGAAGGTCTCCATGTGGTCCAGTAGAAGTCCACGTAGTCGCTGTTGGCTTTGAACCACAGCGACTGGCTGCCATCAGGTGGACCAGCTCGTCCTCGTAGGGCTCCTCCTGTAGCCTTGAGGGGACCACAGGAACATTCAGTAACTGTTGGAGTTCTTCCTGTCAGGCTCGTGGTAGAACAGCTCTGAAGAATCTTGTACTTGTCTTATCTGGAACAATCTAACAGCCTAAACTGTTAACAGCGGTGTAAAGAAGCAAACACACAGGCATAGATTAGGACTCAAACTAGATTTATTTTAGAAAACAAATCAGCTTAGAGGCATTTGTTCACACGTGGCTGAATAGGAGGCCGTCCAATCAGATTCAAGGTCTTCACTCTGTAGGTTGTTTGTTTGGTGAGACTCTTGGACCTCCATCAGCTGACATGGATGTTTGATGGTCTTCTTCTCTAGTGCCAGATGATTCATCCATGAATTCAGCAGCTACAGACTGAAATGAAGCTCATGCTGCCGTTATTGAATTCCTGTTCCAGATCAAATGTTCAGAGCTCAGCTTGAATGCAGCCGTCTGCTGTCTGATAGTTTTTCTCATTGTAGTCTTCAATAAAGTCTTTTTCCTCATGTCAGGATGTGGTGAGACTCTTTCTCATTCTCTGCAGACGTCCCTCATTGTGCATCTCCAGAGAAGAAACAGAAAAACTGCTCACTGCTTCAGCATCAAACGCTCTCCAGCATTGAGAGTGTTTTAGGAATTCATTCATTGTGTTGTGAACTTTGAAGGAGCAGAAACTTTACAGCTGCCAAAGATATGAGCTCCAATTCTGGATGTTTTAGGAAATGAAGTTCATCAAATGAACACTTGATTATTGCTGATAACTCATTAAATTACTGAAGAAATCCAACATAAAAACCTGTAAACTCTCAGGCAGCTTTTGTTAAAGTTTGTCTATAATTCTATCATCATGTTCTGGAACCAGGACTCTGCAGAAGTTCCTTCAATCAGATACTTGTGTGTTTCTATTTAAGGCCTCAGGTTTGAACGTACAGCAGAGGATTAGAAAGGAGTGATTTTAATATTTAAATCAGTCCAGTAAATGTTTGGCATGAAAATTATTAAAATTTTGATTTAGATAGATTTGTGTCAAATAATATTGTAGAGTCTCACTTAAATATATCCAAATGAGTTCAGTGTATTTACATTTTATAGAATATTTGATTTCTTAATCTCAATACTGTAGGGTCTGACCCTAAATATTATAATAATGATGTCAATTTAAATAATATTTTAGTGCAGAGTCATAAACTTTAATCAGCTAAACTTACATAATAAATATCACTGTACAATCTTAACCTGAACATTCATATTATTGAGGTAAATTTACATAAATCATGATATTCTAGAGTCTTAACTGGAATATTTCTAACATAATCTTTTGTATTGTGCTGATAAACAACAATAACCCGACTTTCAGATAATATTTGTTGTCTGTGATTGTGAGACTAAATTCCTCCACATTCTGGAACTGGACTGCATTTCCCAAAATGGAAACATGGACAGAATTTAACACTCATGTATCCATGGCAACGCTAAAGTTTCTGCTTCTTACCAAAGTTCACAACACAAGTAAAGATTTTAATGTAAAACTTCAGGGATGACTGCTAACCATAAGTATTCTGATCAATACTTCATGATCAATATCAGGACAGATGTTACAACTCCAGCTGTTGCATTAGACTGCAGTTATTCACAGAGAAATTAAAACATCACATTCCTCATAAAAACTAGATGGGACTTTTATTAAATAAAGTGTTGGTGAATAAACAGTGTAAAAAGTGCAAAGCAGCTCCATTAAATCAGGAGATGTGAGACTTCCACAGCATGGATCACCATCTGCTGTGTTGATTCATAGCTGAATGTCAGAATGAACTGAGCTAGAAAAGCTGCTTTGAGCTGCAACATTACGGTCTGACAATCCAACACCATCACAGTTTTCATCTGGTTGTTTTGCTCCAACATGCTGTGAAGTTCAGTTTTTACCTGAATCAATACAGAGATTCTATTTCCAACCAAGACTGGAATAAAAATTAGAATGTTATGAGGTTATTAATGCAACTAAATCCTTTCAGATGGAAGGATTTACTTCTAAGTTCTAATTCAAGCTTTCAGTTGGAGCACATTGCATTCACAAAGAAAAACAGCGATACCTTCATAGCAACATTTAATAAACCTAAAGCTTCCCTGTTGGCTCATTGGTGGAGTTTGTTACTGAGCATCTGAACCTTAAATCCAGTGAGACGACCATCTTCAGTCGAGGCCAGTCAGAGAACTTCAAGACCTTCCATCAGCTGGACCAGATGTGGCATCATCTCCCTCTGAACATCTGGATGACAGGAGAAAAGACAGAAATCAAACACAGATCACAGAAATACAATTTATTCACTTTCATCATTTTATAAAAGTAGCATGAACTTTATTAAAACTTGACAATATCAGTAATGAAAGTAAATGTTTTTATCTTGTGTTGAAGCTAAATTTAAAGTCAATTTTAATGACAGTTTATCCTGAGAGGAGTGAGAATGGAGCTTTTCTTTCCTTTTTAGAATATTCCCTCAAAATATTCTGTTTATTATTGGCTTTAGAAGCATTTTTCTTTACTTATTTATTTTTAGATACCTCAGACTGATACACTTTGCTGGTTTGCAGATAATTTCATGTACAATGACAATAAAGATCTTCTATTATAACATATTTTGCTAAAACAAGAACTGCAAACCTTCTCAACCATCTCTCAGGCTGCAAAATTCCAACTGCGACCAAGAATTATCTGATGTAGTTATTATTATAATCTTTACTGAACCAGCCCTGGAATTAATAAAAATC
The DNA here is from genome assembly GCF_022539595.1 of Amphiprion ocellaris. Lineage (NCBI taxonomy): Eukaryota > Metazoa > Chordata > Actinopteri > Pomacentridae > Amphiprion > Amphiprion ocellaris. Next base: position 11,104,301 of record NC_072769.1, read on the forward strand.
TGTATATGGATATGATTTTCTCTGATGGGACCACTATGGAAGCTGTAGTAACAATTAACTATCCTTTGAAGGGAAAGATTAGGTCTTCTTCAAGTGGATAAAAAAATGCTCTCCCTTAAAAAAAACTAAAAACTGCATACAATAAAGTAAATCTCTTCTGCACTGCACACATACTACACTTTTGTATAACTCTGGATGTCAGAGTAAAGGCAGACAGATCCACTGATCAGCCACAACATTCTGACCACTCACAGCTGAAGAGAACAACATCCATCATCTTGTTCTAATGCAACGTTCTGCTGGGAAACCTTGACATTCATGTGGATGTTTGACATGTACCACCACCTAAACACTGCAGGACAAACAACCCCCTAGTCTCTATGGCAACAGCAGTCCTTGATGCCAGCTGCCACCCTCAGCAGGAAGAACTCAAACTGCTCAGGAGTGGTCTGAGGAACACGACAGAGCTAAGCTGTTCACCTGGGTTCCACACTCCCCACATCCAGATCTGATGGAGCATCTGTGGGATGGTCCAGGATCAGCCTGGTCTAGGTAGGACCCACCCTGCAACCCACAGGATCCACAGAATCCACAGGACATCCCCAGAGGTTCTGATGAACCACTGGATCAGAGGAGTTTTAGCAGCATAAAGGGACCAACACAGTATTAGTCAGGTGGTCAGAATGTTATACTGTTATATTGTCATGCTGATTATATGATCAGTAAATGTTACCATCAATTATAACGTCCACATTGATCAGGAAAAAAAACAAACTATCAGTTCATTCAGAAACTGTGGAGTTAAACCTAAAAACACAGACCTCAACAGCAGTTTGTTTCAAAGCAGAACACCAGCCAGTTTTCACTAAAGAAGCTTCCAGAGCAACAATTAAATGACAGTTTTGTTCTCATTAAGTTCAGTCAGCCAAAATAATGTATACACACATCAGGAAAAGAACATTTTTTATAGATATTTCATTTATACAAGTACTTCTACACATATAGATACCTGTCTCAAAGTTTAATCAAATCATGACAACTCTGTGTCCTGTTGTACGATGTTTTCCCAACAGATGGCGCTACCCTCATGAATGGAGCATCAACAAGTGACGTCTACAACACAACAGAAATGTCTGGAAGCCAGTGGCCACCACTTTGAGCACCTCTTGTAATTGTAGAGGCCAAAGATAACTTTTATTAATCTCATGACGTCTGAATAAATTTGGTATTGAAATATTTATGCAAGTTTTTCTTTTCCTGATGTGTGTAAACATTATTTTGGCTGACTCTGTATAATGGGTTTCTGACAGGTCACCAGGCAACATCTTTTTATAATAATGACAAACATACCTGCATTCTACAGGAGTGATTTTCCTCATGTGCAGGTAAAGATGTGTGAGGAGCTTAGAGATGACAGGAGCAGGAGTCATCCTCACTAATTCAGCTTCCACTTAGAAACAGAAAGATCACAAACAAACACACTGATATACTCTCAAACTTTCAGCCTCACAGCCTCAAAATATCTGTTTAGGAAGTGTTGTGTTTCTAAATTCTGCTGAAAGCATTGACAGACATTCTCTTACAAGGTTGTGTAAAAAGCAGCCTGTCCTCTGAGCTACTGAGAAATCTTCCTGAACAAAGTTTCTACATGTAAATCAGCTCAACAAAAACTAAAGCCTCAGTCAGAGATGACAGGTATCGCAAATTATAAACAACTTTCTTTGTTAACTCAGACTTTCTGCTTCAACCTCACATAAAAGGGGGAGTTTAACTCGTCAGGTGACTGAAAATGAACGGCTTGTGCAGTTCTAGATCCAAAAGTAGGATGTTTCAACTCATGTTTTACTGCAAATACATGCAATAATAAATAAATACAATGGCTGGTTGTTAGTTTATTCACTATTAATGTCACTTTATATACTGGATTGAACTTGAGCAGTGGAAGAGAGAAGGAATTTAATGAAATTATGGAGATTCAGAGAGGTAATGCTGCACAATGTTAAGCGTGGTTTAATTCAAACCAGCTGAATGTTAAACTTCAGTGCAGCTGAACGGGTTTCAGTTAACCTTAAAGTAAAATAACTTTTTTAAAAGCTAAAATACACAGCAGAGAAATACAGGTTGAGAAGGTCATCCTAATAATGACGGACAGCAGCGACAGCAACTAACACAGGTGTTCAGCGGTAAGTTAGCCACCTATGTTAATTAGCCCGCTAGCTAACTTAGCCGCTTAGCTAGCTAACGCGTCAGGACCAACTGCTCAAACACGACAAAACACAACTCTTCACAAGTCGCTGATTTAACGTACAACAAAACAACGCTACTGGTTAGAAGTATGTATCTTCTTACCGTGTTTTACTCCAAAAACAAGATCAACAGCAGCCAGAGATGCTACCAGACGTGCCGACCATAGATACACATAGACTAGATACGCCAGGGCGCTGTCTTCTATATTATCTATGGTCTGACCAATCACTGCTCTCTGGCTCCGCCCTCCGAGAATCTTGTTGTCGTTTGGCTCCACACTTGCTGATGACCACTTCCGGTCTCAGAAAATGAAAAATCGGACCTTTTTTCGTTTCTGTCTCTTACTGATTTAACTTTCTTGTTATTCTACATATAAAACGAAAATCAAAGCATTTTAAAAAAATCGTATATCCCTTTTTGATCATGAAAAGGAAAAACGCCTTGTATTTCAATTTTAATTTTTGTATTTTAAAACGAAAATCAAATAACCACTCGTTTTTTGTTTTTCAATACCCGTTTCAGAACGGAAAATCCAATTACCAGATCCGTACACGGACCCACCACACACACCTTTGACACACTTCCACACATTAGTTGAGGAGCCGCGAAAACCTGGTCGCGCCAAACTATTTTACATCTGGCGCGAAGCTCTCCAGCAAACTACAGCGTCGGATGAAGAGTCCAGCCACTCGTCTGGCCCGGATTCTGCCACCAGCGCGGATGAAGCCGATCTTATCGAATGAATTGATCATTCCAGTGACATGTAAGTCTGTATTCATGAGAAGCTGTTTGTTTTGAGTTGGAGAAAAGTAAAGAAAGTATAATATACATGTAACGCCGCCGAAAGCATTCCGCGCAAAATACGCATCATTTTTACAAGTCATGTGCTGCGCACAGCTAACGTACCACGTAACTTTTTCTGTGTGCAGCATTTACAATGTTAGGAAGGAGGAGGAGGAGGAAGAGGAGAGAATGGAGGTCTCCTGCTGTCCTGGTACCCAGCGAGAGGTAGAGGGACAGACCGTCCTCCAGCCAGGAGACGCTGCAGCAGCCGCTCCACCAGCGAGCGCTCCGGGCCAGAGGCACTCCCTACAGCTGGATGGAAAACTGAGAAGGAACCTGACAGCTTACCTTCTCTGCCACATTTCCTGCCTGCCGAAAAGGAGGCCAGGTGTCCAGCCACCTCTGTCAGAATATGTGGACAGCCCTTCTCCATCAGACCTGTCCAAGTACTTGGACCAGGAGACCATCAAAATACTGTTTCTGATTCAACTCACTAAAAACGATTTTCTTTTATTTTCAAATGCACTTTTTATGGTCTGACCATGGTTTTGTACATAAAATATGTGTGTTCATAAGTATCTGGCACACTTAGAAATTTGATTGCACTATTGTAAATAATTTGTTTTGATGTTGATGTCTCTGCAAATTTTGCAGTTTTGTTTATTTTCTTTTTTTTTTACAGGTTACAAAATTGATCACATCTCAAAAAGCAAATTATGTACAGACTCCAAATAAATTTCCTGTGGTTCCAAAGGATATTGTGCAACTTTTTTACATTTACAAATTTGAGGGATACAGCTATGCAATTTCTGTATTTTGAAATATATGTGAAAAAAACAAAAAACATTTTCTTTTTTTTAAGGTTTATTGCACTTTTAAGCAATTTTTTGTAGTAGTTAAGACATAAGTCAATACATATTAAAATTTGGGATATCAGGGTTATTTTGATGTAAAGCAGATAAAAAATACTCCAAAAAATGGCACTACAGCATGTAAAAAAGTAAAAATACGTCCTGGCGGACTTGCACAATGGTGGGTCTTAAAGGGTTAAAAGAAAACTTTGATCAGTTTGAAAGGAGCCAAACATTTGGAACAAAGTGCCAAGGAGATCAGAAAGCATCGATGGACCAACTTATTGCTTGTTTTGGTGTTTTTAGGATAAAACATAAAGCAAAGACTTACCGATGAGCTCTGAAGCTTGCGGATGTGCTGTTCCCACGGCAACAGCCCAAGTGCAGAAACTCTGTCACAGTTCCGATCCTAAATATGACAAAGTGAAAGCATTTGATTTAACTGTGACTGTGGGACAGCTCACTAAAATACACAGCATGGCTTGCTCTAAGGTCCTGATCGATCGTCTCTCCATGTTGCCGATAATTTATAATTAATTCATTCTTACCTGCACTGTTGTTTCGTTGTTCCACGCCCACAAATGAATGCAGCTTTCTGCTTTGGAATCGCTCATATGGATCCTGCTGCTGTTATTTAACTCCTAAAAACAGCTGGAAGCAACAAACTTAATGTCAGATCCATTTTGGACAAAAAAAGTCACTAATCTCAGCTTAGTCGGTTTTACTTCAAGTTTGTCATGGATGTGAAATGGTAGAGCAGCACGAATGAGGAAGGTGTTTTGTAACTTTGACAGTAAAATTTGTTTATTGTTCTGATATTTTCCAATCAACACTGGCACTGAAATGTGGAAAAAGTTCTCCATAAATCACCTCACACAGCTGGCTTGTGTCTATCTGTTAATGTGAGAGCATGCAGGTCAGACTGGTGCTGGACTGTTGTCTCATCTTTAACAGAAAAGTTAATTCAGATGCAGAATTAACAGACACGTTCAGTTGCCATCAGATTAATGGGAAAGAGTCTGAAGAGGCTTAACCTTCAGCTCCTGAAGAGGCTTAACCTTCAGCACCAAAGACAACTAAAGTTGTCTTTGGTGCTTTGCGATGTTTATGGATGGTCGCTGAGCCCACCTGCTGCTGCTAAAACATCGCTGATAGTCATTTAATGCTGCTTTCACCTGCACTTGGGCACCTTAAGTTGCATTTACTGAAACCAGGACATCAGAGTTATTAGATGTGGAGTGGCTGAGGCCCCTCTGGTGCCCCGTTGGAGACGTCCCTGCATGAATGAAGCATCAACATACGGCTACTCTTAATAAAGAACACATGCTGCTCAATGCAACAGAGTCAAATTATACACAGAAAGAAAAAAAAAACTCTGTTAGAGACACTGTGAAAACCACCTGTTTTGTTTAATTTCATAATAGACACAGAAAAATAATCTACAAAAGACCAAATTAAGCAACCAGATAACCACAAAATGACAGTTTTTTCTCCCCCAGACCCCCAAAAGAAAGCACAATGTATAAGATGTCACCCACTGCTCCAGTCACATGACTTCACGACGACATCCCGAAGGACCACGCATGGGTTTACATTTTGGGGTAAATGTGGGGAAAGTTACACAAACACGCTCTAACCAGCAGCACCCCATCGTGAGGAGCTACAGAACAATCTTTGGCGTCGTTCTCGGTGCAGCCGGTCAGCCAGACATACATGGAGGAGGGCGGGAACTAGTCGGCAGAGGACAGAGAGACTCAGGAAGAACGAGTTTTGTTAACGGAGGTATTCAGCTGAAGGAAGTTTTCTCTAAAGGTGTTCAGACACAGCGAAGTCAGTTTCAGCCTTGCAGCATTAATTACCCACAATCTGACTGTTTGTGGAGCCAAATGTAGCTAAACAGCAGCAGAGTGGGTGTGTTTGACCCTTTTTCTTTTAATCTGTTTCCTGTGAAGTAGATTATATGTGGTACATAAAAACACACTTTAGTGCTGCATTTACTAAATATCAGCAGAACTGGCGCATTATTTCCAGTTAAGTTAGCCTGCAAGCTAACCCTGCAGTCAAACCAGGTAAACAGCCTGAACTAGCTTTTTGTTGTGGTTTTATGTATTTCTAGATAAAAGCAATGCAATAAACTGCATTGGTTTTTGTAACTGTAACAGCAGCTTCCAACTTCCGGCCAACTGACATGACTGGAACGCAACGCTTGCAAATGAACGGCTGCAAATTCACCACGGCTAGCAGAATATTAACACGGTCATTTCATGTGTCCACTTTCACTTGGTAATAAACTGCTACACACATGTAATAAAAGCAACTCATAGCTCATTTGTGTGGTTTATATGGTGAGATCAGCTCAGAGTTCAGCACTTGTAAGTGAGAACAAGGGCTAGTTATCCAAATTTTCACCCCATTTCTGCAGATTTTGGGCCCTGCTGAAACATTTTCTGTTTTGTTTCTGACACAACTCTGCCGCTAACTTGCATCAAATTGCTTCCTATCTTATAGTTGATTATATATGTAATCGCGCTGTCTTAAACTCACTTGGCTTTCTGTCTGAACACACATCGGAAAAAATAAAGAGTCTCAAGTGACATAACGGCATCTACAAACATTCACAACTCAAGAAATGCACTGACAAGTTGAGTAGAGGTTGAAAGCCAAGCCACGACTTGCACTTTTGCATTGAGCGTTTACAGTCCTGCATAGATCTTTTTCATACTTTTTCAATACAAACTAAGGCGTTTTGTTATATTAAGTTGGTTTGAGTCAATAAGCAGAGAAAAAAGAAACTTAATTCATTTAAAATAAAATAAAAAAAACAAAAAATAAAACAATTCAAGTAGGCTACAATCTTGTCGATTCTCCCCTCTCTCACAGGCGGTTCCTCCATCCAGGAGAGGAGCCCAGAACTTTTTCAATTCAAGTCTTTTTTTTTTCCCCCCCCAGAAAAGGTCCAGTGTGATTAAACAGCACCAAAAACACACTGAGCAAGAGAGGGGCATCAAACTTACACTTGCTCATTATTGTGAAAGGGGGAAACGCGTCCTTACCCAGTCATACAGAATAATCTGGAAAGAATTTAACAGTATATAGTGTATTTTATGTACATACACACATTCAAATCAACCTCACCACTCACGCACACAACATGTTTTTCTCCCTGTGTAAATTACAAATAATTTATCAATATTAATTTAAGCTACTACTTAACAGTCATTTGTGGGAGCAGAGGTGACCAACAATAAACTTCTACAGACACGACAATTCCCACATCTGAGACAAAAGACAGAAAAACAAAAAATCTTTACTCGGTCTGTTTTTCTTTTTGTACTGCAAGAACAAGAGTCTTGTGATTCCACATAAGCTTAAATACAAATTATATTATGTAGCGTACTACTACTCTCATCCGTACCACCGCCACCACCTCGCTCACACTCATTCCACAGTGATCAAGGTCGGTCATATGTAAACATGTTGACAAAAATAAAAACAAGCGGAACAAAAATAAGTGTTCTCGTCATTCACGCCGTCTTGTTCTCATACCCGGTTCATTAGAAAAAAGACAGTTAAATTAATTCATCATTGCCACTTGTAGCGAGGAAAAACTGATTCTCCTTTAGGTCCGTTTCAAAAGAGGCAGTGGAGCCCCGCCCACTTCATACCGCATCATCCTGTCAGTCAAAGTGAAGATTCCTATTGGTGGATGTCTCCAGGAGGCTGTGATGTCACAACGCTGGCATCGCCTCCTGCGTCGTTATTGGTCAGTGGGTTTTCCTCTTTATGTCTCCACCCTGGCTTTGGTTCGCATCTGGGTTTGGAAAGGATGGAGATTTTGAACAGCCGGTGAAAAATTAAGTGACAAATCATGTCTTTGTGTCTGAGATTCAACAGCCTGAACCGCCGGTTCATGGCACTAACATGAACATTAAAGCCTCAGTTTGCGTTATTACGGCTATACGCAGTGCAGCATCTAGCAGCTAGTGGTGGCTAGAGGTTAAATCGCTGGTGGAGGCCAAAAACAGAGCAAAAAGTAGAGTCAGTGGCCAGAAACTGAACTCTGTTTGTCACTTGTTGTTTGATATCTACATGTCTGATAGATGTGTAAATGTGCAACCGTTTGCTCACAAGTACATAAACTAATAATATTTTTATGTTTTCAACTGTTCAAAAGGCCCAAACAGAATTAAGACTTTTAGTCGATCGTCAGAAGATTTTTTTTAGCAGCGTTCTAGTTTTTAAAAAAAAAAAAAAAAATTTATTAAGGCTAATTCTCTGGTTTAAGCTCACTGTAAAGTGAACATGTTTAGGTCCTGGATGGTTGGTCAGGCAAAACAAGGAATTTGAAGACATTTTGAAACAACTATCTGACTTTTTAAATCAAACGTAGGGCTGCCAAATATATCAGTACTGACATTGCGATGTGCACATGGGCAACACAACTAATTCATTTTACCTATTAAATCAGCATCTTAAAGTCAAGGTGCCTTGAAAATAATTATGATTTTTTTTCATATTGAAATACGGCAAAAAACACAAAGTACTGCAACATACATTTTTTCAATATCGGTGAGCCCAAGTAACATGACTGATCAATTAATCAAGAAAATAACAGGTACATTCAATGAAAATATAGTTAGAAAAGACCACAATTTTTGCAGATTGAATAAGTACACAGAGCAGTTTGCAGGTGGGAAAGGGTTTGAATTTATACACAGCCCCTTTAGCAAGAGTAAAGTCCTGTTAAAAAGCTATTAAAAAATAAGAAAGAAATTTCACATGAATCTGTAGGAGGAGCAAAAAAAATGCAGCTCGACAAAGTAGAAACATTAAACTGCATCTCTGAAATGGTAGCAAACTTTTTTGTCCAATGGTGATATAATAATTTAATAGCATTGGTTACTGGACATGGAAAAATAAAACTTCTACAAGACAACAAACTTTGAGATCTATGGATACACTTCTGCAAAGAAACGCATTCAGTATTGAAACTCAACTAATATTTAGTGTACAGCCTGAGGTGTATCAAAATGAGCTGGTGCAACAGGCCGCTGGAGTTGGTTTTACACGTTTTACTGGCAACAACTATTTTCAAACAAGATGGGCAGAGTGTGAGTTTCTGTCTCAGATGGTCAGATGGTTCTTTGACCCTGAGAGCTGTGAATAATCCTGGTGAGATTGGACTATGGCCGTCAAGTCTCTGCTTACAGCTATAAATACACATGATTTCAGCCACAGATGAAGTTAAATTACAGGGAAGAGGCCAAGCAGCTGCAACAGGTACAACATGGAATAAACTGTTGATTAATAAGGGTTCATCAAAGACTTTTGGATTTGTTCTTGGAAAGAAAGTCAAACCATGTGTCCCCGAGACAACAGCCAGCCTGAGCAGAAGAACTGTTTAATTTTTCATAACTCAGGCAGCTAAATCACACATCGCAGTTTCACATGTTAATCAGACTGCTGCTCTCCAATCAAAGAACCATCTGCACATCGCAGGAGGAAACGAGCTCCTCGGTATGCATTCTCGACAGCATACCGCTGAGAAACAATACATCTTCAGTAGCTCTAAAACACATTTCTGCTGTGCTACAGCAACAGAGGTCAAACCATGCCGAACACCAAATATACTGGAGCAAGCAGAAAGTCTAACAACAAAGCAGCTGAGCAGAGGACGACAGGTCGACTTGACATAGACAGATGGAGAGAGAGAGGGAGGAGGAGGAGGAGGAGGAATGCAGATTACCTGAGAAAGCAAGCTGCAAGTGAGGAGGTAGGGCAGCCTGCGACCCTGACTGGAGACTCTTATACAGATCTGAGGAGAGATGGAGGGAAGGGTGGACAGATGAGAGGAACGATAGCAACAACAACCACAGTCGTAGGCAACATGGAAAAGATGGCGCAGAGAGATGTTAAGGTGGAACTGGAGTGGCAGTGAGGTGTGCATAAACAAGAATCAAAGACTTTATGTTAATCCCCGGTCTGCAGCAGCTGCTCAACACTGTGGGAGTTTATACAACTTAAGCAGAAAGACGAGGAACCGTGTAAGTGGACGGCCACGGCAGGTCAGGATGCTGTGGGGGAGGAGTCTTGTCCTGTGCCTTGAAGATCATGAAAAAAGCGCTGAGGTCTCATGGTAACAGAGGATGATGTCACACTGTTGCCAGGGTAGCGGAGGGGGGGATGTAAACAGCAACCAAGATAGCATGTAGCATTTGCCATGCGGTTTAAATGGGCGCAAAGATGGAGACAACAAAAGAGGAAGGCAGTAAACAAAAAATAAGGCAGAGTGTGGCAGTAGAGATGTGGGGTGCAGCAGGCACAGTGGAAGACATATATATACAAATATGTAAATGATTGGTATTTAGCATTTTTAGCCCCATTTTTCAGGTAAATCGTAATGTTTCATTTGCAGTTTATCATCTTCTAGTAGTTAAGCTTCACATTAGGCAATTACAGAAAATTATTTAAAAGCTATTTAACTGACAACTGTTGCAGTTGTCAGTTAAAGTGCAATTTTTACAAATTACTGCACTGCTTGTCTGTACAGTCTGTAGGAAAATAAATCTGTATCAAGCATAGTTTCCTCGGTTTTTTAGAAGAGGAAGCATAAAAATCACTCAGCCACAGCTTCACAAATGTTGTTTAACCTGCATACAATTACTGCTGCTGTCCGCCAAGTGAGGTCGTGAGGTTTATCATTACAATAAAACGCCAGAAAAATGAGCTACATTCAGCAAATATGACCTAAATATCAGGGGGCAATGCTTGTAAAAAGTAGATGGTTTGATCCTCTGACTGAACGAATGTCATCCTTCAAAAAATAAATCTCCAGAATGACACCATTTATCAAGAGAAAGACACTAAAAACAAAAATATTTATTGGACTTTTAACTTTCTGACTGTCCTTGACATACTTTTCTGTGATGTGTTGTTCAAGCCTCAGCTTAAACTTGTGATATTTTATCAAAATCACTGTTATTGCACGTTTCACTTAACAAAAAAAAAAAAACTGAAAAATAAACTATTTGTAGTAAATAGATTCTGTAAAAAAAAAAAAAAAAAAAAAAATATCTGCACCTTGACATATCTGAAGTCATGACTGACTCAGCTGTCACTAACAGTCATGTCACAAAAATGTAGTTATTCAGGAGCTTTTAGATGAGGTGGGCTGAGCTGTGGATGTTTATACAGAGCACATAGGATGGAAGCAAGTTAAATTTAAGTAGTGAAAGATCTATACTTTGTAGAGTCACCATATTGTTTTCCAGTATTTGTACGCAATTGCAATACATTTTACATGCTGATTCTAGGTTTTTAACATTTTAATTTTGTTAAAACAATTATCAAGGAAATGTAGCTTTCATCGTTTTTTGTTTTTTTCAGATTTTTGGCATGATAACTTAGTCGTGGTGTTTTCTTTACTTCTATGGCTGTGCTGTTTCCACAGAGGTGCAGGTCTGTGAACAATGAGCCCACAGCGAGTAAAAGTATGGCAGTAGCAGAAAATGCCCAAAACTTGCTTGGGGTTCAGAGGGTTTAAGGATATCTTACATTTTTCTTATTGTATACAAATGCCACAAACCAAACCAGACCAACAATGAATTGATCAGCCTCACAAATATTTCCTCAGTAACGTTTTCCTTGGTGCTGCAGAGCTCCACTGTTGCCCCCAAAACATCTTCAAAAACATCAATAAGCCACTCGTTGTTCTGTCCTGCAGCTATAAGTAACTACAGACAGTAATGTGTATAAATATAAAGCTGAAAACACCCTCACTCCCCGCCTAAAAAAAACACTCCTGTATTTTATTTATGTTTTGACAACATCTATAGAGTAAGTGTGAAGCTAACAGGACATCAGAAAGTGTTGAGAGACACACAGGCTAACATACTGAGAGTAGACAATGAAATATTACCAGTCACATGTTTTAAAAATAAATATATCAAATAAAAAGAAAAAAATCTAGCTTACCCATTAGGTCGCTCTGTGCTAGCGGGTATCCTGAGTTGGAGCTGGGGGCTGAGCCCATGCCAGCTGCCCCTGGGGCTCCAGGAGGGCTGAAATTGAGCAATGAGGGAAACTGGAAGGGTAGCGAGACGGGCACAAGGCCTCCTAACATCCCGAAGCCCAGGGGCAGAGCAGAGGGGCTGCCCAGGAGTGGAGAGCCTGCGTTTGATACCTGCAGAAAACAAATCACACATTTCTTGATTCATTCAAAACTGTAACGTCAAAGCTTTTTTCCCCACCGTGTTCTGTATGAAGACTAACCTGTGAGAGGTGTGATGTTGTCGAGGACGTGGCCAAAGTCCCTGAAGCCGCCCAACCATTTCCTGCTTTTGAGCCCTGGTTGGCCCCGCCCACCACCCTCTGCCTCTGCCCATGATTGGCTGAGACTGAAGGTGAAGAAGAAGGGGGAGTTTTGTCTGGATGACTGCAGACTGCTGATACCACTCCTTTGTTGTTGATGCTACTGTTGCTAGTGGTGGACTGAGATTTCTGCCCCCCAGCGAAGCTGCAGCTGCCCTGCGTTTGCTTCACCTGCCCGCCGCCCGACACACTGAAGGGAGGTCGAAAAGTTTTGGGGGTTTTGGGAGAGTACTGGTGCTGCTGCTGCTGTTGGCTGGGGATCATCTGATGGGAGAGCGGGTGGGAGGGTGAGGATGATGGGGAGGGGGAGGAAGAGGGAGGTGGGGTGGGTGCAGGAGGCCGAGGGGTGAGTTTGATGATGGGGGACGAGTTGCTGCTGTGGGAGGACTTGGTGAGGGTGGCCTGCATGGGTGTGATGAAGTTGGGCTGGTGGTGATGGTGTGTGTGGGATTTACCTTGAGAGGAGTGTGAGGTGTGTGAGGTGGGGGATGGTGAGGAGGCAGCAGGGGAGGGGGGGCAGAAGGACTGCAGTCCGTGGTGGGAGGTAGAGTTGGAGCGGGACTGAAGCGAAGGGGAGGAAGAAGGCGTGATGTTGCTGTTGACAATGCTGCCGTTGCTGCTGATGCCGCTGGACTTGGCAATGCTCTTCGTCAGTCCTGGAGTGGCTCCCATAGTTCCCAGTATCCCTGCTGGGCTGGCAAAGCCTTTCTGATGGGGGGGCAGCAGAGGGGAAGCTGTGGGAGGAGGTCGCTGCTTTGGAGGCGAAGGGGAGGGGTGTGGATGCATTTTGCCCATCACGGAGCTCGGCCTATGATTGGGCAGTGCCATGGCAACATGTCTCTGAGTCTGGGTTTGGCCCATAGATCCTTTGATCGGGCCGTAGTGTCCATCTGCAGTCCTGGAGGCCAACGACAGGCCTGCTGCCTGCACACGAGCCATGGAGGAGACCACTGGAGAGGAGGAAGAGGAGGTAGAAGAAGAGGTTGGTAGCGTTGTGGATGTTGGCAAGTTCCCAGCAGACGCAGCTGCCAGCGGAGCGTTCTCCACCTTCGACAGGGAATGTTGCTGTGTCGTGGATGCAACCGAGGTGGAGAGCTGAGTGGCCGAGGGGTAGTGAGGGGTGACGGGGGGAGGAGAAGAGGTGGGGATTTGTAGCGGAGGGGGCGACAAGGGACTGTCCGAGGGACCGAGGCCCTTGGAGGCATTGCTGAGGAGGGCCAGGGCGTGAGAGATGGAGTCCAGAGAGGGAGCAGTCAGGTCCTCGTCCAGAGAGTCCGACAGACAGATGGGCTCCGAGGGCGAAGACGAGGAGAGGGGCTGGCGGCTGGATGTCAGAGCAGATGTGGAGGTGTGCAGAGATGGAGTGGCGGTCATGGTGAGGGGCGTTTTGTGGATCCAAAGACCCTCCTAAAGAACAGACGACACGTAGTCAGTAACCTTAAACATCATCAAGTCTGATCTCAGGAGAAACCAGCATTTATGTGGCCTTTATTTCCTCTGTTTCACAGGTAATGTAGAACTTATTTGGGCAGGATTAACACAGTGTAAGTACTGTGTTTAATATAAGGTACAAAAAAAACACAACTCTCCAGTGTACAAATTATGGACAATATAATCTATTTCAGTTTGGGTTTAAAACTGCAATTCTGGAAAGGCACAAGATGAGGCAGAGATAGTTTTATTATTTCACAATCATCTTTCTTACACAGGTTCACATTAATCAAAGTGATGCAATAAAAGAGAAAAAAAATCAGCTGCATGTTTTTTTTTTTTTTAATAAAGATTGACTATGTAGTCTGAGTTGCTACTCACCTTGGCTTTCGCCTTGGGTCCAGGCACCATCCTCTTCTTGACTCTGAACGGAAAAATAAAAGCAAATATTCAACCTGAGCAGTTTGTGTTACTGGAGAAAAATGAGCTGTGGTAAAGTCGATACTTACAGGTTTCCAGTGAGGTGATTGTGAACGGTGAGACTTTCCTTGAACAGAATCCTGAGACAAAAGCAATTAACAATGTTAACGGCAGAAATCAAAAATGCCTGGATTCATGTCAGGTTACATTTCTAATTTCTAAGTAATTATTATGTAATCTAATTTCTTAGCAATTAGGTTTATTATAGAAGAATTTTTTATCAGTTATAGCAAGCAGATCAAGAGAAAAACACAGGACACCATGTCTGTGTTTGAACAAGAACATCAAAGCATCTTAAAGTTAAGATTTTACTTGATCTATGTCTTAATGTTCCATTTGCTGAACATGTCTAAAATGTTATTACTTGTAATACTTACTTGTCTTGTTATATATACTGTATGCATCTATTGAACAGTGAGTGCTAAAGATCTGTGCTGATTTTGTTGTTGTTGCTGCAGTTTTAGCACCTGTCATATTGCCGTTATTTTTTAAACATCTTTCCAAATCAGTGTAGTTGAAAATTAGCGAGTCGGTTAACACATTTACAGAAATGTTTATCATCTGTGTTCCACTGCAGCACAACAGCGTCTGCTTGTAAAGCAAACTAAACCAGTGTTTGTCAATATTTTCACAAGCCTAATTACTGTTACCTCGGCTACATATCCACTGTCAGCACCAATTTAACTTGCCAATGAAATCACTTTTCTAGCATGCTGTAACCTTAAAATCTACTGTCATTTTCCCTTTAAAAATCTCAAATATGCCTTACATTATGTACACACTGCACCTGCTGTTGTGCAATACTAAAAAAAATTGTAAAAAAGAAAACAGATTTCAGCAGATGGGATGGCAAAATGTTTTTAGAAAGAAATTTACAATATATAACTTGAATTTAATAGTTGCATCTATAAAATAAAAAGAAAATATTTGTAGACTGCATTTAAACTATGTCTAAAAATGTCAATATTCTTTTTAAAAAATGGAAACTTTATAGTTATTCACAGATTTTCAATGTCATTTTACATTGCACATCTGAATTAAACATCTATTTTGGTTAATATCTGAGTAATTCGCAACAGTGTAGATCTCTGTAAAATAAAAACTAAGAACTCAGTAAAATTAGACTTTTTTGAGGTTGAATATGCTTTAAATAAATCAAATCTATTCGCTACCACGAAACTAGTAGGAGCAGTAAATGTAGAAGAAATGTATAAATTCAATATAGGTTAAGCCGGTATTTACGACAACTGTGTAATTATGGGTAATACACATACTTTTACTACCTGGCTATTTCAATTCAATTCAATTCAATTCAATTCAATTCAATTCAATTCAATTCAATTCAATTCAATTCAATTTTATTTATATAGCGCCAATTACAGTCAAATTGTCTCGAGACGCTTTACAGAATCCATATGCCTGACTCCCAGAGCAAGCCAAAAGGCGATAGTGGCAAGGAAAACACCCTTTTAACAGGGAAAAAAGCCTCGAGCAGAACCCGGCTCTAATGTGGGGGGATCCATCTGCCTGCTGGCCGGGCGGGTTGAGAGGGACAGAAGAGGTAGAGAGGTGGAGGTAGAGGGGTAGAGGTATTTTAAGGTGAGTTAAAAACAGCCAGAGTTGCAGCTCAATTTTATTGTCTAATATATAATAAACATTGTGTGATTATCTAGAATCTTTCAAATTTAAACTTTTATGAAGTGTCTCACATGATATTTTTCACACTTTGGCATGAATTAGGGGGTAAACACAGGTGTTATAATGACAATAATTAGGGCTCTGTGCATAACAGAAAAGACCATTCATTAATAGGATTCAGGACACCTGTATTTATCTCCTATTCCATGCCAAAACGGCTGCTATGAAAAGGGTCTGGTGATAATGAAACTGTGCATCTGTTGCTGTATTTTTTTGTAATAAAGCTTTGCTGTAATTATTCATCCTCAAACTAATATTGCTGTTTTTTTTTTAATTCACTTACTCGCAAGTAAGTGTACTAAATTGCTGCAAAACACATTAAGCTCTGATCTCTCATCTCTGATCCAGATGTAATTTATGCCTGTGCAGGTGTTCAAGCTCAGTATCAAACGTACAAAAGATAAACAAGTTGTTTCATAAGCTAGCAGAAAAAATTATTTCATTACACCAAGGGGATTAGTTTCAAAAAGATTTCCCAGACACTTCAAATTCACAGTTTGCAGCACAAGTTTGCAGCCGATAGATAATACAGCAACAAACCATCCAGAGTTAGAAGGGGCGAAATTTCTCCAAGGGGTATCATTAGTGAGCAAAAGTATCAGTACAGACTTCAAAAACACCTCATTGCATTGAAATTCTGTCCAAAAGCTACAGAAAAGTCAACTAAAATATGCAAGAAATAAATGGAATGATCTGCAGAGCTCTAGGAGTCTCATTTATGAAGTGATCAGACCAAACTGGAACTGTGTAGATGGATGAATTGTCGTGGATCAGTCATTTGTCTGGTGTGAGAATTGTACGAGGACTGTAGGATAAGTACATCGTTCTAACAGGGAAACATGGAGGTGGCTTTATCCTGTTGTGTTACTGTTTTGCTGCTGAAGGAACTCAAACACTTATTGGAAGTCAAAAAGTTAAAAATATTATTAAATGCTGACTTTTAGGGTTGAATTTTTGGGTAGTTTTTAATTAAATAATTCCAGCTATACTCCACTTTAGTAGTATCAGTTAGCTCAATTTAATGTTCTGGAAAAAAGTCAAATATTCATTATAAAGGTTTCTTTATTTAACTGAAGTTTAGCTAATATATTTTCACTAAATTTTATTCACATTACTAAAATGTTGTGAATATTAAGGGGGTTGGAATAATTGTGACTGCACAGCATCACAATTATTCGAATATTCATTTCAATCTTGATTTTGGCGCCTTACAAATAAATGACCATGATCCACTGCAATATTGACATTTAAAATGCTCAATTCATAGAGAACAGGTCATGTAAACAAAATCACTTGGTTTCTACTTGGGTAAATCATTTAAATTAACATCTTACTTCGCTCTTTTTAAAGTAATTTCTGGTCACACTGTTGCGTGAGGAGACTAGAGGGTCTTCTAGAGTTAACTGTCCTATTTAAAGTCTTATTTTGATGCAAAGATTTGGACATTAGCTGGAAACACAACATGGAGGTGCAAGTAGCATTCTGCTTATTTAAATGTTAAAGTGCAATAAAAAGATTTGGTCCTACAATCAATGAATAATCACTGTGAAAAAGGACGACAGGAAAAGGCCTGCTTAACAGACAATTAAGACACTGGCCAATCAGAGGCCACTAAGCTCTGCTGTTCTGCACAGGAGAACTCTCTTTCCCTGTTCATGGAAGTTTCAGAAGTGAGTGTTTGCTGGGACTGTTCAGACGTATATTTGGTGTTGCCTGTCACTTGCTCTGTGGGCGTGCATTTTACTGGTAGGCTGAATATGTTCTTTGTTTATATTTAAGATCATAGTTGCTGTTACATGTTTATGCAGTTTTGGATACTTATTGTTGGCTTATTTCTATTTTTTTCTTGTTTATAGAACCACACATAAGGATGCATATGTGTAACTTCTGTTACGAATAAAGGAGAAAAAGGGAACGCCTTGTATTGTATTCGGACCGATGTCCCCCTGGCGGCCACAACTTATTGACCGGTGAAAGTTCACACAGTCGTTGAATCTGCCAAACAATCATGATCTAAATTTTGGATAAAATAGTCCAGATCATCTTTTCGGTCATAATGGTTATAATTTAAAGGCTATGTAACCACAATGACACATACAGACGCACAACGACACACACATACGGACCTGGTCTGCATCCAGCCCTTAGGCCATAGTGGTTTGACCTCATTCTCTAAGAAGGCCTTGAGGTAGTCCTCCACAGACAGAGTGCACTGATTCTCCATCTCATAGCAGCTCAGCTTCACTCGTACCAAGCTGCACAGCAGGTTCCTGCACAAACACAAATCGCTCAGTGTTGAAGTCTAAATTAGGTTGCAGATGCAGAGCACATAATGACATGTTTCAGCGAGTCAGATGTAGTAATCAGTGTTAAAAATTCTCAAGGTTCTTCTCATTTTATTCAGACACAAATTCCTTATTCAGGGTTGCTACATTCATGCAGGAATAAAATTCAGGTTTTTT
Source organism: Amphiprion ocellaris (assembly GCF_022539595.1). Lineage (NCBI taxonomy): Eukaryota > Metazoa > Chordata > Actinopteri > Pomacentridae > Amphiprion > Amphiprion ocellaris. Next base: position 11,122,623 of record NC_072769.1, read on the forward strand.
TCTGCAACTTTCAATGATCTGTTAAAAGAAATATTCATGACTTGGTTTCCTTTTTTTTTTCCATATTGAGGCCTTTTGAGGGCCTCCTGATCAATCTTTAAGGCCTGTACGAGTTCAGTGTACTGGATTAGACACCAACCAAGGAGAACAACAGAGAAGAAGAAGACAAAAGAAGACATGATGAGAAAAACAAACCAGAAAAAAGCAGCAAACCTGCAGCACCACAAACATACTGCATGGCATCCAGTCAAGCTATTCCTGCAGGACTGTTTTGGATCATTACCTGAGCTTGTCATCCCAGACAAACTTCTTCCGTGGGCCCATCACTCTTTTCCCAGGTTTCTCCTCATCCTCCTCTTCTGAGCCGTTTTTATCGCCCTCCTCGGACTGCTGCCTGCAGGATGACAAACAGCAACAGATGAGGGAAAATGGAAGAGCAGCTTGAATAAACTTTATCAAATTACCTTAATTTAATACAAAGAAAAGAAAGACCGTGTTAAACTCATCAAAGTCAGCAAGTTGAACGTGATTCATCTTATAAGTGTGTAGGGCTTCATACTGATGTGAAACTGAACTGGTCAGAGTGGTTAAAGTACTTTAAAGTCATCAAGTCACTTTTAAATGTTTTCTGTGCTTTCATGCTGTTGTATGTTTAGGTGGCAGCATTTCTGCCAATAATAAAACCAGGTTTTTAGGTTCATAGAAAAAGTTAGGTTGTATAACTGGGCCGACACCTGGCTCAGAAGCAGAACAAGAATTAGGTATTTTTAGAGGTCTGAAAAGTGTGTTGAGTAACCAGTTTAAGATGACAAAATGCTCCACAGAACAATTTAGATTTTTTGTTTCCACAGCAATGAAACTTTTGCACAATTTGTTATATTTTTCCTGAGATATAGGTTATGTTCACAACATAAATACAATATATGAGATATCATTTGATATATAAAAAATCTATTTGACATTCATCATTTCTTAATTCAGATTTATTGTATGTGCTATTGGTCAGGTCTCTATCAACAGAGAAGTGAGAAATTAAAGAAAAAAACAATATTAAGTGTCTTAATAATAATACTTATCTCCTAAAACAGGATTGACTTACTTTGCAACCTTGGCCATGCAGTCCATGTTATATTTTGCTATTTGCTCAGGCATCACACTGCACACTGCCAGCTTCAGCTTCAACAGTGGCGTCCGCAGGCGATCGTCCTGAAACAGGGAGAAAGGCAGAAACAGACGGAAATGAACGGTAATGAGAGATAGAGAAACACACAAAAAAAAAACAGTTGGAGGGAAGAAATTGAAGTCAGAGTGGGAAAAGATGGAGGCCGAGCAACAGTGAAAGAGAATAAAATGACAAGAGGATTAAAGAAAAGTGGGGAGAAGGAAGAAACACACAAATAAATGGTAGAAAGAGATGGTGGAAGGGAAGAGGGGAAGTATAGAAGAAGAGAAAAAGAGGTTGAAAGAGGGGGAGTATTTTGATTTATTTTGTCAACAATGCTACTTTAATGGTGCATGACAAAAGACATTTGGAAGGCTGTTTTCATTGGCAGTCCTCGCTGCTGTAGTCTGCCCACACTGAAGCTGGGAAGATTAAAAGCTGTTTGAAAAGGAAAAAATGATGTGGAGAAACTGGGGGATCAGTTTTGAGGTTAGACAGCTTCCTCAGAAAATAACCACAAATCATAAAACAGAAACACTTTGAATTGTATTTTAGGGCTTTCCTGATACGTCTGTTATTTAAAAATCCTAAATAGATCATATTTTAAGATCACAAATTAGCATGAATCTGTTGCCAAGTAAGCCACCAGGGACCACAGAAATCATTGGTATGATATACAAAAATCAAAAACACACAAAAGCAGGAAGCATTTGGAGGCAAGTAGAAGAAATAAACTGTAAAGGCTTATTCTTAGTGTGGGGTCACTGCAGAAATGGAACAGGACTGTGAGAAGAAATTTGAAGCTGGAATGTGACAATTTACAGTTTGAGGTCTATAGTCTTTTTTTTGCATTTTACCGTTCTCAGTCAGAACTCAGGATCACTGTCTGCCCTTTGCAGCTTCATTTCACCAACCTATACATCTTTTTATGTTTATTAATATAAAACACCATCAATAATTATGTCTGAAATCTGAATTTATGGCAGAAATTATAGACGTATTGCTACATAAAGATAAAAACTATGAGATTTGAGTGAGCACTTTCAGCAGTTTGTTTTGCTTTGAAGATGTGTAAGTTATGGCTTAAATTATGAAAGTTCAGTTAACTTTTCATTTTTGTCAGTTTCAGAAACAAACAAAAAAAAAAAATCAGACACCGACACCCTCTTCACACAGCCACTGGCAGGGTGGGTGAATGTGTCTCCTTTTTTCATTCACGCCACTACGTGATGAGATTTTTAAAGTGCTCACACAGGGCCTTCAGCCCCTTCTGAACGTGACTTGTAGTGACCACAGAGCAATCAGAAAAGGTGCAGCAGGAAAGATTTCATTCTAATCATATTCCAGATCAGTGTCGTGTGAGAGGATTTATGACTTCCTCCACAGATAAGCCTCACTCACCTGGATATTGAGGCTGAGCTTCTTCAGGCGCTTGAGGAGCGCTTCCTTATTGCACGGAACAAATGCCTCCATGTGCGAGTAGATGTCTGAACGCACCTCAGGTGGCTGCTCCTGGACCTGCAGCTCAATGCTGAGAGGAGGCAGAGAGTCAAAACTGTTAGAAAAACGTCAAAAAAAACAAAAAAAAAACCACAGAGATGGGAGATTGAAGGAGTCGACGGGGAAGGGCAGAGGGAAGAGGCAGAGAAATGAGAGGAGTGTGAATGGAAATGAGAAGCATGTCATTACCACAGACAATGAGAGACAGAGAGAAAACAAAACACTTAGAGACAGCAGAAGAGGTGGCGAGGGAAATCTGCTGAAAATGAGTGAGAGAGCCTGAAAAAGGAGGAGGAGAGTGAGCTGGGATTTGTCTGACGGTGATTTAAAAGCTGTCCTACTCACTCCAGGAGAATGTTATTCATGTCCAGGGTGAAAAATTTCTTCCTGCCCTCCTGATCAAACTGCCGCGAGGCCTGTAGTAGAAAAAGCTGAGTCAGCATACAGCACTGTTCCATACGCTACAATTACATTCACATATCTGTGACGCTGAGCCTTCGAGAGCTTCAACTCCTCTACCTGTCTGACACAGAGCTTGGCTCCAATTACAACCAGAAATCTTTAAGGGTTAAAAGGGCTAATTGATTACCCTTTAAATACAGTTTAAGCTACTGTGTTTAAATGACCAAAGTGAGGACCAAAGAACCGGACCAACAAAACATGAAAAGCAGGGTTTCACACTTCCACTCAAACCACAGGATTTTCGGTCACTCAGTACGTAATTTTAGCATTAATTGTTAAACATGCCTGCCGTGAAGGATCTCCTCATCTGCATCTGTAGTGGTAACACACATCAACAAGTGAGGATGCAAATTTCTGGCCAATCAAAAGTGAAAAGAGATAAACTACAAGTGATGTTTTTGTGTCTTGCGCTGTACTACAGCAGATTCTCAATAAAGACCAAGTGAAATGTGGAAACTGCACAGCAAGTATCCCTAGACCTCTCACAATTGATTGTAATTATCTTAACCAACCATGATCATTATGTATAATTGTTGTATAACACAGCTGGATATAAATGACAGAAAGTGCAGACTTTTATCAGTATTTCCATGTCATTTTCCACAGTTCGTGCTCTCCTCCTGTTTATCTCGAGGTCCTAAACTTATTTGATGGATTGCATTTCAATGTGCATCTATCGACATTAAATCCATGGATTTAGCAGCAAAGTCCAACACCGTGGCACTGCTGTAGGCACATCTTAGTTAAATGGAAAAGGAGAACCGAACATTATGGAGAAGGCCATGTGTTGGATTTGTTCCAAAAAGATGGCGGTCAAAGGCACTAATACCACTGTTCTAAATCTCATAGCAGAACAAAACAAACAGAAAAAGACAATTAAATCATTAATCACAATCATTTACATGACAATGAATCTAATTAAAATTTCATGATTACAATAGCCCTAACTCTCCTGCTACAATGTGGCTGTAAAAAAACCTCTTTACTGCTGTACTTCTAACATTCTATTAATATTTATGACATGAGGTCCAGTTATAGTCTTAACTAAAAACGCTCGTTGTCAATTATTTTTTTGTAAGCTTGTTTGAAAACTGGCAAAAAAAAAACCAAACACGTTGGTTAATACAGCCCTGAGGATTCAGTAGAACAGGTACCAAAACTGTCAAAAAAATTACCTTTTGTTTTCTATGATTTCATGTTTTTCCACGTTTACAGTTCTTAGACTGTTTCATAGAATTTGAACCTGAACTGGAAAAGAACTACAATACCAGCATGTATTTTTTTCTCTTGATTCAGATTACATGAACCACACAACTCTTCCCGTGATGAATTAAAGTCATAAAATAAAATTATTCTGAATCTCTCAAGCTTTCTCCATATGTTGTCTTTGAAACAACAACAAAAAAAAATCCGCTGCTTCTTTTTTTATTCCTCTTCCTCCCTCCTGCTCCCTCTTCTTATTCTTCACCTCTGCATCCTTCACTTGCATCATCCTTCTCAACTGCGTCCCAACTTCCCTTTACATTTTCACCAACATCTAAAAAAAGATCCGAGGCTCCCAGATATAAGCACAACTAGAAAATAAAAAGTTCTTCAAAGGGTAGTGGTGAGAACCCTGCTGTTTTAGTTACATAAAACCCCTCAGGGTTCAGCTTTAAGCTGTGTTTCTCCTAAACTGGCAAAGACACTATTCTCACTGGGCTCAGCAGCAACAATAAACATTCTGTGCCACTTCCTCAGCTGAATGGCATTTGTGTTTAACTGCAGTGAAGAGGTTCGCAGGTAATTGCAGCCACCCACTAACAGACTGCGGTTGACTCACCGCCCGCAGGTCCTCGATGCGTTTAATAAGAGGAGCAGGCAGTCCACTGGGGAGCGGGGGCGGGGAAAACAGTCCGCTGGAAGACCCCAGGCCTCGCCCTTGGCCACCTCCTCCTACTGCTGCTTTATGAGTCGGAACACCGACTCCCAGAATGCCGTTCTCTCTGGCTGTCGCCATGGCGTGCTGCTGGTCAGTCTCCAACAAGCTGAAGTCCAGGTCGCTTAGGAGATCCTGCAGCTCCTTCTCATTGGCTGAGCCCAGCAGTGACATCACAGCGGGGTCCGAGGTGAGGTCTGCCAGCGAGAGATCGTTGCTGGTTGCATTGCCCTGCGGGTGAGTGGAGTTAGAGGCTAACAGGTGGTTCGTTGAGTTGCCGGAGTGGGGCTTGTTAGCCACACCTCCTGCCAGGCCGGGGTGAGCCATGTTGGGGTTTCTTTTCCTCATCTCCTCTTTCTCCCGGGTGAAGCGGCGGAGCATGGCTGCCAGATACAGCGAGTCCTTCATCAGCTTCTTTCGCTTCTTCTTCTCCGGCCGGTGGAGGTTGAGAGCTGTCACTCTGTTGGAAGAACACACAGCAGCGTTTTATTTTTTAGCAAAACACTAAATTCATATTTTCAATAAAAGACAAAAAAAACTGTGTCTCAGACAGCACTGGCATGTTGTTTCAATATCAAATCATAGTTTAAATATCTTTCATAATGTGACGCTTACACAGAATATGTGAAAACCAGCTATGAATCTACTTGTAGCTACGTGATTCTTCAACATCTCAGCCACTCCTTTCTATGCCAAAATCCAAAATATGGATCAAGCTGAGACAGTGTCCTCTTTTTCTCAGAGAAATCAAACTACCGGTAGCATATTTAGGAATGTCTCCTTATCTGCATGATATTTACATACTCCAAAAACTGACTATAACCAGGACAGTCATTTTCATGTCAACGTCTTTAGCCAAATCAAAAAGCTGCAGAAAGACTTCAACCTTTATTCAAACCTCTATTTTAGTAATCAAAAACATGTTCATTTAAGAGCATATTTTAGTAATCAAAAATATGTTCATTAAAGAGCATTGTTTTTTGTGTAAGTTTAAACTAAATGTAATTTTCAGAGCACACAGATTTGAAGATCAGTGTGAGTCAGTTGTTTTATTTTTCTGCCTCAGATGTTTAATAAATGCAAAAAAAGACGTGAAAAAATTGTTCTGATGAAAGTCGACTTACAACTACATCTGTCTCATTCGTGCTTGCTGCAGGTTGCTGCCACTAGTTTTCATAGAAATATGATGCTCACGTCATCCCACCTATTTTACTAAACTGTTTTTCAGACTGCTTCAAACAGCAACAAACCAGCTACAATAAACCCACTTCAGTTCATGTGCAAATCTGAAATCAGGCCACTCCTCTTCCTTTTGTAAAAAATTCCCCAATTCACCAGTTGACCTCAGAAATTCTAATGAGGCAATAAAGGCATTTTCACTGGTAAAATGAGATCTCAACACATGCTGACAAACACCATTTAGAAAGTGTTCAACTGGAGGGATTCTGAAGGATTAACCTGCAGTCTGTTCTCAAAGATCTGACACACGCACACCCATATATAACATCATCCGTTTCATAATGGCACAATGGCAATAGCTGCTGCTATTTTTAGATGTTGTTTTCAGAATGGTGGCATGTTGGAGTATTCGGCATATCTGAGCGTGGATAATAGAGCGTTTTCTGGAAGGTGGCTGGCTTGTCACAGCAGCTAAGAGCAAGTCTCAGTCAGCATCCCTGCCTCATGATAGATGTGTGAAGAGGATCCTCCCGCACAAAAGCAGAGGAGGATAATGTCACACGGGGTGGTAAACAGCGGACAAAGAGACGTCACTCACTGCAGCAGCCCACAAATTCTCGGGTGTCCAAAAGGTCAACTTTTAAAGCGCAGGAGGAAAATCTGTCCACACACATAATTGTGGATTTTAAAGTGACTTGTGTCTAAAAGCTTGGCTTAATGGTAATGAATCATTTGATTAAGGTGGAGATTGTTTAAAAGGGCTACTTTACAAATGCATGGAAAGTGATGTCCCTGGATAGAGAAGTTTTAGCAGACTCAGCTACTTATGAGCCTCTTCTGCCACAGATGCCTTTCACAGAGAAGCTGAACTTCACTAACAGACACAAGATGTTAACAGTGTACACATTAATCTCACCCTTGTTTAGGTACTTTGTTCTTCTTCGGGTTCTTCTCTTCCAGGTTGTTCACTTCCTTCTTTTTCCTCTTCTTAACCACCTGCTCCTTGTCATTGTTCAGCTTCTAAAACAAGAGCATAATCGCTTTCAGTTCTGTCTGAGGAACACACACACAGGTGTTGGGTCCTGTTGAGATGCACAGTCATATTTAGGAAACATTATATTTCTCAAAGTTAACCATATCATTTAGAATTTCCACCAAACATGATTATTTTGTGGTGAATTATTTGATAGGATTTTTGTATTTTGGAGGTAGTGCAATAAAAAAAAAAGCTCACACTCCCAGACATGAATTAAACAGAGTTTTAGACTAAAAGAAAAAAAAAATCTATGAAGATTTCCACTGAAAAAAGTTTTAAATTTAGGACTGGGATTAAATCATGTCTATTAAACTGAAACTAAGAGTCTACAGCCATGTTAGAGGCACTTTAAAACTTGAGGTACAGCAGTGTTTTGAGCTTAATGCTTACATCAAGCAAGCATGTTTGTCTACCCTCTTAGTTTAGTGGTTAGATAAAGTAGGAAAGATCAGTCGTCCACTAAGATTCATCTTCAGGGGAGTATGAAGGTCGTACAGAAACGCTACACCAGTCTATCTAACACCAGTCTAGTTATTTGAGTCTAAATCAGTGTTAAAACGACTGACATTTCCAAAGCCAGTTCTGCTATCATGGCAACAAGCAGATCATGCTTTCAGAAAAAAATTAATAAAAGTTTCTGTGGTACAAACACTTAGACTAAGTTAACTCTGTAAACTAAAATAAGTAAAAACTACACTTCCTAAAATTGTGGCTTACAGAAAACTAGGAGGCTTATCATCCTATCCTCTTCATTTGTTTGTGTTTATTTCATTATTTATATTCTGTCACTAGCCTCTGACGTAAATATTTGTTGTGCTGGCTTGTAGGTTTTCATGACCCCAAATACGATACAACATGGCCTGTGTCATCCTCATCATGCCTTGTAGCAGAGTTGTATTTCATGAAAAGTAAAAATGCATATATATACAGGCCTGAGAACTTGTTGAAATAATAAAGTATTCATTTCTTTATGTTCAGTTGTGTTATGTTACGGTAGTCTCACCTTGTCCTCCTCTCCCTCGGAGTCAGAGGCCGCTCTGAACTGCAGCGTGCCAGTGTTGATGTAAAATCCCCCCAGCTTTGTGGTCAGAGACGCAGGCACCAGCTCATCATACTGAGAAAAATAACAATGGGAGACAGTTTGCAGTGTGAGATGACAGGACTCTAGAAAACAATAACTCCACTTACACAACAAAATGGGAACGCCGTCCGCAGACCTGAAAACATTTTTGAGTAACTGATAACGTTAACATTTCACGAAGCAGCCTTTGCTCTTCTGTTGGTCAGCGAAAATGGATGACCAAAATAAATAAATGACCAAAAAGAATCACAATCCCACCAGGTCACAGATGAGAAAATGTTTCCATCATTTTAAGACAGAAAAAAAAAAGAAAAAGAGTCAAACAGGCGCTGACAATTTGTGAGCGCAGAGAGGATGGCAATCAAAACACCAAAACAAATATCATAGACTAGCATCAAATCCATACAAAGAGCATAATTCTAGCTATTACAGTCAGATAGAGAGAGTGATATCTTCTGAATAGTGAGCAACTAACACTGCGAGACAGAAATGACATGTTCGTGTGTGGACACAGAGAGCACGGACGTCTTCATGAGTCACGAGGATGATTTCAAACCGTAGTCTCAGGTTGGTTGTAAAAAAAGGACAACTGTCTATCTTTAGAAGTGCCACTGCATGTACTGTTTTGAAACATTAAGGCAGGACATGCATATTTAACCACGCAGGGATAATATTTACCTCGGTGCAGTAAGAGAACAGATTGGCGATTCAGTAACGTAATGAGAACATAAAATAAATCAGTAGGTAATAACGAGGCAAAGAGAACAATGTGCAATGTCATAAAGACAAAATCACATATCTCACTAAATTAAAGACTAGACACCGGACTGAAAAACCACCTCATTACAAATGAAGTGAAAGTTACTCACAGCTTCTGAGTTGTCTATAAAGGGGTCTGTTTCATCATAGCCAAACCCAATATCGATCAAATCTTGCATTCTGTCCTTCCTTTTCTTCTTGCCTGTGTTGCCCTAAAAAAATAAAAATCATTTTTATTCACACGCAAATATTCATCAGGTCTCTGCAAAATCCTTACATAAAGCCAAAACCATAAAGTGGTTCTTTAATTAGAATGAGAAATGTCCTCAATTTGGAAAAATATTCTCTGTGCAGTTTTGTTTTAGGGACATTTGGTGCTCCGGAGAACACAAACATACTTAAACCCTGCAGAAACAGCCTGACTGAAAAATTGTCCATCCTGGTATAGACTTCTTTCAGATTTATTGCTGTTGGCATACAAGGTGGCACAGGTTTTTTTTCCACATTATTTGTTTACAGATTATTCTACAATTCGTAAAATGTTCAACTGAGTATGCTTTGTGTCTCAGTAATTAAACCCTCCCCCAAAAAACAAAAGGGAAAATGTGGATAGATAGATAGATAGATAGATAGATAGATAGATAGATAGATAGATAGATAGATAGATAGATAGATAGATAGATAGATAGATAGATAGATAGATAGATAGATAGATATCTTGTTAAATGACATTTTAAATTCTCAAATCCCATTATAATTAAATTGTGGAGATCCGGAATAAGCTGCTCAAAAATTATGTTTCTCTTCCTGAGGTTTTGCACTTCTTTTTTGGCTGTTGCAAGGTTTTTAATGCAAATCAAAAGTCTAAAAATAGCAGGTATCCCTTTAAAGACTCTCTTTAGAGCAAATTTAGGATTTGGAGAAAGCAAATTACAACTATGAGACAATAAAAAAGTTATTAAACTAACAATAACAGTAGTGCTAACCAATAAATCAGCCAGTATTAGTTGACTACAAATCTTGTACACGTCTAATTTCTTCTAATACTCAAGTACAAAATACAAATGATACTTGAGGCAGTTTAGAAACAGTGTGTGGTCCCCTGAATATGTTTTTACTACAAATTTACTTTCAACTGGAAAATGTACATCTCACACTTATTTATATCCTTATAAAAAAGTGTATTTTGTACAGTCGTAACTTTATGGTAATCTCCAAAATGAATAATACTGTAGGGCCCTAACCTTGACATCTATTAGTCAGATAAAGTTGTATAGTATATCATTTGTTTTTTTTAACCTTCATATTTAAATTACGTATGCTAATCCACATTATTAAGAACTGTAGAGTTTTAATCTCAACATTTAAACTTGTTAAAGTACATTTATAATGACAATTTTATTTTTCTACTGGAAATCACTGTTGCTCAACAGCTGCTGCTTTAAATATGCTATATAAATAATAGTGACTTGACTTAGAGTTTCGAAATTACCTCAAGATTCCAGTTACAATAGAGATATACATATATTAAAAAAAAGCTAACTTACATATTTATTTTCAAACTTTTTTGCCAGGGCTTCAACCTGGAGCCGCTCTTTCTCCTCATCATTGAAGGGATCGTGGGGATTGTTGGCTGAAGTCAAACTTGGAGGATTTTTCTTTGCCTGAATATTAAATAAAACAGTAATAATCAGAGTTAAATAATTTCAGTGCTTCTCCTGAAACATTGCCAGCTTCTGTGTTGTATAAACCAACCTTCCAAGAAAAGAGTAGATCAATGAGTAAAATATTAATATCACAATATTGTCAGCAAGCCTAACATAAGCCACAAAATACTGCTGATGTGAGCAGCCTGTGGACTGAAAGAGAAATTTGTAATTAACTTGAGGTTTGCAAACTTTTCAAAAAAAGGGAAAAAAAAAATCACACTCCTGCAACACAACACTACAAGAAAACGAGACGATCAACATCTGCACAGAGACAAAATGAAGCGAGCTTGTCTTGGATCTCATTGCTCTGACATTTGCCTTGCTCCCATGCTACATCCTGGTACTTCCATCAGCAATGCTCTCTCATCTATCTATCACCCGCAGCCAGAGGGCCAAACTGCATGTGGCATTTCCAAATGCTGTAATGGCTGTGTGGCTGGGCTTGTTGCTGGGCAAGCCTGAGTGAAAAGGACACAGGTAGCTGCACAAGACGAGCTTTATCTCGACATGTGCACAGAGAGGAGAAGCTACAATCCGTGAGAGCGCAGCTGAAGTTGGAAACCCAGAGTGGACTGGACTGCATGAGTGGCCAAAAAACTGCCGCTGCTGTCTTTTGTGTTGAGTCGCACTAATGGTCAGTTTCCACCACGCTAGTCCACGGAAGGACAAGGTGCACTTCCCCCTCTGAGTTAGCAATGACAAGTCCATACGAACACTTCCAAGAGCGACAAAATAAACTCCGGCTCCAGTCTCCGCCGGCCTGGTTAATGTTAGTATTAAACCTACCTGGAGGTTTTGGATGAGTTCGCCGTAATTAAACTCGGCGGAGGAGCGGTCGTCGGGCTCGGACAGGGACAGGTTGAGCCGAACAGTCGCCCTCCTCTCGGCTGCAGTCTTGTCCCTGTCGCCGGTTTTGCCGAGACGACCGTTGCTGGCAGCACCTCCTGCCCCGGTCGCTGCCTCTACCTCCCCGGCTCTGTCGAAGTTGAAGTCGGCCTCATCCTCCAACCGGCGTTTCCTAGACTCCGCGGCTGCTCCAGCTGCGAAGGCCGAGAGGGTGACAAATTGCACTTTTCTCGGTTCGGCCATTTGGATGAGCCGCCTGCCTGCCTGAACCTCGCTCCGGACAGACAGCGACAGCGAGGAGAAGAGCTACTTCGCGAAACTACTCCAAATTGGTGGATTGAAGAAGCTTCCGCGGAGCTCCGACGGCTGCTCGGTGCCTACACGGACGTTAGAGCCTCCTCCGCAACATACGGATTGAACTCCAGGGGACGCGACGGTCGGGGAAAAGTTGTTTTTTCGCCAGCTACTTGCATCCTCGATTTGCTATGGGACTGAGACATTCACAGGAGCCATCTTGGGTTTCGGGAGTAAATAAAATATCAGAAGAGAGGGGTCGCTGCGCCTGCGCGTACGCACAAAACGGAAGCCTCGTGCCACAGGGGGGGTCATCACGTCCAATCACGGCGTGCCCCGATCCTAAACCCGCCTCTGTCACAACAGGCGATAATAACAACACTATCAGCACTATTATGACCTTTATAAAGTGTGTGAGTGAAGGACGTGGGAGTGGGAGACACGGCCCACATGCTACGGGAATCCAGGCACCCATCCCGCCGTCTCACCTCGCAGCTTTCACCTGCTGCCTTTCATCCCGACTATTGAGGAAAAACGCTGAATTGTGTTTTTTGGTTTTTTTTTTTTTTGCAACCAGCTCTCACTCAAACACCCAAATCCTAAAGGGAAGAAGGCGAGCCAGTGGATTGGCTGCCTCAGCTGACCACCCCGGAACAGCTGATTTAAATAGAAGCACTAATGACCACCTGTTGATGCTCAGTTGAACTGCAGCAGAACTACTCCTCATTGCAATAAACTGTGGGAATATATTTAGATTTCACTTTGAATCTTGGGTTTTGCTGTCTTTTTGTGGTAGAAACCTGGTCCAGATTAACTTGTTACTAAGCCCCAGGGGTGAAACTTTGCTCCATTTACCCCCTCCGACCTTCCTCTGTGTAAAGTGACAACGGTGTGATTGGGTGTTTTACTAAATTTACAACTGAAAGGACTCTTCACAGATTTTACACAAGGATCCCTCTGTGAATTTACACCCAGATAGGTCTTCTTTGTTCTTGTTAGTGGGACTTTTAGAGGATAAAGTCGTCTAAAGACATTCTTCTTAAAACATTTTCGTGTTTACTTATCGTGTCATATCTGTACAGATCCATATTTGTACATTGTCTTTATGAGACCTTTGTTATATTTTTATTATTATCCTTATTGCACTTTGTAATTCTTGTCCTGCTTCTTCCGTGTCTCATCTGTATCTAGCTGCTGTCAAACATCCTCAAAATAGTACAAGCAAAATGTTCTACCTTATTTAATATGATGTTATACGTGTGCTGTCTGAAAAACATTCGATGGCATTTTAAAAACTTTTTTTGAAAGTTGGTTTGAGAATGTTTTTCTTTTATGACGTAGTGTAATGTGAAAACCCTGACATCCTCTAAATGTTGCAATTAAAACGTCTTAGTTAACTTTATGAGAATTACAATAAAATTGTTCTGTTAAAACATTATTAAACCTCAGATGAAATGTTAGCCAATGCTGCAGGAATATTCCCTACTTGCTGGGCGGTGGTTGCATAATGTGCTCTGACTGAGTCTCCGAGAATAACTCTGCCACGTTGGTCAACTTGGGCTTAAGAATCCATATTTCTAACAAAAAGCCTCATTATAAAAAAGAGGGAATAAAATTTGAAAGATAAAGCTATTTAGCAGCCAAGCGAGGTTGAAACACATTGCACTAACAAAGATGGTGCCCCATTCATCTCCATGAAGTTTGCTCACAGGACGCCTCTTTTTTATGGGGATCTGTGACTTAGAAAATTTTTTTCACCATTTATTTTTCCAGTCATTGTGTCTGGAAAAAAATGCTTTTTTGGTCACCATGTGTGGTATACCATCAAATCGCTCCTCTAGGATTTTTTTTGATGCTTTTAATGGCAACTGGAACATGGAATTTAGAATATCCTACCAGGACAAATCACAAAAATGCCACATTAATAACTTATTTCTCAAATTTACATATGCAGGTGAAGAAAGCAACATTGATATTTCTTCTTTTCGACACGAGTTTGTAAGTTCATTATTCTCCTGTTGATTATTTTTGTATTGCTTTCCCTCTTTCTCTAAGGATTGTTTTGTTCTATCTCTATGTTCTGCAAGAAGCTCTCATATCGCTTAGTGAATGCTGAGAATAATGAGTCGGTTCTGCTACTTGCATTAATACAAATAATCACAGACAACACAAAAGTAATTTAAAAATACAGTCACATTTTAATACAAATATACAAGTACATAGAGAATTGTAATTCAAAGCATAGATATTTTGATACAAATTACAACATTATAGCAGTGAAAAGTCCATATTCATTCATCTGGCATAGATGTCATTCATATATTTCTTTTACGAACAAATTACCCACGATGACTGCTGACGTCTGCATATTGTAGCTACTCTTACTGCGCGCCTGCAGTCAGCAGAAGTTCAGTACTGAAGGCCGTCACGACAGGAGGACTCTGTTGTCTTTGGCCCACTTCCTCAGAGCTCGAATGATGTACTCAACCTGCGGGTTTCCTGAATTGCGCAGGAGGATTAGAACCTCTTTAAGGGTCTCCCTAGAACACAAACAGGATATATGAGGAAACAAGATTAGATCCAGAACGCTTATTGTATTTACACATCACGCCCACTCCGACAGAGATCAGAAGATGATAAACCCACAATCCAAACTATTGCATGGGAAAAAGAGACAAACATACTTGGACTCCTTGTTTGCCAGAATGAGCTGGAAGATGCCGACACATGCTCCTCTTTTGCCCTCCCAGTAGTTGGAGCCCGGGTCAAGCTTCTCCAGTGCATCAAAGGCTTTGGCTGCATAGTAGAACTGACCCATCTGAAACAACAGACTCAGATCATGAACACTGGTAGGCAACATGTTGTTTTCTCAAGATCAAACCAGATCCTTAGCTTTCAATCTGTGCCCACAGATTGCATTCGTAACACCATTTTTGGTTGCATTTCAAAAATATGGTGTGAAAACTGAGGGCAATACGAGGGATGACACCTCCACATGACCATAGCTACATTAAAATTTGTTTAAGCAGGATGTGACGATAAAGAAGCAGCCAAAACTAGCATGAGAAAAAAAACCCACAAAAATCTGCAGTGACATTCACAAATTCACAAAGTGGCAAACTTACAGTGTGGGAATGTACATTTACTCAAACACTGTTCTTATGCACAAATTGGAGGTTTTCTTGCCACTTTTTCTTCTTCCTCTACTACATTTAGAGGGAAGTGTTGTACTTTTGACCTCACAGCATTCACCTGTCTTAAGATTTTTGAACACAAAACATTAGGAGCTCACAAAATATAAATGAAACTACCCATCAGTTTATATGAGTCCAGCTGAAAACAAAAAGCTTAGTCAATCAACAGAATATTAAGCATCAGATTCATTTGTAATAAAAAATAATCATTAGTTGTAGTTGGTCACAAAAAAGTCCACACTTCGACTAACTACAACAGTAAAATCCTGGCGTTATATTAATGCATGAGCAATAGCAATCTTATTACATACTGTATAACAGTTACATACCTTCCTGCATTCAGTACTTTTACTTTTAATGCTTTAAGTCCATTTTCATATAATACTTGCATGCATTTTTGTAAGCTATGCTTTTTAATCCAGGACTTTTACTTGTAACTGTGTACTCTTACAGTGTGGTATTAGTACCTTTACTTTAAAAATACTGACATTTAGAATTGTGCTACACAGAATAGAAAGACTCCTTCCCTTAGCAACGTAACTGGGTATTTTAACAAGGGAATGGCCACCTGTAGATACTGGTGCAGCAGCAGAAATTAGTATTTACCTCTCAAGCAAAAACACCCCAAATTTCTGCTGCTAGGTTCTGAACCTGAGTATTTTCTGCTTTTCTCAGTTCATTGTGAAGGGAATATCTTCTGTTTTAGACTGTGGTTAAATAAAACGCATGAAAATATTTACAAAACATTTCTAAACTATTGTCATTTTATTTATAAAAAATGTAATATGTAAAATATGAAAACCACTAGTTCCAACCCTATTTTTAAATTCATCACAAAAGACCAAAAAAAATTTTGAAAAATGATGTCATCTGATTTCTTTCTCGGTATCCAACTAAGAGTCTAAAATAAAAATAAAAAATAATTATGCAGAAATATAAAACAGTGCATAGCACATGTGAGGAGCAAGAATGAGAGAATGTCACCATGTTTGCATGATAAATGAATTAATTCAAAACTTGATGGATTACTACGTATATTCATTATGTAAGTGATCACCACAGACATACGATAGAAGAGGCAAAAGATGGAGGATGAAATTACCTTGTAGCAGTCGTTTGCAATGAGCTGCAGCAAACTGAAGGAATCCGAGGAAGTGCCCATCTTCAGATAGAGCTCCCAGGCAAGCTGACCCTTCTGGTTCATTATGTCTGACAAGAAGAAGATCAGTGTTCAATAATCCATTGTTCACAGGCAGCTTCAGCTTTCATAGATTAAAATTGGGAAAATAATACAGGCCGTGGGCAGGTTTTATTGATGTAGATTAAGTCAAGAAAGGAAGAAAAAAATCCTAGAGCGGAGATTTCCATTTCTTAGAGCTGCTGAGTGTAACATTAGCTGTGTTAAAGAGTGATCCTAAATTCTTTACAGGCCTGAGGCTAGAAATCTGGCGGAGATGTTTGATTCAGATCCCAGCCTCAGTGAATCCGTATAAAGGCTCCTTCAGTTCTGTTTTCACTGGGTTACGGTATCCGAGAGTGTTCTCTGTGCTTTCATGTCATCAGGTGAAGACAACTGTACCCTTTTTTCATGTCTATCCTAAAAAGGCTTTGCAGCTGTTTGTGCAGCTGGTGCCAAACACAGCAGCAAGCCTGTGGTGAAGAAACTGGATCATTTTTGCTCTCATTTTGGCAGTTTTACATAATATATGCAAAACTACTTGTGTTCATACCTAACAAACACATAACCAAGTCTGAAATTAAGAGCTGGTATTCTCATGACAGGGGACTGTTGCACTGGAAATACCTTCTAAAATGTTTGTGTTTTTTTTAACAGTGGAAGCCGATCTGGTTGAAGATCTTTAAATGTCTGTGCAAAACTTCAGCCTGAGATCTGTTCAGAGTTGATGAAGTAAAGGTGCCTGTGTTGTTAGGATTTATTTTTTTAAGGTAGTACTAACTGAACACTGAAATTGATACTGCATATGAGTGTTACAATATTGATAATAATAGCCATTTAATGTGCAATGACTGCATGAGTTGTGCTTGAACTTTAAAAGGGAAGAGATGGAGCTAAGCACTAACTCCTAGCTCTGATGGATACAGACAGGTCAGGCTGGAAAGCTACAGCCGCTTACAAAAAATGTTTCTTCTTCTACACACACACACTAACAAAGATAGAGTTCTGGCTTTGATACACAGCACAGTCCTATTTCCTTATAATGCAACAACTACTTGTACTGACACTGCTAACAAAAGGTTGTTTGAGGGAGAAAACCAGAATAATCCTCCCTAAAGGACACCTGCATCCTCCCTATGAGATACCACTAATGGCTGCATCACATCTCAGCTAACAATGGAATAATACCAACTGGTAGAAAGCAGGAAGACGTTTGCAGGAGGTTCTTTTTACAGGGTGCAGCTCCTGGGGATTGGATGAATCGTGTGCCAAGAGACATGGACATATCTGTGCACCAACTAATGGGAGAGCTAAGTCTAAACCACAGTTCATCCCCACCTTTAGCCAATCACATTTCAATATTTGAATTATATGTTTGTGTTTTATAACCAATCACATTTCACCATACTGTATAAAATGTCCTGTTCATATCAGACTTTATCCTTTTCTGGGAGGCTGTTTCAAACAGAAAAGGTCCTTGTACAAGATTCTTTTGAGACACTGATAATTACAAAATAAACAACTTCATTGGAGAGAAGTAGTTTGTCTTCTACCTCAAAAAACAAACACGCTCAACAGTGCTCAGATTTCTTATATCTTTTCTCCAAACATTTTGTTTATGTTTGAAACTCTGTTCTGATTGATGCACTGATATAGTATTTGTTGATTAACTGGAGTTTATAATTTCATGTCTTGCAATGAGTGAACTCGTGTTATTTTTACTGCACTCTGTAATTCTTTTGGTATTGGGGCCTTTTTTTCTGACATTGTCTCACATATAAATTGTGTTATGAAAAATATTGCCACTCCTTGCAAAAAATATTTTTGTAATTAATTAAATACATTGTACTACCACCAGTATAACCACTATACATACAGCATCGTGCCAGCCAGCTGAGATAAACATAGTCATTCTTGATCTTCTCACTCTGAATGAGCAGAAAAATCTACAAAGGAAAACATTTAATTAGTACAAAAACTAGTCAATGGTTAAGTGAAAGGATGAAAAATAACTGCCGAAGATAATTTATCAATTAAAATACCTCCTCTGCCTCTTTGTAGTTGCCAAGCGCTGCTTTAGCCTGAGCATAGTTGAAGTTGAATGTATCATCATTGTAGAAGTAACCCTGAAAAAAGAAAAGGATAGTGGCAGTGCCAACATGTCCAGAAATAAAGCATGAAGTGTCAGCTTTTCATATGTAGCATGAATAATGTGGGACAAAGGAAAACGCACTTGAAAAAATGCACTGCAGCTTTAAAGAACCACTTGTCTACTGAAGTGACAATTCTCACCCAGCATGTGGGATCCTTTTATTAAACCTCATCTTATTTTATCAGAGCAAAATATTAACACTGATTCTTCAATGGTAAAATACCATACAATGATTTCAACACTAACCTTGACTGAATTCAGATATATGAGAACGTCTTCAAACTGCCTCAAGAGGAAGAAGCAGGAGGCCATGCATTGTCTGCCTGGAATAGTATCTGAAAGGGAAAAAAATGTCATACATACAAGCTCGCACGCTGTAGCTTTAAAGAACAATATTGATGAAATTTTGATTTGGAGTACCGCATTCACTAGCCGAGCCTCCAACCAACTGAAAGAACTGCTGGGCAATTTTCAAATGATCCCTCTGAAGGATAAAAGCACAAAAACACACATTTGTCTCACAGTCAGAGCTATCATATCTGTTTGCATGTAACTCTGCAAATTTAACAGAAGTACTCACTGATCCAATTTCTTGTCCCAATGCAGCATTTACCACTCCTTTCAAAATATACTCCTGAGAAAATAATAAATAATCTTAGTGAATCATTTGATCTATTGTTTCATCGCTGCTTCAAACCCCATCAAAATCCATTCCAACAAGTTAAAAACACACATAAAAGAGATTCAAGTGCCAAGCGCTCCTTGAGTTTCACATGCTTTCAGATCTGGGAGACATTAAAAGTGCCTTTGAAGATTAAAAAGAAAATGGTCAGAGGAAAGAAAAATCTCCTCAGGAACTCTTAAGTGAAGCAAGCAGAAATGGTTTATTAACAAGCTTCATTTAAACAGAAATAATTGTGGTTTTCATTTCACATTCTCTTTGCTGCAAGACTGTGGAAGATATCAAGCTTTGATAGCAAAATAGTCTATATTTGCACTTTTTACGTTAAAGTAGAATGGGGCAGAATTAGAGTCGCTTGTTGACGTCAGATAGGGACATCACAGTGGAAATATCACATTAAAATGTATTGTCACCTGAGGTGTGGTGGGAACCAAATCTTCGATGAGGTTGTAAGCTTCCTGGATGTCATCTGGAAACATAAAATGGAGAATGTGAATCCCTAAACTAAGATAGGTTTTCTATGAAATCTAAGAATCAAATGAACTATTCTTCAAATGAATAGCAACGGTGTTATCTTTGACCAGGACATGTCCTTTAACTCGCACATAAAACAAATCTGTAGGACTTCCTTTTTCCACCTGAGAAATATTGTGAAAATCAGGAACATCCTGTCTCAGAGTGATGCAGAAAAACTAGTCCATGCATTTGTTACTTCTAGGCTTGACTACTGTAATTCCTTATTATCAGGTTGTCCCAATAGCTCTCTGAAACATCTACAGATGATCCAAAATGCTGCAGCCAGAGTACTGACGGGAGTTAGCAAGAGAGATCATATTTCTCCTATATTGGTTTCTCTTCATTGGCTTCCTGTTAAATCTAGAATAGAATTCAAAATCCTTCTTCTGACATATAAAGCTCTTAACAACCAATCTCCATCATATCTTAAAGACCTGATAGTACCATATTGTCCTAGCAGAACTCTTCGCTCTCAGACTGCAGGTTTACTTGTTGTTCCTAGAATCTCTAAAAGTAGAATGGGAGGCAGAGCCTTCAGTTATCAGGCACCTCTCCTGTGGAACCAGCTCCCAGTTTGGGTTCGGGAGGCGGACACCCTCTCTATTTTTAAGACCAGGCTTAAAACCTTCCTTTTCGACAAAGCTTATAGTTAGGGCTGACTGGGGGACCCTGACGGGGTATGCTGGTGTTTTCATTTGCAAAACTGACTTCCCCTCTTGACGTCCCTTTAGTTCTGCCCCTAGTTATGCTGCTATAGGCCTAGACTGCTGGGGAACCTCTCTTGATGCACTGAGCCCTTCTCTAACTACCTATGTATTTACTACATATACCATTATTGCATTACATTCACTCTGTTTCTTTCTGTGTCCTTTCTCCGAGTGTCCCTGGTCCCAGAGCTGGATGCTGGATGCTTCAGATGTGTGGCTGTGTTTTATGCTCCTTGTGTCCCACCCCCCACCTCTCTATCTCTACCCCTCTATCTCTACCTCTACCCCTCTATCTCTACCTTTCTACCTCTTCTGTCCCTCTCAACCCGCCCGGCCAGCAGGCAGATGGGTCTCCCCACATTAGAGCCGGGTTCTGCTCGAGGTTTTTTTCCCTGTTAAAAGGGTGTTTTCCTTGCCACTGTCGCCTTTTGGCTTGCTCTGGGGGTCAGGCATATGGGTTCTGTAAAGCGTCTCGAGACAATTTGACTGTAATTGGCGCTATATAAATAAAATTGAATTGAATTGAATTGAATGTTAACTGAGATGCTGGATGGCATTTTTCAAAAAAAAAAAATTGATACTGAATACTAAGTATCACATAATTGAAATATTATGTTGATATACTGCAGGTGATTGCACTTGAAAATAAAGGTTTAAATTATACTAGTATTTTCCATTTTATCCCATGTTTTGCTCGGTCTGGAAAACTGCAGTGCTGTGGCTACACACCTTGTCTGAGATAGTAGATGACCAGGTTGAGTCTGGCCTCGGGGATCACGTCGATCAGAGGAGGCAGTACCTGCAACGCCCCCTCCCCACCACGAAACACCACCTGCAGTACACAGGGATATAGAGTGTGGATGTCTAGCATATAAGTCACTAACGTATGTGCACCCACACACCCATACACTCACAGTCAGAGCCTGTGAAGAGCTTACCAGGTTGTGTCGGATAAGCTCCTTAGCAAACTCAAAGGAGCAGGAGGAGATGTCGATTAGGTTCTTCAACTCCGCCTAAAAGGAAGAGAGAGTACACACATGAGTCACACCTACCACCAGGTCCTCTCATCAAAGAAAGGAAAAGGCCAAGCAGCTGCTGGCTCGACTGTAATGGAATACACGGGGTAAGGAATAAAACATTAATGCAAGATTTTCAGTAAAAGCACATTAACTTTAAAATAACCCCACAAAAATGTCAACGATTGTATTATTTGTTGGAACATTTATGTTAACCTAGTAGTGCGTGGTGATATGGAGCTGTTCATTTCATTTTATTCTCACAGTAATGTAAGGCGTATTTGTAATACTTGTCCTTCAAAGCTTCTTACACAGATATCTTTTCATCTATTCATTTACAAAGGTGAAAATATGCGAACCACCAGCATATCAATCTGGATATGAAGCATTCAAACAGTGAGTACCTCGGCTGCCTTGCCGTTGTAAAGCCTGAAGTGGTTGCAGGCCTTGAGGTTGAGAGCGATGGTGGAGTCAGGGATGTTCTGCAGGTAAACGGCCAACACCTCCTGGGACACATCGTAGTAATCGAGCTTGTAGTAACACAGAGCCACGTACACTTTCAGAGCCAGGAAGTCTCTGAAAAGACCAGATATAGTCAGATTGTTAAAGTGGTTTTTAGACTTATTTGTTTTTGTCTTTACATAGGAGAGCATATGCATAATGATGTAATTAAAGTATTGGGTGATTCCATCTCAAATCATCACATTTTTAGAACTAGTTTTCTGCTCTGCCATCTTGGCTGAGATTTTATAGCATATAATATGGATATTTATCAAGGTATTTGTGAAATTTTAGATTGATATATCAGATACTTTTCACGATTTTTGTTTTGTAATTGCTGTTGACCCACTTTTAAAAGTTATTTTTGGCCTATTTAAATTTGAAATACGTTTGAACAACAGTATCTCAGAACATGTCAAAGATAAAAGCCTGAAATTTTCATTGTTTTATTTCTCATTGTGCAACTGATTCAGAAAATGTAATTTTGGACAAGTTTGTTGTTGATTTTTTTTTTTCCATATTTCAGCTCAACTACAATCATAGATTATGAGATCTACTTGTGCAGTATTTCAGATCCTGACAGACATGATGACAAATTTCAAATTTTTATCTTATATATTGTCGTTCAAACAAAACCTCAAATTTCAATGTTCTGTTGTCAAAATGTCAAAAATCCTACTTTTTCTTCTGGTATTTATAATGGTTTCTCTTTCAGCTGAAGAACTCTCAGAAAAATGCTGGAAGTACCACATCTGTCCATCTGCATCTGAACGCAAAACAGTGGAACTCTGCGCTCTTTGCACAATAATCACATTGTACTAACCACAAACACGAGTGTGACAATGGATTCCTTTCTTGCCTAATTCAGATTTGGTAGTTAGTATATCAGTCTATGCTGAGAAACATTAATGGATATCCAATAGATGTCATGATTTCATTCTAAAAAGGTTGGAAGCAATATTATTTTCATATATGGCTTAATTTGCCTTAGATGTAATAGTGTTTTAAAAGGATCAATGCATTTGGGAGTTACATCAGATAAGATGGAGATTTGTTGGCTTGAACTACAACTGTAATGTGTGGTATTAGGTTTGTATCTAATTGAAAAGAGCAGTACAGCCTGGGTCACTCCACACACTACACAAGTACTATTCCTCTGATGTCTGTATCTCATCCAGTTAAGCACAAGTTAACTTAGAAGAACTGTCTTCACTGTTTACTTGCTAAGGCAATGAGGAAAACAGGGGCAGGGATTGGTGACACTGAATACTCCAAAGCCTCCTGCATTCAATTTTTTTGAATATAAATGTCTATATTTTCACTACAGATGTTGAATAAAACCTCACCTAGTGAAAAAAACACTAGAGATAAGAAGCTATCACAGCAATATATTAGGAATATATTAGGAAACACCTAGAAATGTCATAGCAAGGAATGGATATTTGCAGACTTTAGCAATGTGTTCAATTTTACTGTACTCCTCTTATTTTTTTTTGTTGCATTTTTCTGTTATCAGTCACAAGAAGCAGTTGCGGTATGACATATTTGCATTCCGACAAGGAGTGTGCTCAGAGTAGCTGCAGAGGCCAGCAGCTGCCTCTGGTAAATCTGCTGTCAGACTAGTAAAAAACCTCAGATACATAACTGGTCCAATATATGTAGGAAAGAAGTGAAGGGATATCTAGTGTTAGATGAAGCCAGCTTACCAGTTCTGCTGCATTTCCACCTGCATTCCTGCATTAATTTTGTGCTTCCACAAGGTGTGAAGCATGTGAAGTCTAATATTCCTCCATTATCAGCTCTCACCTATCAAGGTGATGCTAGCTTTGAAGAACAGCAGGAGTGTGAAACTAATTAAAGAGAGTCAAAGAGAGCAAAATGCACAGACCTGTTCTGCAGCAGCAGGCGTTTATAGATGTCTATAGCCTCCTGATAGTGGGAGCGCATGTAGTGGATGGACGCCAGGCTCAGTTGGTCCTCAGTCACATCCTCCAAGTTCTGGTGGAAACCCATCAGCCTCTTCTCATTATTGAACTAAGACACAATATTAAGACAACAGACAATGAGGGGTACATTTAGAGTGACAAAGATTTGGGGAAAATAAGAAGATATGAATCAAACTCAGGAAGAAGCTGTTTGGGGATGGAATAAACTATAAGAATTAACCACTGAAAGGTTGTTCAGCAAATACACTGTAGTATAATAATAGTGTCATCATTTTCAAACCTTGTGAGCCAAGTGGAAGAGCAGCCGGTTTTGAAGGGGAGACACTGGTGCTACAGAGTACAAGAGACAACAAATTTATTTATACAGTAAATCACATGGGAAATAGAGCACAATTCATTACATCCTTGCCTTCCTCTCTGCAGTCACATAACTGACTCAGCAGCACTGTAAGCTGATCAGGCAGAGAAGTTACACAGTGAGTGGGGAGTGGTTCACTGGGTGGTGGTCTAAAATCACACAGCAAACCCATTCAGCAACATCTGTGCACCTTCACGGCAGAAGTATACAGTTACAAGAACATTCAAATATCAATTGGAGCACAGAAGGGGCATCTATTGTTAGATTTATGCCCAAGTTTAACTTGTTACACATCAAAATAATTTGGTGAGCTAATTAAATTTGCACTAAAATTACATAACATAAATAATCTGAGTGAGACTTCACCTCAGCGTCTATTGGTTTCTATTCTAAAAAAAAACCCGAAACATATGTTACATGGAAACATATGTGGCCAGATTTGACCTTTTTGTGTCAAGTAGTTAAAATTCTGTATGGATACTATACGTGGTAAACATGTGAATGATCAGTCAACAAAATGCTCTATAAAATCTAGCGGTGAGTCGACTGATGAACTTAGTAAGTAGACTTTTAGAAACACACTGCACAGAAACCTATTCAGACAAATTTTCCTATTGAGGGATTTAATATTTACTGAAAAAATAACTTCTGTATAATTGTTTTTTTTTAAATACTGAGTGCAAATAAAATGGTCACGCTAATAAAACTGTACAAAATTTTGTGAGTCAGGAGGTTTTCATACACAGGAAAAATGTACAAAATGCCTACCTTTAGATGCAGCCTCCTCTGCATCTTTATAAAGCCCCAGAAAGAACAGGGCACAGGCCAGAAAGACCCACACCTCAGCAGGACATTCAGGGTTCAGGGTCAAAGACTTATACTCCTGTTGGAACATGACAAAAAAAATATTACAAATGTAATCCAACCCTACAAAATGCTGTCAATGCTTTATTCTACTTTATGTAAAATTCAATGAACTAAGTAATATATACTTTCTAACACGCACACATATACAACTAAAATTACCTCCATAGCTCTCTTGTAATCACCCAAGTGAAAGGCACAGTAGCCGATCCAGAGGTCTGCATGCTCCTCTTTTTCTCCAACACTTCTTTGAAACTAAAGATGACACAGCAACACATCAGCAGCAGCAGCACCTCAGTAACACAGTGTTGTCCGTAGCCCAGATAAAGGTGTGATTCTGTTTCTGAAACTTTAATTCCAGGTCCTGACACAAGATAATCTGCAGCAGAAATTGCAGTTAACAAATATTTAGGCCCTCTGTGAAAGTGCAACTGCTAATGATTCAGCCACACAGGCAAGTTAGTCCAGCAGTTCCATCTCAATTCCCTGAGCTATTTAATCTGTCTCATTTGATTATTTTTACTGAAGAGAATTTTGAATTGAACTGAATTAATCAGTATCAAAAAGCAGCTCTACTAACTTATCATGGGATTGTAGGTAACTGAACATACATAGCTTTTTGAGTTTAGTGTAAGTTTGATCACAACAAAAAGTGGTTAATAATTTCTTTATCTCTACACAGTGTAATATTTCCACTCTTACATCATTGGCTACTGCATATATCCACATTACAATCTGTTCAATCTTTTCCAAAGAATTGGAATTTCTCTATCTTTTTGAAGGTTGCGGCACTTACTACTTCGAGATTGAACCTAGTGCAACTGTTAAATCATAAACCTACTATCAGACTGTTTCCACTAACTGAAACAAAAATAATTGTGATGAGACATGTTTTAGTACTACAGCACACACAGAACAGGTAAGGACTCAATTCCTTGTAACGCATAAAATATTTAAACATCTAGTGATGGGGAGCCCTTTCCTCACAAACCTTGGCAGATTGCATTTATTTATTGTTACCTCAGGAAGTAGACTGAGTTATATATGTTCCCGTACCTCTAATAATGTCAAGGCCCCAAGGTAGTCTCTCTGTTGCAGGTATTCCTCCAAGCCAGGAACTTTAGTTTTGTTCTTCTTTTTCTCACTGATGCCCACGGGTGTCTCTCCTCCCACGGCTGGCTTCACACGTGAGAGGATCTGCAAAGGTACACGATTGAATTTTCTCCCATTATTACCCAACTTCCAGTGTTTTAGTGGTTGCTTTCAGTGGGCCAGAGTGACAGTCAGATAGGTTCAATTATGAGACCGCTACACCATTATAATGGCTATGATATTAAGTTCATAAAAGCTCACCATGTCGACGAGTCTTTAAGGAGGAGGTGTTGGCAAAGACTTGTTTACGACTGAGCCAGGTAACGGTGGTTGCTCCTCTCTATGAAAACAGACGTTAGCGATCAGTTAACCGTTAGCTACCTAAAAACTGTCGATGCCTACTTTCATCTCTCTTTGAAACCAGCCAGATATCGGCCCCACTGTAAATTTAATTCTCTTACGACTAACATGTCCGTGATAAAAACCGAATAAATAACACGTTTTCAACTATTTCGTGGTGTAGAATTGTGCTAAGTGGTACCTCGGTAGCCTTAGCTTATCGCTGTTTTAGCTAACAGCAGCATAGATTTAAATTTCTGCTCTTGGATTTTCAAAGTAAAGGTACAAGCGGGGGATCTGACCGTTTCGTGAGACATTCAAACACCTCTTGAACCTTTGCGTAGTGGTCCGAATACAAGGATTACAATTGCAGCAGAAAGAAAAGCTTAGACGTTCTATCAATTTTAAAATATTGGCCTCCAGTGACATTTATTGTGTTTGCAAACAGAGCCTGGCTGTTAACAGGAAGCAGTTCACCTCTTCTGTGCTGATCTTGACAACAGGGGTTTGTTCATTGTTGCCTAGCAACGGAATAGCGAGCGGTAGCGGTGCCGAGACATGAAAGGCTTAATTTTGACAGTATGTACCCTATTGAAGACGTGCATCAATCCATATATAAAACAAAAACTATAATAGTTCATCACCTAATTACGCCAATAGAGGAAATCTTATTATTTAGTGCATATTTCGTGAATGGTTTTCTCGAATTAGCCCCAGTGGCCTAATGGATAAGGCACTGGCCTCCTAAGCCAGGGATTGTGGGTTCGAGTCCCATCTGGGGTGGATGTGTTTTACGTCGTGGTGGGACGCGATTAAGAAATTTATCCGATCAATTACAGACTTTGTAATTTGCAATTAAATGCGTAGTTTGTTGGACGCGCTATTTTTTTCTGTAATTAATTAATCATAATCAACGTGTTAAGTCCCAGTCTTAGTTTTACCATGAAATACTTGGTCACAAACATGATAGAAAGCTGTTTTCATTTGACTTTTATAATTGATTAAGCAGATATTACATGTGACTTTCTAGACACAAACCTTGATCTGGAGGAGCGTTCCCAGGTGGTTTTTGTGTAATTTTATCTCATTCGGATGATGTCAGAATAATATAATCATGTCCAAACACACAAATCTGGAGTTTTGCTAGTGGGAAATTTTCATGCCTTGACATATATTTACTGGTAATCTGATGTATTTATGTGAGTTTTAGTGGTAAATTTATTCTCATGATCATTGCAGAAACTGGTAAAAACAAAATTCTTTCTTTCAGTTCTATTAGGAACAAACTTAGCCTTCAGCACCAAAGTCACAGCTGAACTCTGCGCAGAACATGAATATTTGTGGAGTTTACCTTCAAGCATCTCCTCCAGCACCTCTATGAATTTACAGAAAAAACAGTAAATAAGGCTTTAATTTAGCTGAAGGAGTCCTGTAGTGTAATTTTATGACCACATTAGTGCTGTTAAAAAAAAGGACTGTTTGGGAGATCACTTTAGAAGACATTTCATTCACCCTAGAACAACATAAATAAACAAACAAATGTAACATTTTTTCTCATTTATTGTGTTAATATATTTTGAATTTGGTGAAAAACAACTCAATCAACAATTTATTCAGGCAAAACAGACAACATTTAATTCTTTACAAAACTGTATTGAGAGGGACAGAAGAGATGGTCCTGGTATCTCTGGCTCTGACCTTGGGAGAAATTAGTACCATATTATTAATATTACATATTCAACCATATATTAAAAATGATCAAATATAACATTAAATTAGTATAATTTGTGAATAAGTGATAAAATATAAAGTATATGAACAGGTGTGGTGCAGCTAGTTTACACTGTAAAATGTTTTTAGTGTCTTTATAATATATCTTAATTGTAATTTGCTTTCTACACAAATTTACATGAATGATTGAATTAGGAATTATAAAGAAAATCTATTTTTATCAGAAGTCTGAAGCTCATACCCACCATTTGTCCTCAGTGAACAGCAGCAGCTCCCCGAGTAGCTGAGTTAAATAACAGACAATAAAAACATTAGTGAGACACCATTTAAAAAGTAACAAATATTCTTTGAATTACTAAACAGGTAATATGAGTATATAAACATATAAACACTCTATTGTATGTTTACTATCTTATTCTAAGTGTCTTTCTAGACAGATAAAAGGTCAGTTTCACTTTCTTTGTCCTCAGTGAGCAGCAGCAGCTCCCCAAGTGGAGGTGTAAGATAATAAAAGACATAATAGTAAGATGACATTTGAATGTTCCAATGACAGTGAAGCAGCCGTTAAATAGACAAACATTGAAAATAAAATAATGTTCAAGCTCAGACTCACATTTTTAATTCACATAGCCGCTGAACAACAGCTCAATCCAGAGAAGGAGATGGGGACGTAGCAAGAAAAATCAGTTAGCCAAATAATCTTTCAATTATTAAACAGGTAATATGAGTATGTAAACATATAAACACTCTACTGTACATCTACTGTCATATTCTAAGTTGCTATATATAAACAACAAAGCTCAGTTTCACTTTTTTGTCCTCAGTCAGCAGCAGCGGTTCCCCGAGTGGAGGTGTAAGATAATAAAAGACATAGAATTATTAGTAAAACAGCATTTGAATCTTTAAATGAGAGTGAATCATCAGGTAAATAGACAAACATACTGAAAATAAAATAATGGCAGAGGATAATACTTACTTTCTTTATCCACAGAGATGCTGAGCAACAGCTCACTCCAGAGAAGGAGAGGAGGATGTAGGCAGAAATATCAGTTAGCAAGACCAATAATCTTTGAATTACTAAATAAGTGATACTATATAAAGTATATAAACGTGTGTGGAGCATTATGCAGTTTACTCGCTACTTTACTTTTACTTTCTTGTTCTAAGTTGCTTTCAACACAAGTTAGTAGCTCATACTTACTTTTTTTTCCATCAGGGAGCTGCAGCAGCTCTCCGAGGGGTGGAAAGATAATGAAAGACATATAATAGTTAGTAAGACAACATTTGAATCTTTAAATGAGAGCTAATCAGCAAGTTAAATAGGTACATATTTTTACAATAAAATGTAAAAGCTCAAACTTACTTTCTTTATCCACAGAGATGCTGAGCAACAGCTCACTCCAGAGAAGGAGAGGAGGATGTAGGCAGAAATATCAGTTAGCAAGACCAATAATCTTTGAATTACTAAATAAGTGATACTATATAAAGTATATAAACATGTGTGGAGCATTATGCAGTTTACTCGCTACTTTACTTTTACTTTCTTGTTCTAAGTTGCTTTCAACACAAGTTAGTAGCTCATACTTACTTTTTTTCCATCAGGGAGCTGCAGCAGCTCTCCGAGGGGTGGAAAGATAATGAAAGACATATAATAGTTAGTAAGACAACATTTGAATCTTTAAATGAGAGCTAATCAGCAAGTTGAATAGGTACGTATTTTTACAATAAAATGTAAAAGCTCAAACTTACTTTTCTCAGCCAAAAGGCTGCTGAACAGCAGCTCAATCCAGAGAAGGAGAGGGGGAGGGAAGCAGAAATATCGGTTAGCAAGACAGACAGATAATCTTTGAATTACTAAACAGATAATATGATGTGTATTTGATTTGTATTATATAAACATAATAGAACCGTTGAATTAGCCTACAAAGGTTTAGTTTAGTTTAGTTTTTTATTAGTTTGGTTTAGTTTAGCTTAGCTTAGTTTAGCTTAGCTTAGCTTTAGTTTAGTTTATGTTAGTTTAGTGTAGTGTAACTCAGTGTCACTTTCATAGCCCAGAACGCTACAGCGGGGATTTTGGTTCATGCCAAGCATTTCTAACCCAAGTCTCCTTAGTTTTCGAACTTCAGCCTCATTCATATTCTACCAACAGGTCACGCATTGCCTATTTGATAGGCTTATTGACCGGTGATGCTCGTGACTGGGGGACTGCTGTGTGGAACCGTCAGGGTGTGCTGTGTAATTCTTATCCGGCTTTCGTTGAAGAAATGAAAAAGAACTTTGATCACCCAGTCAGTGGCAGGGATGCCATTTCCAGACTGCTGGACATTCAACAAGGACCCACAGTGTGGCAGCCTACGCACATGAATTCCGCACCCTCGCCACTGTGACCGATTGGAACAACTCCGCTTTAAGAGGAGCGTTTTACAGAGGATTAAATGACTCTTTGAAGGATGAATTAACGTTGAGACTAACCCTCTTCCTTGGACCTGTGGATTGCCATGGCTATAAAGCTGGATAATCGATTAAGAGAACGACGACGTGAGAGAAAGACACGTCCGCTGCGAGGATCCTTTCCTGGAGTCACCGTGGCATGTTCACCACCATCAGAACTATCCTCTGCGGAACCAGAGCCGATGCAGCTGGGTCACGCCAGGTTAACCCAACAGGAAAAGGACCATCGAAGAGCAGCTCGTCCCTGCCTGTATTGTGGAGGATCGGGTCACTTTGTTGCCAGCTGCCCTCAGCTGCCAGCAAAAGACAGGGCTCACCAGTAGAACGGGAGCTACTGGTGGGCCAAACTTCAACTTCTCCGCTTCAACGTTTCCAGTTTAATGCTACGCTGTGTTGGAAGTCCGTTTCCCTACCTGTCTCTGCCCTCGTGGATTCCGGCTCGGAGGAGTGTCTTCTGGATGATAATTTGCTAAGACAGCTGGGCATTCCTACCATTCCTCTGAGTCAGTCATTAGTAGCTCGCTCTATAAATGGACTTAGTTTAGCCAAAGTTTTCCAAAAGACTGTACCTGTTGCCCTAGTAATTGCTGGTAATCATAGAGAAGAATTAACCTTTTGTGTTATGGAGAATGCTAACCCTCCAATGGTGTTAGGCTACCCGTGGTTGGTTCGTCACAATCCACAGCTAGACTGGCGACTCAGGAAGGTTTCTTCCTGGAGTCCAGCCTGCAATCAGAGTTGCTTGCTGTCTTCCCTCACTCCATCAAGTTCAGAGGTTTCCAGTCCTTCCGAACCAATAAATTTAGACAATGTTCCTTCTCAGTATCATGATCTAGCTATGTTTTTTAGTAAATCCAAAGCACTTTCTCTTCCTCCTCATCGCCCATATGATTGTGCGATTGAGCTTTTAGACGGGGCCACATCATTACCTGTCTCCCAGGGGAACTCTGTAATACTTACCATAGTGGACCGTTTTTCTAAAGCAGCTCACTTTGTGCCTTTGCCCAAGCTTCCCTCTGCCAAAGAAACTACAGAAGCACTAGTCCAGAATGTCTTTCGTCTGCATGGAATACCTGCTGATATCGTCTCTGATCGTGGTCCTCAGTTCACATCAGAGGTTTGGAAAACCTTTTGTAATGCTCTGGGTGCCACTGTAAGTCTCACTTCTGGATATCACCCTCAGTCTAATGGACAAACCGAACGTGCTAATCAATCCTTGGAAGCCTTTTTGTGGTGTATGGTCTCAGAGAACCCTTCTTCTTGGTGTGACAGGCTTCCTTGGATTGAGTATGCCTATAACTCTTTCTCTAATGACTCGTCTGGCTTATCCCCGTTTCAGTGCTCTCTAGGTTACCAGCTACCCCTGTTTCCCTCCCAGGAATCGGAGATTAACATTCCCTCTGTCCACTCGCTGGTGCGTCGGATGCAGAGGACCTGGCGGCAAGCTCGGTTGGCACTTCTGTGGGCTACCCGGAGGATGGCTGCTCAGGCTAACTGCCATCAAGGGCCTGCCCTGGCTTATCGGCCTGGCCAGAAGGTATGGCTCCAGGTGAAGGACATTCCCCTGCATGTGGAGTCCCGGAAATTGGCTCCCAGGTTCATCGGGCCCTTTGAAGTGGACCATGTGGTTAACCCTTGCTTGGTACGTCTACGTTTACCTTCTACTATGAAAACTCACCTGACGTTTCATGTTTCGCAGTTGAAGCCTGTTGTGGACAGCGCTCTGGCCCTCCCTGTCCATCCCCCTCCTCCACCCAGGATTATCGATGGGCAGCCGGTTTACACGGTCAGACGCCTGCTGGACTCCCGTCGGCGAGGCCGGGGCCTTCAGTTTCTGGTGGACTGGGAGGGGTATGGTCCTGAGGAACGGAGTTGGGTTCCGAGGAATCATATTATGGACAGGACTCTGATTATTGACTTTTTTCGCCAACACCCGGACCACCTGGTTCGGGTACCTGGAGTTTCCCGTGGGGAGAGGGGGTACTGTCAGGCTGGCGGCTGCCAGATCTAGATAGTGCTCTCTCTCCCTCTCTCTCCTCCTTTTTTTCCTTTTTAGGTGTTCCTGGGAGTAATTGCTGCGCCAGGTGTTTCACATCATCCTCATCAGCCGGTTCAGGAGCAGGTGGAACACTGCCAATCAGACCTCACTCTCTCAGCATATAAGCAGACGCTACTCACCTCTCAGTGCCAGATCATGATACAGCCTGTACTGGTTTACTCGCACTCAATAGTTTTACGTTCTCTATTTCACATACCTGTAGTGATATTGTTTGTCTTCCTTCGTCGTAGTTTTGGATCTGCCTGCTCCTGCCTGGTCTCACCTGGATTCTTCGCCGTCTTCTTCACTCGGGGTTAATCCATCACAGCCGCTCCTTGGCGTCCTCTTCATACCTACCTGCCGTCTCAAGTTCTCCCTGGTTTTCGTCCACCTGAGGTCCTCCAGCGTGAGCCCGGTCTGAGCATCAGCCTAGTTTCAGTCTGTGATTGTTTATCTAAGTTATTCTGAGTGGCATTTTTTGTGCTCTATTGTTACTGTTTAGCCTGAGTCTCTAGAAGAGTGCATTCGAGCCTATTGTTTATGTTAAGGTTTAGAGCTTTGTAGTTTTAGTGAAGTTTCGTTAAAACCTTTCTTGCCTGGGTATTACCCACTGTGACTTAGCGCCTTAGGTTGTTGTTTGTCCGCCTCACCACTAGTAATGTTAGAGTGCTCATCTCGAGTATAGTGTAGACCAGTTTTGATCCTTGTTTTGGCTTGTAGTAAATCTCAGTTTGTGAATAAACTCTGTTGAACCGCTTCAGCGTGTCTGCTTGTTTCCTGCACCTGAGCTACCTGAGCCACCTGAGTATGACCTACTGAAACCGTAACAGTGTTTTTGTGTAGTTGTGTTTAGTTGTGCTGTGTTTGATTTCTTTTTTCTTTCTTCTTTGTGCCAAGTCAGAAAGTTGTACTAACCTTCGTCAGCAGCTCGGATGGAGAGATCACTTGTGAAGGTCAGTTGTGGTGTCAGCTTCAGTCGCCGTCATCCGCCCACCGTGGTCTTTTTGGAACAGGAGCCTCCTCCGAGTCGCTCTCCTCCCTGCTCCTCCTTCCAGGAGAGTCCAGGCCGGCGGATTGCGAAGCTACTGCAAAAGAGCTGCCACAACTGACCTCATCACAAGAATCATCAACGTTCACAAACTCAGTGTCACTTTCACAGCCATTGTCAGATTCAGAGTCAGAGCTGGAATCAGCAGGAAAAGGTGGAGGAGTAGAAGGAGGAGAAGAAGGAGCAGGAGGAGAAGCAGAAAGAAAAGCAGGATCAGCACAGGAGTAAGAAGGAGCAGCAGCGGGACGGTAAAAAGTAGGAGCAGGGGGGTAAAGCGTAGGAGCAGGGGGGTAAAGAGTAGGAGCAGGGGGGTAAAGAGGAGGAGCAGGGGGGTAAAGAGTAGGAGCTGGGGGGTAAAGAGTAGAAGCAGGGGGGTAAAGAGGAGGAGCTGCGGGGTAAAGACTAGAAGCAGGGGGGTAAAGAGGAGGAGCTGGGGGGCAAAGAGTAGAAGCAGGGGGGTAAAGAGGAGGAGCAGCGGGGTAAAAAGTAGAAGCAGGGGGGTAAAGAGGAGGAGCTGGGGGGTAAAGAGTAGAAGCAGGGGGGTAAAGAGGAGGAGCTGGGGGGTAAAGAGTAGAAGCAGGGGGGTAAAGAGGAGGAGCTGGGGGGTAAAGACTAGAAGCAGGGGGGTAAAGAGGAGGAGCTGGGGGGTAAAGACTAGAAGCAGGGGGGTAAAGAGGAGGAGCTGGGGGGTAAAGAGTAGAAGCAGGGGGGTAAAGAGGAGGAGCTGGGGGGTAAAGAGAAGGAGCTGGGGGGTAAAGAGTAGAAGCAGGGGGGTAAAGAGGAGGAGCTGGGGGGTAAAGAGGAGGAGCTGGGGGGTAAAGAGTAGAAGCAGGGGGGTAAAGAGGAGGAGCTGGGGGGCAAAGAGTAGAAGCAGGGGGGTAAAGAGGAGGAGCTGGGGGGTAAAGAGTAGAAGCAGGGGGGTAAAGAGTAGTAGCAGGGGGGTAAAGAGGAGGAGCTGGGGGGTAAAAAGTCAGAGCAGGGGAGTAAAGAGTAGGAGCAGGGGGATAAAGAGGAGGAGCAGTGGGTGGGCAAAAAGGACAAGCATCAGCAGGACCAACATAAAGAGTAGCAGCAGGGAGAAAATTGGGAGCTGTGGGAGAGCGAGGAGGAGCATCAGGAGCAAAAAGAGGAGGGTCATCAGCTGTAATAGAAACAGCATCAAGAGGGAGAGAGAGAGGAGGAAAATGAGAGAGAGGAGAAAGAGGAGGTTGAGGAAGAGAGAGAGGAGGAGAGGGAGAGAGAGGAGGGTGAGGAAGAGAGAGAGCAGGAGCGGGAGAAAGAAGACGAGGAGGGGGAGAAGGAGGAGGAGAAGGAGGAGGAGAGGGAGGAGGAGGAGGAGAGGGAGAAGGAGGAGAGTGAGGAACCGGACGGTCCTCAGGAGGTGTCACAGCATCGGGGATGCTGTTGGTGGAGGACCTCCAACGGCCACCTGTGGAGAAAAAAATATATAATTTGTTAAAATCACAATCTGAATTCCCAAAAAACAAGCAGGAGGTTTCTGTGGATTGGTCCATGTGTCCATCACAGCAACACTAACACTGGTCTGGATGCAGCACAGACACTTTGCACCAGAGCAACCGAGACATATAGCTATATTTCCATCTTTAAAAGTTGCATCAAATATTGTGCAGTTGTCAGACTGTCATTTTTTCCTCATTTAAGCTCTTGTCCAGTTATTAGATTTTACATTCCTTTCACAAAGTTCCTCAGAGATACGTTTCAATTGTGAAGGATTCCTGTAACGTACTGGTAGTACAGCACTGGACTACTACTTGAGATGCCACCTCCTCAGACTACTTACTGCTTCCTCAACATGTAGATATCTATGGCGGCAGCTCCTAACAGCCGCTTCTGCAATGGAGGCTTTGAACATGGCCCACTCAGATTCCATGTCCTCAGCCTCCCCCGGGATGCAGGAGAAATTCTTCCGAAAGTGGGAGTTGAAAACCCCACGGACAGGGTCCCAGTTCACCCTCACTACACGTTTGGGTTTACCAGATCTGTCCAGCAGTCTTCCCCACCATGGGATCCAACTCACCACCAGGTAGTAACCAGGTGATGGCTCTGCACCTCTCTTCACCCGAGTGTCCAAGACATGCGGCCACAAGTCTGATGACTCATCTACATAGTTGATCACTGACCTTTGGGCGGAGGTGCTCTGGTACCAGGTACACTTAGGAGCCACCTTATGCTCCAGCATGGTGTTTGTTCTGGCCAATCTATGTCTAGCACCAAAGTCCACCAACAAAACACCACTCGGGTTCAGATCAGGCAGGCCGTTACTCTCAGTCACATCCCTCCAGGTTTCTCCATCTCCAGCTAAAAATCTACACTTTTAAATGTGCGAAGCTTGCTGTATCTATGTGTTGTTGGATTTAAGAGATGGAAGCTTAACTAATGCATAACTAGACATCACTGTAATGTAATGTAAGCAATCACTGTAATGTTAACAGTACCAAACACCACATCTCACGTCTAAATTAACCACATACTCTACAATAAATAAGTTATATTTGTGACACTTTTAAATAAGGAATAAATGTGTGCTTTTGAGGTTCATCTCTGTTACTGTAGTGTTGTATATTATAAAATTATATTGTGTGCACTTGAGATCTTACTGAATTCTACTTTTAAAATATGAAATAGCAAATAAATATATTTTAAATTTTTACATTATTTAGACACCTGATAGTGTTTCTTTTGAGAAGTCATTAAAAATGTTCGTTCCATGTGTCCAATGTGTAGTTTTTGAAATGCAAAATTTGACATTTTCATTACCAAGCAATTTTTGAAGACCAGTTTCTGACAGATTAAAACACCTATGACCATTCAAGTTTGTTTTACAGCAGAGAGGAAATACAGCTCTGATACCTTGCTTACTTTTTGAACAATGCATGTGTAACATTTTGAAAAAGAAAATCACTTTCATATTTTGTTTCTGAAAACATATAATTTGTTTCTTGTCACCACAATTACATTTAGTCAGAAGAACAGTCAACAATTCGGCCACAGTGCATCATATTTCAATTACATTTAAAATACACCTATATTATGATTCAAAGACAGAAACAGGTGGTTTAGGAAAAAAAGTTTTTTGTGTGAAAATATCTACCTGAAAAATTTGGTTTAAATTAAATGTATAAAAGGTAATCAAGTTGCTTTTGCAATCATTGCAACTGTTGTGAAATAATTATTTAAAATGTTTGTACCATGTCTGTAATTTTTGATTTGGGTTTTTTTTTTCTCCCTTGAAAATCAACATTTTCATTCTGGATCCACCTTCACAGGCCAGTTTCGGACAGATTAAAGCACCTCTGATACTGCACAGATCCCAATACAACTGTGTTTGTCAGCAATAAGACTAATATCACTGAAATAAATTAATAAAATCAATAAAATGTAGTCAGAAGATCAGTGAACAATTCTGACACACAGCATCATATTCCAGTTACAATTAAAATGCACCTAATTTACTATGCAAAGATGAAAACTGGTGGTTCAGGAACTTTTTGTTGGAAAATATTGACATGCATTTTTAACAGTTTTGTTTAAATTTAACTGCATTTTGAATTATTGAGCAAAGATGAAAACAGGTGGATCAGGATTGGTTTTTGTAAATTTTTTGGTGAAAATAACAACATGCCTTTTTTTTTTTTTTTTTTAAAGTTTTGTTTAAATGTAACTGAAACTTTAAACAGCTGCATCCACAACACAGTAATTTCCTTGACTGTCTGACCTCACTACTTCTTGCACTTTATGTCTCATTTTATCTCTTGTTTTAAGGACTATTAGAGAATTAATTAGTAATGCAAACACCGCAGAATCCTGTTCAGAAAGAATGTTTTTGTTTTCACCTGATTCTAGAATTCTTAGGAGAAAGTACGGGTTTGGCATTTTTCAAAAAACGGCCTGGTCGCCATCTTTTTTTTCATAAAATTTCGACCTAAATTTGATAAAACTGACAAAATGCAACTGTTCAAAATGTACAAAAGTATTTTCACATTACCACAGAGATATTAACGAATCATGGGACATCCAAGACACTGTCTGATAAATATCGACACCCTCTTAAAATATTGGCCTGAGTCATTTTTTCAGGTTTTTCAGAAAACACAAAAAGCTGAACCACACCAAATTGAACCATGACCTTGACCATTATACTACAGGGGTAGAATCGCATTATCTGTTCAACTGATTTTACCAGAGGTGATGGTAGAAGAAAAACAATATTTTTTGTCAAAAAAGGCCATTATTTTAGGAAGGTGACGATATTTTACAAGCAAGAAAACGTCCAGTTTCACCCAAATCTACATTTTTCTAACACGCAAACCAAAATTTTACGACTTCTGTCACTTCATATCAAGCAAATGTGACTATTTTTGGACTAATTTTGAAGTGAAGCACCCCAAAAGAGACGCAGACTTACCTGTAAGGCGGCCGAGCCAGCGGCGGGCAGGAACAGACATCACGTCGGTGGTGCAGGAGGGTCTTGAAGCTTGATCCGAAGGTCGGTAATCCAAAAGGTCGTTATCCAAAAGTTTAGCTTTACAGCGCAACGAGGTTTTGCAGTGAGTCGACAGAAAGTCAAAGTGCAAAGGGGACGTTCTGAGGGCTGCAGGAGTTTTATATCACCTGGACGTTCTGTTGCTATGAGACGCACCTGCTGTGGTTCCAGCTGAGCAGACATCTTCTAATACTGGATAAGAGATGGTTTGAACTCCCAGAATGCTGCTGCTGCATCTTTCCTCCACAATCTGACATTTTTACACTTTACACAATTTTTTTTTTTTTTGGCCAAAACTAATGGAAAATCCCCCGCATGACGCTCATGAAATTATTAAACGCTTATTAACTTATTACGCTCATTAAATACTGTATATTGAATTTTGATTTGTAAAAAAAAAAAAAAAAAAAAAAGTTGTATATGTTGTATCCTGTTTTTTGTTTGTTTTTGTTTTTAATAAAAGAAAATAATACAAAGAAAATAAACGTAACTTCTGTTTTTAATTTTTTTTTCTGCATTATAACTATGTTATAAAGCAGAAAACACATTTCTGAGTTCTCTGTAGGTCTAGCCATGCTTGTGCTGTTTCCACAGTGGCGCTAGACTTCAAAATTATTTGGGTTTAGAAGGTTAGACAAAAAGGGTTGGATCAACAGGAAAAAACAAAAAAAGATCCCCTGACCATTTTATTTCTTACGCCTACACCTTTCTCTGTTCCACTCTGACCACATGCAGTTTGCCTGCTTGTTCCCTCAGTCCCATTTAATTTAAATCCCTAAATATCTGTGGGAAAAAGTCTGTATCTTTATAATGCAGCATGGTGCACACATTTTTAAAATCACCTTAATTATCCTGCGCTGACAGTTTCACCAGAAGGAAGCAAAAACTGGCAACAGCACAATGACTTACAGCAGGTCCTATACTGCCACCTTCAGTATAAAAAGTGTAGTTGTTTTGAGGAATTTCTAAAATGTAATGCCTGCATTGCCATGTACATTTTTTATTAATGCTTATTTGTATGAAACAATGCTACATACACAGCATTTTGCAACAATTTACCCCTGACACCCAGGCACTGATTTTATTGATGTAGAGCTTTGTTCTTCTTTTCAAACTGTTATTAGAAGTCTTCTGATCAGAAAAAAATGGTATTTTTTTCTCTTTTTTTTGGTAAATTCTGTGAAACATTGCATCAACAACTACTTCAATTTTAAGTCCATAGATTGCTGGGCATTGATGATTCAATAATATCTAAATGAGTCTGTTAAAAATGTGCGTTATTGACATGAAGCGATTTAATACGTCACAAAAAGAGGCAATTAAGTTTGGTGAGTCAAAATCCTAATTGTAATTCACGCTATTTATTAATTTCTACTCAGTATTTTTGCTTCCCTCATATAGTGCATATGGTAGACAAAATAGTAGGAACACTTTTAAACACGAACTGTCCCATTTTAAAAATAAATAAATGAAATGAAAAAAATAAATGTGATGCATCACCACCACCCACTATGAACCTCAATAAAAAGCATAGAAATCATCACCTTTTTTGACAACGTCAACAAGAACTAAAATGTAAAAGCTTTGTGAATGTAGAAAGTATATAATATAGTAAGTATCTTACTCATAGACTTTATTCAAAATATTTCAAGTGATAGAAAATCAGTTTTTTAAAGTATATTACACATAATTTGGAAAGAATTTCAGTGTCAATGTAATATATTTTAAAGAAACATATTTCAGTTTTATTGTATTATTGAGCAAAAGAAAAAAGTCTAACATTTTTAAAAGAAGAAAGTCAGTCGTTGGATCTTATCATATATCTATCTCTAGATAGATAGATAGATAGATAGATAGATAGATAGATAGATAGATAGATAGATAGATAGATAGATAGATAGATAGATAGATAGATAGATAGATAGATAGATAGATAGATAGATAGATAGATAGATAGATAGATAGATAGATAGATAGATAGATAGATAGATAGACAGACAGTGTGGGATTTCTATGATATTTCTAAATGGAGTTCTTATACTGTTTTTACACTAACGGCTTGCTTTTATAGAATCATATGTTTTTATATTAACTGCTTGCTTTTATAGAATCATATTCCTAATGTTTTACACTGTTTATGATGATATTTTACACTGTCTATGAAGATGGAAAAATACTGGATGACGGAGGTATGCAAGAGTGGAAAATTACTAGGTGAAAAGTTATGATGGAGACTCTGTTTCAAGGTTGTACTGGAGACTCTGTTTCACAGATAAGAACAACTGCTGAGGTTTCATCCTCCCCCACAAAGAGAGGGGAACCATCTTCATGGCTGTGAGGTTTAGAGCATCCAGATCGGGACAACAAGATGGCTGCTCATACGCAAAAGAGGTGGTCAGATGCACAGAAGACAACCAACCAGAAGAAAGACACACCCTGAATGCTTATGCACCTGTGAAACTAGATATAAGGCTGGGTCAGGGGAAGAATAGTGTGTCAGACTTTGTGAACTGAATAGAACTCTGTTGTTGTCAGGGACAGAAGTTTGGACCCAGAGCTCTGTACTATATTCAATCTGCTGTTAAATAAACATGTTTAGTGAGACCTAAGTACCTTCTCCTATCACTTCATTCAACGAATGCGCAGGAGCTATCTCACACATAGTCTGTTTTCCTGGTAGAATGAGATTTTGCTCCAATAATAGATAGATAGATAGTCTCTAGATTTAAGGGAAACAACAAATAATTAAAAGACTCTATTGGTTTGGTGGTTTATGTAAAATCCAGAGCTCAACACTTCCACAACATATAGGGAGTGACGAGATCAGTGTCTGGTAGCCAAAACAACAGTCAATGTGTAGTTAAGCCACATGAGGAGGTTCTGCTTTTAATCAGCTGCTATGAATGTTATATCAGCCCCTGAGACAAAAACAAAACATTATTATCAGCTTTAATTTCTGCATCCCTCATCCGTTTCAAAACACGTAAACCTCGCAGCAAACTGCCTGACAATGAGCCAACACGTTCTAATCCTGTCGCAGAAGAATCTGCTGAGTCATTGAAGCCAACACAATTGGAGTCACCCGAGGCAGTGCATTGTGGGTTTCCACATGGAAGCATGTCACCATTTGCTCTGCAGAAATTACAAACCAAACACTGTGAAATATATAGCATTAAGTGTTCTGGGCCTACACAATGTGATGTTAAAGTGATGCTCGGGTCTCTAATAAACCTGAGTCATGTCAATCCGGCACATTTCAGACACCTAAATACTGACAACATCCATTTTAACAGTGTGATGCATGGGTTTGTGCAGTGCAGTTGTCTTCTACTATCGTGAAAAGTTCATACTGATTAGATGTTCTATGACTGAACCTTTTAAAGGGTAAAACCGATTTTGGAATCACAAGAAAGAAAGTATGTGGCTGCTCCTGAGCAGTACTGCTGCTACCGAGAACACAGGACAGCAGAGGAAAACCAAATCACCTTGCTCTTTCTTTGTATTTACAAAGGCTTATAAATTAATCCACTTTATCCAAGTCTTGTTATCAAAATCATTTGACTGTCAAGCTTCAAGCCTTTCTCAATTAGAGCGAAAATCAATTTGAAAACCAAACTGTAAATGGCTGCTTTGCACACCATATCACGAATATCTGCCATCTTTCACACACTCCTTCAAGATGTGATAAAGAATATTCTGCAAAAGTAATTACCCTGTAGTTTAACCCTCAGATCACATTGCAATCTGCTACTGAGCTAATACAACTTGGTAAAAGAAGAGCAGACTACAGTTTGTGTTTCTTTACAGAGCAGTTCTCACCAACCAAGCAGGCCTTTATCAGAACTAGGCATCAGCCAAAACCCACCAAAAACTACAAAAAGAACATCTGTAGAAGACTGACAGCTATGGGTGGACCTGGGTGAATCAGATGAAGTTCCTCAACCACATAGTCGCCATCACCCTGTCAACAGATGTTGTTTTGGTTGTCACAGTCCACCAAAGAAGCTGTGCTGCTGGAGCTGACAGTCCCATGGGTTAGATGTCTTGGAAAAGGCCTTCGAAATGAAGCTCTCCAAGTATACAGGACTCATCAGCAACTGCCAGCAGCTTGGATGGAAGACGAGGCGTCTAACAGTGGAGGGAGGATGCAGAGGATTTGCAGCCTGTTCCTTAAGCAGAGTCTTCAACCAGCTGGGTATTGAAGGTGACAGGAGGAGAGCAGCAAAGCGGCAGAGAAAGCCTCAAGATGACTCAAAAGAGGAGAGTAGTTAGTCATCTGGACACAAGCTGAGGCCTGATCAACCCCCGCTGGGTCATCTGGAGGAAAGTGTTTGATGTCAAAAGACCAAAAACACCTGATGAGTCACCGATGATGTGTCCACAGTGCATCAGCAGATATTTGCACACAGTTCAACAAGAATATCAGCAGTTCGGGCGACCCGGTAGCTCAACTGGTTAAGCAGGCAACCAATAAACAGGGATTATAGTACCTGGCCATTTGCTGCATGTCCTTTCCCCACTCTTCTCCCCATGTTTTCAGTCTCTCTCTTCACTTTCAAGTAAAATAAAGGCCAAAAAAGCTCCCCAAAAAATAACTTTAACAAAAAGAATATCAGCATAATTATTAAAAACCACCCATACATGTACTGCAGATATATCTGCCTTTTGTCATGAACTTACAGTCACCATTTTTAATACTGACAAACATTGTAAAACAATTGCTCATAGCTAGAAGACACAACTGTATGCTAAAAGAACAGTGAATGGATGTTTGGATATATGCATAGAATTTAAAAATCTAAATATCTATGTGGGTCATTCCACCTCATTTCACCAAATTAAAAAAAAAAAAGTTCGCACCTGATCGTCTCTTGTTTGTCAATAAGTAAAATGTGTGTAAAATGTTTGATCACAAGGGGAAAAAAAATGTTAAAAAATTATTCAAGGGAGGTGAGGTCTTGCATAAAACAAATTGAACTGTATATGTTCAACTGAACATTGAACATGAGCTTGTGGTACCACTTTTTTTTTTTTTTTTTTTTTTTTTTTTAGAAAACCATAAACGTTTTAGCCCAGTCACAATATTAGGATGGATAGGATGGAGAAGATCGTCTTCAGTGTGCTCATTATTGCAAGTGCACGCAGTTTGTCTGAAAAACACATCTTTTTCCAAATGCAGTACAACTGGCACACAACTCAGGAGTTTTGCAAGACCTATCACACTGACCTTTCACCAATCAGCAACAAGTGGGAGGAGGAGGCGTT
Organism: Amphiprion ocellaris; assembly: GCF_022539595.1. NCBI lineage: Eukaryota > Metazoa > Chordata > Actinopteri > Pomacentridae > Amphiprion > Amphiprion ocellaris. Next base: position 11,166,150 of record NC_072769.1, read on the forward strand.
CAGGAGGTCTGTCAGTAACCACTTCTCAGGATGGATCGGTTACTGCAGAGAACTCACCACCACCAGTACCACCACTACCAACTTGACATTTTCAGGAGTAGGCCAAGTCTCCTGCGAAAACTGAGAAGATAGAAACTTGAAGTTACCAAATGTTGAAGGTAATCAAAGGCCTACTGGATCAGTAATGGATGGATTCTTCAGCCAAGCTACACTCTATTGAGCTTCTTCTGCATGAGTCTGAAGGTAGAGCAGGAGAAGAAGTCCTGGGAAGAGGCTGTGGAGCACTGCAGAGAGAGTTACACTGATCTCACCAGCCTGCTCTCCGAGACCGAGATCCAACTGGCCCAAAATCATATGAGGCGCTACGGAATCACTGAGCCGGTGTGGATCGGCCTGCGTTACCTGGGAGACCTCTGGCTGTGGATGAATGGTGACCCTCTGGTGTACACCGCCTGCTCCCCAAATAGGGATACGAGGTGTCCAGTGCTGAATCACTGTGGAGCTCTAACCGAAGAGGGACATTGGGAAGAGAGGGACTGCCTGGAAAAACTCAAGTTCATCTGCAATTGAGTGCAAGAACACAAGAAACTGTACAATAATAGGAAATGTGTGTAAAGTAGTGCAGCTACTCTGATACATACACACTGCGTATGTTAAGTAGCAATAGCTGCCATTTAGTATACAGAATGTGGCACTCATTCATTTACACACCAACGTCTTTGGATTCCTAATAACGAAAAGCCAAAATGACTTTTGAAAACTAAAAAGAGGAAAATTTTATTGACCTTAAAAACCAGGCAGGCACAGGATCTGTCTGAGCAAACGCATGCACAGACCAAATATCTACACTAACAAAGACCATATGCAGTACAGTCACGACAGAAGTGGTAAGATGGTGACGATAACTGACGAGGTAAAACTTTGAGGTGTGAATTATGGCACATGTAGGGTGTTGTTAGATACAGAGTTTGTGTTACACGGCAAACACTGACGCTTTCAGAAATCAACACTCCACTAACGTTCACCAGGCCTGTAAAAAAAACAAAAAACAAAAGAATACATCTTACATCTGCCTCCACTCAGTAATGCCTCACTATGTGCTGTAACCTTCACCATAATTAAACTGCTATTATGTTAATCTGTATCATTTTATCTTAAACAAAGCCTGAATAAAACACTTATGCGGTAAAACTGGCATTCTGATCTCAAATGTTTCTTTTTTTCACTGTGCATTAGTGACCTTTCTGTCAAGACTACCAACATTTCTCAACAAGTTTACACTCGGTGGGTGCACACTGATGCCTTTTGATCCAGGTCAATCTCTTCCTTCCTCTAATGAGATCTTCCATTTGGCATTTTCTCTCCGAACACTCGCACATATTAATTACTTTCAATATATGACCTCTTTTTTGTATCAACAATAATAAATAGTATCTATGGAGACAGACAGTCTACAAACAACAGAAAAACGTGGCCTTTTTTTGTACCAGCCAATAATCCTGTCATAAGTACATTATTTACAGAGCCAGAAAAAGGCGACAAAATGACAAGATCCACAGCTCCAGCACTGATATGGACTCTGTACGTTTGTAAGCACAATGATTAAGCAATGCTTCATTTGCACGTGTGTTATTCTGGAAATTCTGTATTGTGACAAGTGATAACAAAATAAGGAATATCTGAAGGATTTCAGTGTCACCCTGTCATCAAAATATTTACTTAACTTGAAGGAAAAAAATAGTCAACTTATGAAAGTGCTTATTTGAACTTAGGAAACAAAGCAAACTGTACTGCTGTCAAAGGTGCCCTTTGGAGTTTTCTTGTGAACACATAAAAGTTATGTTTACATTCAGTGTTTCTCACAAAATCAATACCCTCCTTATAAATCATGCAATATGGAATTTCTGACAAATCTAAAGACCCCCTCCAGTAAAAATCATATATTGTTGTTGGTTTATACCTTGCTAATATGTCCATATTTTATATGTTCGAAGACAAGTAAGCAAAACAAAAGCAGTCAAAGAAATGGCTGAGCATTTCTGCCTTAAAGCTGCAGTGTAACAAACATATGATTTCAGATGGCGAGGGTTTCACAACTACGATTCAGTCCCCAGTTCAAATATGTATGGCTGATATACTTCAATATTATGAGCATAAAATAGTTTCACACTGTTTGAGCAGAGTCGTGAGTGAGCTGGTGTGCTACAGCTGCAGCAAACGGGAAGAGGTGAGTAGAGACTATAGATCTGCACATTCTGGAGGAAATTATGGTGCAGAGTTATGTCAAAGGAATTATTTGAATTGAAAAAAAAAACTCTAAATGTGTAATTTGGCATAAAGATGAGTTTTTAGGAGTTTAATCAATGACCACAGAGGGACTTTAAATGCTGCCAATGATTAATTCGCAGAAAAGTGTGAACCTGGCACCAAGTGACTCTGTATTATGTTGCTCCTGTGTGCACAAAACAAACTAAACTGGGACCCATTTATAAGAACCAATAATTCGCAGTGCTGTCAGCGGCCAAAACTCCACAGGGTACCTCAAAATGGCAAACCTTTAAAAAGAAAAAATTACAGAATTCTAAAAACAAAATCCAAAAAATCCTGATCTCTGAGTTGTCATCAGAGGTCTGAATATGCTTCAGAAGCAACTATCATTGTTTCTGGAAAAAAAAGCACACGTGGTTCCACTATGCTGAGTCAAAATGCACCACAGTTTTATATAAAGTGTAAATTAGCATAGTTTTGAGCAGCGCAGCAACAAAGGCTTTATTGTGATTATTGGAGTTAGCCCAGATTCTCTTCCCGTAATACAGCCGTATGAGTGCTTGTGATTGTCTGAGCCTGAACCAAATATAAATTCTCTGCTTTTCAATTTATACCAATCAGCGAGTAACAAACATTGCTCAATCTTATGCAAGTTTCACAAGCTCCTCTGTCCATCTCTGCAGTGCTTTGTTTTTGGTTATCTCAGCAGATGTATCCTGTTTGCCTGCCAAAGGCAACTGTGCAGCCCAGAGCAGTGACTGGCCCTGGTAGTGATACCTTGCTCTGTCCGAACATAAATATTTAAGAGGAAAAAGTTCACCTCACAGCAGGGAGTGTCACCACAGTCCAAGACTGGCACAACAGTGTGTTAGGTGTAACATCACAATCTCTGACTTACCGACAGACACATTTTCACATTTCACATTTAAAAAACAACGAAAACAAAGAAAATCCACGTGTGCACTCACACACAGCATTCTCACTCTTCTTCCACACATTTATCCACCTGGTTTCGCGGTTCAAACTCTTGATAGTGCTGCTTCATTGTCTCTATAAGCTCCTCTGCACCCCTTTCTTCTTCCAAGAAGTTTTCAGTGAAAAAATACATCTTAATCCCATCATATTCCCTCTCATTTTTTTGCAACTCCACATGGTTTGTTCTTCAGGATTTGAGGCCCATTCGAGCCATCAGTTGTTCATAAACAGTCCAAGCCATAGCAGCCATCAGAGTGCGTCGAAGAGACCTGGGCACGGCCCCACGAAAAAACCCACGCATGCCGTGCTCCTGAAGGAGACGACAGAGCAGGAAAGATTATGGTAATATTATGCTACTGTTACAGCCACGACACACCCTTAAACTATTACTGCAAGAGCTGTTTCTCAACAACAAGCATGTGAGTACACACCATGTAGATGTAGCGGACAGCGTCTGATGTGCTCCAGTGGGATGGGCTGACTTGAATGTGGGTTTTCACCACATCTGCAGGCTGCGTGACCAGCGACGCCATGACACCTGCCACCACTCCACAGCTGAAGTTCACCAGCGGGGCATAGGCTGCTGAAGTCACCTCTAAGACAGGAAAAAACAAATATAAGGACAAAGTACAAGATCACAAGGAAAGCGCAGAAAATAATGTGTGTGTTGATTTAGCACTGTTACGTAAATATTAAAGCTAAAAACAGCTGGTTTAAATTCTCAGATTGGGTGCTGTTACATAGTTGGAGAATGAGACAAATGATGCAATCAAAAGAGCAAGTCACACAACAAAGAAAGGGAAAATGTGTGGAAACTTTCATGGCCTTCATTTCATGTTATGTATTTAGGGAACATTATAGTCTCCTTCATGGGTCACACAGACCATTTGTCACTATTAACTGCTTCTGTTTCTACTAAACTTAGTTGCTTTTTTAATCAATACTCCAACTCTTCCAACTCAGCCAAGTGTTGTTGCAATATTTAAAGTTTTTCCCGGCTACATAAAATCAAGAGGGTGGAAACACAAAGCTTTGCTTTGAGGGCAATCTTCACACATGAAGACATACCGTGCAAGCACTTGAAACAATTCAGTTGATATTATGCAGTAGAAGAAGAACACGCCTGCAAACTTCGGCTCATGGGATGTGAACACCGGAGCGTTTCACAGCACAATGACCTCCATTTTGAGCTGCAGATTAGTCTTGTTCTCACCTTGAGGCAGCGCTCTCTTGGCCTGGCTATAAAACATGACATAGATGCCGGAGAACGGAGCGTCTCGGAGCAGCGTTGCAGTCAATCCTGAGAACAGAGCCCTGATTCCCTCTGTTTCATACACACTCCTCAGAGCCCCGGCCACACTCACATAGTTGTAACAGCCACTCTGAAAAAGACACACAAACACAGAAACTTATTAAGAAATATATTCATTTATACTGTTCCTTTATGACAATGGGAGTAAGTGTCTAAATGGGTGAAAACAATCAAGTTTTTTTTAGTAATTAAAAGAGAATTTTTGTTCATTTGAACCTGACATATTTTCCATTAATGTAGCTACGGTGGCTCTATGGCACATATTAACTTCAACGCTGTTAGAAAGATTTAAGGAAACAAAAGTTACCAGGTGACAGGTAACATGAGTTTTCTGAAGCTTTCAAAAGAAACAGGTTTTTACATGAAGTTTTTGAATCTGTGTGAAAGTAAAGACAGAAATAAGCCTCGTGGAATAGCTAATTTAGCTTCAAGTTACTGAACAATATTGAACTTTTTTTTTCCAGGTGCAAGGTTTATCAAAGCCATGAAACCATTAGTTGTTTCCTTCACAGCTGGGATAATTCTCATCCACTGACACATGGGGTTTTCCAATTCGGGCATCAAGAGGTTCCACTCTTTGCAGCAAAGGTTTTCCTTCTCAGTCAAAAGTAGAGCAGTGAGTGCAGGAACACCACCAGTTTCAGAGGTATGTTGTCTCGCAGGACATCCTGTTGTCTTTCTGCCTCCATCCCCACAGTGAAAGTCAGGCATACACTTGTAAAGAAATTAACACGTGTTTATGCTGGTGATTTGGTTTGGAAAGCTCCAGGGAACTAATGTTAAAATTCACCTACTAAATGCCAATCTCAAGCTGTCTTGTGTGACTCCTCATTTTCCTGGTTCTCCAAACGGAGGTACAAAGTAAAAAGCTTACATGACCTACAAAGCCGCAATAGTCACATTAATAGGAAATGAGCCAGAGGGGTCTGATTATGTCAAACTGCTTTGAAATACAGCCCTCAGGTTGAAATAAACCAGAAATCTCTTATAATGTCTCTAGCAAAAGTGGAGATAGAAAGAAAACACAGGGAAAGAGAATAAATTCATCCTCAAAAAAAATCTTAATTATTACATATTTAAAACCTGTCTCCAAAAGGCTATCAGTCCATTGTAATAGGTCACTATACAAAGTTACTCATAACTTAGTGCAGGACAGTATTTTAAAGAGCACACATCTTAAAATAGAGCCATATAATTATGTGTCTGAATACAATCACTTATAAAAACCACCTGCTGCCTATAGTTAACAAAGCTGATTACATCACCTTAATTTTCTTTAATCCACAAATCACATGTATCATGTGAGATCAGATGGGCTCTAAGTGAAGTCTGTCAGTCGGTAGAGAAACTATTATTCACCTCAAAACGTGTCTTGATGACTGTGAAAGGTAGCATGCAGACTCCAGCCACAGCTCTGGCACCAGCTCCAAGCAGAACAGCCTCACCAGCGTTGGGCGCCCGGTCCAGGAAGAAGTGCTGCTTCAGGGAGTAGAAGGTGCTGAAGTAGATACCCACCCCAGGGATGCAACGCACAAATGACTGCCAAGGGAGACAAAACCGTGTTTAACATTTCTCAACATTCAGCCGTTTTATTTTTTTTTAAAAACACAATGCTGCTAAAATTTGCTTTAGCTTTAAAAAAAAAAAAAAAAGCCAACCGAGTGTGTAATACAAAATATCTATAGAGTTTGTTAGACTATGGCCACTATGGCCAATGATGGAGTCCAGTCTAGTTTTTTATTCAAGTGTTCATACGACCTTTAAAAGTCAGAAACTCAGACATCAACTGTCCAAGTGTTTGTATGGTTGTTAGGGCAAGACAGAGAGGAAATGTTAATGTGAAATGAAAGACAGATGCTTGAGAACAAATGCCCCCACTGTTTATTGCCTACATACAGACACAATAACAGGATTAATAGCTGCTGGGTTTATTGTAAATATTGAAAATAAAGAACAAGGTCAGTTACTCACTGGTGAAACTCCCTTCCACAGACTGAAGAACTTCTCTGTCCTGATAATATTGATGAAAACGGTGAACATCCCCACCTTGGGTGCACTGCAAGAAGAAATTTAGGCATGTTCATAAACATATTTAACTGTGTAAATATACAAAAAACAGAAATGTTCAATGACTGTGGTGAATAATTGGTTTGAACAATCAATAACCACAGAAATTATCCTCTTGAGCTTTGAGCTAAATAAAGCCCTCCACATGTGCAACATTTAAAATAAAAAACACTTTTAGATATTAAAATTAGCTGTTCCTGTCCTCAGTGGTGGTAATTGCAAAGCTAGCAGGCTGACAGTATGATAATATGGTGCTGGTGTGACTAATTGTCCTATATGGGTCATAACAACACATTCAGGCTAACGCTGCCAGCAAATTTTGTCCTGCCATGCTGTGTGTGTGTGTGTGTGTGTGTGTGTGTGTGTGTGTGTGTGTGTGTGTGTGTGTGTGTGTGTGTGTGTGTGTGTGTGCGTGCGTGTGTGTGTGTGTGTTTGCTCTTATCTCCCGTGCTTGTCTGTGTGGGTTAAAGTCAGAAGAAGGGGAAGCTAAAGGAAGATAACACCAGAGGCATGCTCATGTACATGTGTCTGATGACACGCACGTGAAATGTTAAGACAGTTTTCATGTTCACACTCATGTAATGTGTCTGTGTGTAGCGTGCAAACACAAACCCCGGCTTGGCATTGTGTTGCAGAGTCTGCAGTCGTGTCTTGATCAGATCCAAAGGCTGGAAGAGCAGCGTTGAGCAGGTGCCACTGAGAGAGCCACACATAAAGGCTTTGAGAGCTGGGTGAGCCTGAGGACGAGAGACAGAGAGAAAGAGCGACGAGACAGACCGAGGGATGAAAAGCAGGACAGGATGAGGGAAATGGCAAAGAGACGAGGGAGAGAAGCGACAGGGGAAAGAAATGGCGACAGAACACAGGAATGAAGAGATGGTGGGATGTAGAGAGATATTGCAATTATGAACATAGGAGAGATACAGAAGGAGCCAGACAGAGAAAAGGGATAAGGCAGAGTGAAATGTAAAGGATTAATCACAGTGTAAAAAGCGGGAAAAATGTGCCACTGCACATCATTCTCAGCTTTGGCCACCTCTTGTTGATATCCAAAGAACTGTGCATGAAAAAATCTTGGCACAACAACAAAAACCATGTCCTAGGACAAAAAAAAAAAAACACAAGTTACATAAAAATATATAAACATAGTATGCTTGTGTGACATTTCGGTTGTAATATGCAACCCTGTAGCACAGAGCAGAAACCAGGGTCCTACACAGTGGAGATGATGGAGATGTGGAGAGACAGTTCTCACACACACACACACACACACACACACACACACACACACACACACACACACACACACACACACACACACACACACACACACACACACACACACACACACACACACACACACACACACACACACACACACACACAGGGGCTGTTGTGTAGAATTAAGCTGAGACTCAACATTATCTGTGGTTACATGCCTCATGGACAAAGAGGCACACAGACATGGGGAGAAAGATGCTAAATTTAGCTGCATTTGAAGGTAAATATTTATACAGAATAACATACAAACCGAAAAAAATGTCTATCACAATGCAAAAATCACAATCTACAGCAACAAACCACACATCAGCAGTCTGCTATAAACATTCAACTATAGCATATGTTGCTTTTGCACACACACTCATGCCACTTAAACACACAAACACAAGACACACTCCTACCTTCCCCAGGCTGCCCGGGGTTCGGCTCTGAGAATCCTGTTTTTCCTGCATTTTGCTTTCTTTCACCTCCCTGTCTCTGTGATGCTGCTGTTACAAATAGCATATTACAAAATAAACCTCCATCTCCCTCACTAACCTTCCTTCTCTCTCTCTCTCTCTCTCTCACACACACACAGTATCTCTCTTCCTCACTTGCCGACCCACAATGGTTTTTTCCTGCCTCTCGTCCTCCCTCCCCCCCGACTTTCAGAGCCAAAGCAGAAGCTTAATCCAGCCTGCGTTTTTCTATGGACCTTCTATCTTTATCTTTCAGGGACACACTCACACATCTGTATTTTGCTCCCCCTCTTATGTGAAGCTCACTGCAAAACTGCGCCTTTGTCAAATGGCATGAGTCATGAAGTGTTGCGTGTGTGTGTGTGGACTTTAAATGTGGGTCACAGATAATGTATGGAGTAGGGGTCTATTTGCACAAGCTGTTAAGCAGCCATCCACAAATCTGCTTGCAATCATGCGTCCCTTTGAGGCGGCAATACAAACATAATATTCCTACACATTTTGCTTCCTCATTACTATTGCCAGGAGAGAGGTTCATTCATAAATAGTGTCTTTGGCCAGAATTCCTTTGGCTTTGCTGCAGCGATCGATTGGAATTCCCTCCAAAAATCTCTGAAACTGTCATCGCTTCCATCACTTTACATGTTTAAGCAGAAGCTGCAGCAGACCCTAGCCGACTGCTGCACATGCTGACTGTTTTCACTGAACTGCTAGCATTAATTAAGGGTGTTTTTAATCTCTGCTTAAATACTTGTGTGTCCTTTTTTGTATATGTAATGTTTATTTGTTATCTTTCTTCCTAGTGGGGCCTCTTGCCAGGTCATCATTGTAAATGAGAAATTGTTCTCAATCGATCTTACCTGGTAGAATAAGGAATTAAATAATAAGAATAACAAAAAATAGCTTTGAGGCTGCTAATCTTTTTCAAGTTTTTAACAAAGGGGTAATATGAAGATGAATTCTGTGATTCGATGTAAATGTCTCCACTGTCAGAGAATTCACACACTTTTCATGCCATAATAACGATCCCTCGAATATATTTGCATGCAAATTCTAATTTAGGTAATGTTGCAGGTCAGTGAGCAACATTGTATTAAATATGATTTTGATTGTGCATTCACGTTTTTTGATCTGAAATGTATTTTGTCCACTGGAACTGAGAGAAACAGACAATCCCATTTGGGCGACTTGATCTATAATTGCAGTTCTTGATTAATTTCTCTCACAATTTACAGTATCACAACATTACACACATTGTAGAACACTTAACAAACGCTTACACAGTTGGCTTAACACACAGGACCATCCCCACTCACAATGTTTTGTTTGTATCAGATAAGATGAGAAGTGTTTACTTTATCTCCTGTCAGACTCAGTTACTGTTTGGTAGCATCACTCACCGCTGCTAACTCCATCTTTGAGCTGGATGCTGAGCCGGACCGGTCCAGCTTCTCCCCTGCTGCTGCTGCCGTCTTGAAGCCGGTTCGGTTCAGCCAACTTACTTAAAAATAGGACAATCAAGATGACAGCCATGAGTCACATTTCACAACAATGAGGTCACTTGCAAGGTCTCGCCGGTAGCAGCAAGCTAGGTTAGCTAGTTAGCTGTCAGAGGTGAAGTTAGCCTCTGAGGGCAGGTTAAACCTTCACACACCAGCCGTCTCTAATACAGATAACTAGCGACAAGTAACCGGATAAAAACAAAAAGCACTAAAACCTGTCAACTAGCTGGTTTCGGATATACTATGTGAAGTCTGCCTGACACATTGCTAGCATGCTAGCTCCTCTTACCTGATGTTGAAGTGTGTTAGGTGCCGGTGGAGGTGATGGTCGCCCCTGCTAGCTTCACAAACTCCATTTTTTATATTTACTGCGACCGTCTGTGAACGTTTCCCAACATGGGAACGTTACTAAACCCTGAACTTTCCAGCAACACTGAACTTTCTGGCGAGGCTAGTTAGCTAACGTTAGCTAGCTCACTTCACTAAGTTACTTAACTTTAAATTGGCGCTCAGTTAAAATAACACATCGTTAACGCAGTTGTGTTCTGGCGCGAATCGTGTCCTAAAATGATGGGTTTTTTTTTCTTTTCAGTACAAATTTAATCTGGAGTAAGCAGTGTCTAGCTAGTGCGGTGCTATTTGCCGTGGCTGCTGTAACTGTTAGCATCTGGCTGTAAGTTCAGCTCGGGGCAGCGTCACTGAGCAACGCGATCTGACAGCATTTCATCTACTGACGGTGCACCGCTGTGTGTGGTCAGATGTAGCATCAGGTCGGCGCATCTGCATCTGCACAAGGCTACAGGTATCTGCTATATAGAAAACATTGATCTGTTTTAGTTTATTTAGTAGAAACATAACCAGCATGTGTGCAGTGTAAAGCGGTGCACTTTTGATATTGGCCTCAGAGTGGCGCTGTCGACCAACAAACCGCAAAGAGACGCGGACGTTTTCCGCAGTTTAATTACATAAAACCGTGCAGGGAAGTTTGAATGAACCCTTAATGCTGGCTGAAAACCATCTATAAATATATAGATCTTTCTTTATTTTATTTAGGTATTGGCAACGCAGGGTAATTTAACTGCTTCGGACCAGAACCTGGGTTAACATAACCACATATTATCAAACTCTCTCAATGCAAACAGATCGAGTCTGGACATGATTATGGCAAAGAGGCTAAAGAGTCTTTAAAATTTATTCTCTGACAACTTTATTTTTTGAAGATGCTTAATAATAATAATAATAATAATAATAATAATAATAATAATAATAATAATAATAATAATAATAATTATTATTATTATTATTATTATTATTATTATTATAATCTCCCCCCCACACACACACATAGTCCATTTTATACCAGGTCTACATCTCAAACAGCTCTATAAAGATTACTCAAATCTGGAAGTGATTTTTACAGAGAGGCTAAAGATTCTTGAAAGCACAGTGTCTGATTTGTGAAACCTTTGATTATTTGTAAAAAAAAAAAAAATAATAATAATAATAAAATAAAATAAAAATGCAAAAAGGGGAGATTTCACAGCTTTTTTTCTCTTTTTTTGCATGTAGACCACATTAACCCACACCCAGGTCTCAAACAACTATACAGATGAGACAGATTTCACAAATCTGGACCATTCTTGTTTGAATATGGTCTAGAAGTGGAAAAAAGCAGTGAAATCTCAATTTTGGTTTAAATTTTTACAACTAGAATGAAGATTTCTCAAACTGGAAACTGCGTTTCAGAGCATCAAGTGTGTCAGGCATATGGGTTCTGTAAAGCGTCTCGAGACAATTTGACTGTAATTGGCGCTATATAAATAAAATTGAATTGAATTGTAACTCAAACGTCTAACACAGTTTACATATCGACATTTAGGGGAAAAAATGAATCTGTTGGGTCCGTGTATATTTTGGCAATTGGATTTTCCGTTCTGAAACGGGTATTGAAAAACAAGATTTTCGTTTTAAAATACAAAAATTAAAATTGAAATACATGACATTTCCTTTTCATGGTCAAAAAGGGATATACGAAATTTTAAAAATGCTTTGATTTTCATTTTATGTTTAGAATAACAAAAAAATAAAATCAGCAAGAGACAGAAACGAAAAATGTCAGTTTTTTTCATTTTCTGAGACCGGAAGTGGTCATCAGCAAGTGTGGAGCCAAACGACAACAAGATTCTCAGAGGGCGGAGCAAGAGAGCAGCGATTGGTCAGACCATATATAGAAGACGGCGCGCTAGCGGATCTAGTCTACTATATATAGCTATGGTTGGCAAGCATCTCTGGCTGTTGTTGACCTTGTTTTTGGAGTAAAACACGGTAAGAAGATAAATACTTCTAACCAGTAACGTTGTTTTGTTGTACGTTAAGTCAGCGACTTGTGAAGAGTTGTGTTTTGTCGTGTTTGAGCAGTTGGTCCGGACGCGTTAGCTAGCTAAGCGGCTAAGTTAGCTAGCGGGCTAATCAACACAGGTGGCTAACTTACCTCTGAACACCTGTGTTAGTTGCTGCCGCAGCTGTCCGTCATTAGTAGAATGACCTTCTCAACCTGTATTTCTCTGCTGTGTATTTTAGCTTTTAAAAACGTTATTTTACTTTAAGGTTAACTGAAACCCGTTGAGCTGCACTGAAGTTTAACATTCAGCTGGTTTGAATTAAACCGCGCTTAACATTGCATCTCTGAATCTCCATAATTTCATTAAATTCCTTCTCTCTTCCACTGCTCAAGTTCAATCCGGTATATAAAGTGACATTAATAGTGAATAAACTAACAACCAGCCATTGTATTTATTTATTATTGCATGTATTTGCAGTAAAACATGAGTTGAAACATCCTACTTTTGGATCTAGAACTGCACAAGCCGTTCATTTTCAGTCACCTGACGAGTTAAACTCCCCTTTTTATGTGAGGTTGAAGCAGAAAGTCTGAGTTAACAAAGAAAGTTGTTTATAATTTGCGACACCTGTTATCTCTGACTGAGACTTTAGTTTTAGTTGAACCGATTTACACATAGAAACTTTGTTCAGGAAGATTTCTCAGTAGCTCAGAGGACAGGCTGCTTTTTACACAACCTTGTAAGAGAATGTCTGTCAATGCTTTCAGCAGAATTTAGAAACACAACACTTCCTAAACAGATATTTTGAGGCTGTGAGGTTGAACGTTTGAGAGTATATCAGTGTGTTTGTTTGTGGTCTTTCTGTTTCTAGGTGGAAGCTGAATTAGTGAGGATGACTCCTGCTCCTGTCATCTCTAAGCTCCTCACACATCTTTACCTGCACATGAGGAAAATCACTCCTGTAGAATGCAGGTATGTTTGTCATTATTATAAAAAGATGTTGCCTGGTGACCTGTCAGAAACCCATTATACAGAGTCAGCCAAAATAATGTTTACACACATCAGGAAAAGAAAAACTTGCATAAATATTTCAATACCAAATTTATTCAGACATCACAAGATTAATAAAAGTTATCTTTGGCCTCTACAATTACAAGAGGTGCTCAAAGTGGTGGCCACTGGCTTCCAGACATTTCTGTTGTGTTGTAGACGTCACTTGTTGATGCTCCATTCATGAGGGTAATGCCATCTGTTGGGAAAACATCGTACAACAGGACACAGAGTTATCGTGATTTGATCAAACTTAGAAAGAGGAATCTATATGTGTAGAAGTACTTATAGAAATGAAATATCTATAAAAAATGTTCTTTTCCTGATGTGTGTATACATTATTTTGGCTTTCTCTGACTCTGTGAACTTATTGAGAACAAAACTCATTTAATTGTTGCTCTGAAAGCTTCTTTAGTGAAAACCAGCTGGTGTTCTGCTTTGAAACAAACTGCTGTTGAGGTCTGTGTTTTTAGGTTTAATCCCACAGTTTCTGAATGAACTGATAGTTGTTTTTTTTCCTGATCAATGTGGACGGTATAATTGATGGTAACATTTACTGATCATATAATCAGCATGACAATATAACAGTATAACATTCTGACTGCCTGACTAATACTGTGTTGGTCCCTTTATGCTGCTAAAACTCCTCTGACCCAGTGGTTCATCAGAACCTCTGGGGATGTCCTGTGGATTCTGTGGATCCTGTGGGTTGCAGGGTGGGTCCTACCTAGACCAGGCTGATCCTGGACCATCCCACAGATGCTCCATCAGATCTGGATGTGGGGAGTGTGGAACCCAGGTGAACAGCTTAGCTCTGTCGTGTTCCTCAGACCACTCCTGAGCAGTTTTAGTTCTTCCTGCTGAGGGAGGCAGCTGGCATCAAGGACTGCTGTTGCCATAGAGACTAGGGGGTTGTTTGTCCTGCAGTGTTTAGGTGGTGGTACATGTCAAACATCCACATGAACGTCAAGGTTTCCCAGCAGAACGTTGCATTAGAACAAGATGATGGATGTTGTTCTCTTCAGCTGTGAGTGGTCAGAATGTTGTGGCTGATCGGTGGATCTGTCTGCCTTTACTTTGACATCCAGAGTTATACAAAAGTGTAGAATGTGTGCAGTGCAGAAGAGATTTACTTTATTGTATGCATTTTTTTTGTTTTTTTAAGGGAGAGCATTTTTTTTATCCACTTGAAGAAGACCTAATCTTTCCCTTCAAAGGATAGTTAATAATGACTACGGCTTTCATAGTGGTCCCATCAGAGAAAATCATATCCATATACAGATTTTTATTAATTCCAGGGCTGGTTCAGTAAAGATTATAAATATAACTACATCAGATAATTCTTGGTCGCAGTTGGAATTTTGCAGACTGAGATGGTTGAGAAGGTTTGCAGTTCTTGTTTTAACAAAATATGTTATAATATAAGATCTTTATTGTCATTGTACATGAAATTCTCTGCAAACCAGCAAAGTGCATCAGTCTGAGGTATCTAAAAATAAATAAGAAAAGAAAAATGCTTCTCAAGCCAATAATAAACAGAATATTTTGAGGGAATATTCTAAAAAGGAAAGACAAGATAAAAACATTTACTTTCATTACTGATGTTGTCAAGTTTTAATAAAGTTCATGCTACTTTTATAAAATGATGAAAGTGAATACATTGTATTTCTGTGATCTGTGTTTGATTTCTGTCTTTTCTCCTGTCATCCAGATGTTCAGAGGGAGATGATGCCACATCTGGTCCAGCCGATGGAAGGTCTTGAAGTTCTCCGACTGGCCTCGACTGAAGATGGTCGTCTCACTGGATTTAAGGTTCAGATGCTCAGTAACAAACTCCACCAATGAGCCAACAGGGAAGCTTTAGGTTTATTAAATGTTGCTATGAAGGTATCGCTGTTTTTCTTTGTGAATGCAATGTGCTCCAACTGAAAGTTGAATTAGAACTTTGAAGTAAATCCTTCCATCTTAAAGGATTTAGTTGCATTAATAACCTCATAACATTCTAATTTTTATTCCAGTCTTGGTTGGAAATAGAATCTCTGTATTGATTCAGGTAAAAACTGTACTTCACAGCATGTTGGAGCAAAACAACCAGATGAAAACTGTGATGGTGTTGGATTGTCAGACCGTAATGTTGCAGCGCAAAGCAGCTTTTCTAGCTCAGTTCATTCTGACATTCAGCTATGAATCAACACAGCAGATGGTGATCCATGCTGTGGAAGTCTCACATCTCCTGATTTAATGGAGCTGCTTTGCACTTTTTACACTGTTTATTCACCAACACTTTATTTAATAAAAGTCCCATCTAGTTTTTATGAGGAATGTGGTGTTTTAATTTCTCTGTGAATAACTGCAGTCTAATGTAACACCTGGAATTGTAACATCTGTCCTGATATTGATCATGAAGTATTGATCAGAATACTTATGGTTAGCAGTCATCCCTGAAGTTTTACAGTAAAATCTTTACTTGTGTTGTGAACTTTGGTAAGAAGCAGAAACTTTTGCGTTGCCATGGATACATGAGTGTTAAATTCTGTCCATGGTTCCATTTTGGGAAATGAAGTCCAGGAGATGAGTTTGTTTTTACTGCCAGCTACCATTCAGTCTGAGATATTAAGAATAAATAAATTATTCCTACAGCTACTACAGGGAAAGTTCCAGACTGTGGAGGAATTTAGTCTCATAATCACAGACAACAAATATTATCTGAAAGTCGGGTTATTGTTTATCAGCACAATACAAAAAGATTAATGTTAGAAATATTCCGGTTAAGACTCTAGAATATCATGATTTATGTAAATTTACCTCAATAATATGAATGTTCAGGTTAAGTTTGTGCACTGATATTTATTATGTAAGTTTAGCTGATTAAAGTTGATGACTCTGCACTACAATATTATTTATTATTTAAATTTACATCATTATTATATTTAGGGTCAGACCCTACAGTATTGAGATTAAGAAATCAAATATTCTATAAAATGTAAATGCACTGAACTCATTTGGATATATTTAAGTGAGACTCTACAATATTATTTGACACAAATCTATCTAAATCAAAATTTTAATCATTTTTACTCCAAACGTTGACTAGACTGAAACATTAAAATCACTCCTTTCTAATACTCTGCTGTATGTTCAAACCTGAGGCCTGAAATAGAAATGTACAAGTATCTGATTGAAGGAACTTCTGCAGAGTCCTGGTTCTAGAACATGATGATAGAATTATAGACAAACTTTAACAAAAGCTGCCTGAGAGTTTACAGGTTTTTATGTTAGATTTCTTCTGTAATTTAATGAGTTATCAGCAATAATCAAGTGTTTATTTGATGAACTTCATTTCCTAAAACATCCAGAATTGGAGCTCATATCTTTGGCAGCTGTAAAGTTTCTGCTCCTTCAAAGTTCACAACACAATGAATGAATTCCTAAAACACTCTTAATGCTGGAGAGCGTTTGTGATGCTGAAGCAGTGATCAGTTTTTCTGTTTCTTCTCTGGAGATGCACAATGAGGGACGTCTGCAGAGACTGAGAAAGAGTCTCACCACATCCTGACATGAGGAAAAAAGACTTTATTGAAGACTACAATGAGAAAAACTATCAGACAGCAGACGGCTGCATTCAAGGTGAGCTCTGAACATTTGATCTGGAACAGGAATTCAATAACGGCAGCATGAGCTTCATTTCAGTCTGTAGCTGCTGAATTCATGGATGAATCATCTGGCACTGGAGAAGAAGACCATCAAACATCCACGTCAGCTGATGGAGGTCCAAGAGTCTCACCAAACAAACAACCTACAGAGTGAAGACCTCGAATCTGATTGGACGGCCTCCTATTCAGCCACATGTATGAACAAATGCCTCTAAGTTGATTTGTTTTCTAAAATAAATCTAGTTTGAGTCCTAATCTATGCCTGTGTGTTTGCTTCTTTACACCGCTGTTGACAGTGTAGGCTGTTAGATTGTTCCAGATAAGACAAGTAAAAGATACTTCAGAGCTGTTCTACCATGAGCCTGACAGGAAGAACTCCAACAGCTACTGAATGTTCCTGTGGTCCCCTCAAGGCTACAGGAGGAGCCCTACGAGGACGAGCCGGTCCACCTGATGGCAGCCAGTCGCTGTGGTTCAAAGCCAACACCGACTACGTGGACTTCTACTGGACCACACGGAGGCCTTCAAACCAGACCAACAAGTTCAGCGACTCCCCGACTCGTGGGTCTGAGGACGCCACCGAGCCTCGACCCAGCCGGCCTCCTGTCTGTGGATGTTTGAGTGCTGAGAGGTTTGTGGATGCATGTGAATGTGTCTGTGTTGAAACAGCAGCTTTGGACTCAGTAACGCCGGGAAAAACCAAGAGCTCCTTTATTTGTGACTTCCACTAAAAAACTGATGAAAATAAGTTTGCCAGGGTTCTGACTGATAATAGATTATTAAATAATGAAAATAACAGTTTAAATATTCCTTTAAACAATCCTTTTAGGTCTACATTTCCTTTACACTGACTTCTTGGAATATGTACAAGTATTTTGAGTGGACTATACCATTAAGCCCAACGTTCAAGGGTTCTTCTGGGAATATACCATTAAACCAACCTTTTAGGTAAATGTTCCAGGATGTTGGGTAGAATATACCATCAGATAAACCTTTTAGGTCTACATTGGAAGATTTTAGAGTAGAATATTACTCCAAACCATCCTGTAGGTCTACATTTAAGGTGGAATACTCTTTACACCAAGATTTTTTGGTCTACATTGAAGGATTTTAGGTGGAATATTCCTTTGAACAAACTTTTTAAGTTTATGTTCCAGGATGTTGGGTAGAATATACCATCAGACCGACCTCCAAGGTCTACAGTAGTGAATTTTAGGTGGAATATACCATTAAACTCACCTTTTAGGTCTACATTGGAAGATTTTAGGTGGAATTTTCTTCCAAACCGTCTTTTAGTCTACATTTAAGCATGTTTAGGATGGTAAATTCTTCCAAACCAACTTCTCAGGTCTACATTTCAGGTGGAATATTCCTCCATACTAACTTTTTTGGTCTGCATTGAAGGATTTTTTCTAAACCACACTTTCTGGTCTCTATTTGAGGATTTAGGTGGAACATTCCTTTTAACCAGCCCCTCAGGTCTCTTTGAGGATCTTGGATGGAATACTCGGTTAAACCAACATTTTAGGTGCATGTCCAAGGATTTTTGGTGGAATGTTCCTTTAAGTTGAATGTGTGAGGACCTTGTAGGTGGAATACTTCCTGAAACCAGCCTTTTAGGTCAACATTCAAAGATTTAAGGTGGAATATTCCTTTAAATCAACCTAAATTTCATGTTTTGATCATTATCAAGTGAGAAACCTCAATCCAGACTCCTCATAATGACGTTTGGGATTTATGCTGCTGTTATTTGTTTAGTCCAGACTAAATGACAGAAATCCACAACTGTAATTTTATTTCAGGACTCGGTTATTAAATGTCAAAACAATCCACATCACTCTAAAAACTCAACAGCTTCACAAACTCGAAGATTAAACTCTGCACAAGGATCCAAAATAACTTGGACTTCTACATGAGAGCTTTAATTATTCTTCATCTACTTCCTGAAAAGTTTGGTCAATGAAAAAGACAAAAACTAATATTTTCAGCTTAACTAAAGACAGACTTTGTGATTTTTCTGCTCACATGTTGTGTTGTTGTAAACTTACTCTTTTAAATAAATAGCCGCCTAACCCCCTGGAAACCAGCCTTTGTCCTGTTTTAGTGTTGCTCCTCTGCGACCCTCGACAGCCGGGTCGTAATGTTTTTTGAGCAACACACCATACTATTACATTTTTATGATGGTTCTACTATGGAACCAGTTCGACATGTTCAGGCATTCTTTGTGCAAAAACTCAGAGATTTCAGGTATCAGAAGGCGGTTTTCAACTTTCTTTGTTAACTTTCTGCTTCAACTTTAAACTAAATTTCCTTCACTAACCCAGCCCTCTGGACTTCCAGTAAGCTGTGTTCCTATTGGCTGTCCAGGTGGCTGCTTGGTGTTATCAGGAACACCTGAGCAGCTCGGTGTCTTCCTGATTTATTTAGCTGCAGTCAAACATTTCCTCTGCTTCCCATCACCACTGAACCGGGTTTGACTCCGTTGCTTTTGTTTTTTAGGCGTTGGCTTGCAGCTTCCAGCAGTCAAATCGTCTTTAATGTGTTTCTTGGTGTGTTTTAGGGCTTTGTACTGGATAGTTGTCTTGGTAAATGTGGTTCTTTAGCCACAGTTAGCACATGGTCCTAATGTGTGCAGTGATTAGTGGATTTGGTGCAGGTGAGTTGTGTCTTTATCTTGGCTGTAGTGAGTCTTTAGAGGTTTTAGGTCAGACACATTCTGTATTCTTGTTTGTGAACCAGCGTTGGTTGTCCAGAAGGTAAGAGTTCCTGTCCTGATTCTCTGTTGTCAGAGGTTCTCTGGTAGGCTGCAGGAGACTTTAGCATTTGGGTTGTGCTAGGTTGGTTTTTGTACAGTTTCATTTGGACGACTATCTTGAGGCCCCTTCATGTGGTTTAGTGAGGTTTTCTGGAACAGTTCTACAAAGCAACCTGCAGCAGAAGAGACTTTGAGAGTTTTTAGGAAGTTCTGGAGACCAGACTTTAGAACAGCAGAAACATTTGTCAGCAGTTTGAGCAGGACAAGGTGAGCTTCAGAGTAGAAATGAGACAGAAACCTTCTTGACCCGTGTGGTGAGATCCTGTACCAAGAGTTTGAGCAGGTTGTGAAGAGTCTGTAGTTCTTTGGTCTGAAAGCACAAGAAGAGTCGACTCATTAAAGGAGAAAACATGAGATATTGTTGGTTCTTCTGTCGCTCTGCAGTTTCCTTAGACTGAATGTCAAGTTTATATTTTAAATGATTTCCCATGTGAGCCCAAGAAGACTTCAATAAACTCCCTCCATCTCCTGGACACAACATATTTTATTATGATGTTAAATTTTTTTAAAAAAAATATGTTTTTGAGTTTTAATCATAGTTTTAGCATAGTTTTTTCTCTTTGCTTGTTTAGTTTTGTCATCTGTGTGAAAGGTGCTAAACAAATAAAGTTGAACTCATAAACTGAATAATTGACTAACTCATGATTGTGACAACAGAAGTATTTTCATTGTGATTTAAGGGTTTGTTTCATTTTTAAGGTTGGGGTTGAAATCTTGACAGAAAAAAAGATTGAAGAAATGAACTACATTTAAAAAAAAAGCAATTAAATCAAAGGAAAAAGAACATTTAATACAATAAAACTTTTAAAAAGAAAATTAAACATTAAATACAATTAAATGATATTAAACAGACAAAATATTTAATTAAATAATTAAACAGAAGATACAAAACATGTAATTATGAAATTAAACAAAATTTTTAAAACAAAAATATTAAACATTAAAGATGAGATATTTTAGATGATTAAATTTTTAAAAAAAATACAATTAAACAAGAAGAATATTAAACATTTAAAAAATACAAAACATTTAATTAGATTATCAAACCTTTAAAAAGACAAAACATTTAATTAAAAAATTAAATGTTTCATTAGAAAATTAAATCTTAAAGACAAAACTTTAAATAGGAATTCAACAGAAAATACAGTGAAGCATTTAAAAAGAAAATTAAACATTAAAAGGTGGTAAAACATTTAAAAAGAAAAAACATTAAAGATTTAATCGAAAAATTAAACATTGGGAAAGAAAAGGAAATTTTTCAAACAAGCCGATAAAACATTTGAAAAAACAAACATTAAAAAGACAAAACATTTTGAAATCAAATCAGACATTAGAAAAGAACAAAAGGTGAGAAAATAGCAAAACTAAACATTTAAGAAGAATCGAACTAAAGACAAAACATTTGAAAAGACACCAGTTAAACTTTAGAAGATCAAATTAAACAGAAGAGACAATAAAACGATCAAAAAGAGCAAAAACAGAAAAAAGTCTTAAAGCGTTTTCTAGTCTGAAATGAAAACATCAAGTTGTTTCTTCAAACATTTCCTCTTTCTATGTTCTTGGTTTGATTGTGGACAGATTTACTAAGAACTCATTTCAGAAAACTGCTTTCCAGATAAAGTCTACTAGCAGTTGAAGGCATTTATCAAACTAATGTTATCTTCTGATCTTCACAAACTTTACTGTTCAGTGAAGAGAATCAAAGTTGGTTGAGGATTTCTAAAAAACCCACAGGTGAAGGTCTGAGAAGAACTCAGATGGATGGTCTAAATGTGAAATCAAGACTCATGGTCACAAGTTTTAAGGCTTCTGTTAACCATAAAGTTCAAACTAACAGAGAAGTACTGAGAAACTTTTAAGATTTCAGTCCTCAGACTGTCTGAAGGTTCAAACTAACAGAGAAGTACTCAAGAACCTTTAGGTTTTCAGTCCTCAGACTGTCGAAAGGTTCAGACTAACAGAGGACTACTGAGGAACTTTTAAAATTTCAGCCCTCAGACTGTGGAAAGGTTCAAACTAACAGAGAACTACTCAAGAACTTTACGGATTTCAGTCCTCAGACTGTCTGAAGGTTCAAACTAACAGAGAACTACTGAGGAACTTCGAAGATATCAGTCCTTGGACTGTGTGAAAGTTCAATCCAACAGAGAACTACTGTGGGACTTAGAAAATTTCAGCCCTCAGACTGTGTGAAAGCTCAGGTCCTGAGGACTCGGGAGGTGTGGAGGCTTTGGAAAGTCTTGGAACTGAAGGTTCAACCCTCCAGCAAGTCCAACCTCCTGAGAAAAACGGTCGAGTCGAGACTCGAGTTAAAAAAAAACTCGAAAACAACAAAAAATAGATGATAAATGCGCAAAAAAAAGAAGAATTAGTATCTGAGCGAGTAGCTCAGGAGGATAAGAAGTGGACTACCAAGTGGAAGGTCGCAGGTTCAAGACCCACCACCGGCACTTTTGTTTGTCTTTGCCAGGATTTTGAGAAAATTTAAGAAGTGTCTGGTCTTGAACCAGCGACCTGCTGCTCCATAGGCAAATCCTTAACTCACTGAGCTACAGATCAGATGAAAAGTAATAAATTCGTCGTCCCTTTGGCATCGTAGTTCCTCAAGTGACCACGTGGGCAGAGCCAAGGCGGAGTCTGGGTGGAGTCAGGGCGGAGAGTGGGCGGGGAGGTGGGTGGCGGCCTCCCCCCTCTACTCCCCCACCCCTCCCCGCCGCCCACCACACCTTCCCCCGCCCCACGAGTTCTTCGAGTCGCCACGAGTTCTTCGAGTCGCCACGGGTTTTCCCCAGTTTCTGGAGTTTCCACCAGGTCCGAGGCACAACAACTTGTCATGAACAAGTGTTGAAGTCGGCCAGGATGGACTGACTTTTTACAGCCACTGGAAGGAAGACCACTAGAAGAGCAGGTCTTTAACCACCATTCAGAAAATCCATGGAATTGGTCAACTTTTATCAACCTCCATCCACATGTTCAACTTCATATCTTTGAGAGTTTTAGCACCACAAACCTTTTGTATCACACTTTATTATCAATTATTAGGACTTTAATGGAATCCACCAGCAGATTTACTTTTTCCTTGACAAACTTTATTCTTGTCGTCGTGGGACTGCAGTATTTAAAACTCTTCCTTCTATTTGACCTCATGTTTATTAGTTTTAGTGGAGAAACTTATTTTAATTGCCCATTAGTCTCTTAAAAACCAAATAATAAATTTGATTAGTCAAGATGTTTAAATTTCTTAATTTGTCATATTTTAAATAGGAAAAAATATATAAAAATAAAGCGTCGAGACAATTTGACCTGTAACTGGCGTTATATCAATAAAATTGAATTAAACTGTATGTATCTTGTAATGTTGGAATAATTCAGCTATATATGTTGGAAAACACATTTTCTTTGTCCATTATTCTGTTGATTGTTTTCTCCACTAATTCTTTTCTTGTTTTGGTTTATAAAATGTCAAACCCAAATATATTCAGTTTGCTGTCATAAAAACCAAACAGATTTACATTCACGATGCAGGAATCAGGCAGTTTTTCACTTTTTATCTTAGTTTAGTCAGAAAGATAGTTGATAATGTGTGAATTGTTGCAGCTTGTGAGCAGTAAAAGGTTTTAATCTTTGGGGCCGAGTGTCAGAAAACATTTAGAAACCAACATCAACAAAACTTTCAACAAAGATTTGAACATCATTAAAGGGAAATCCAACTTTTGCATGACAATGTCTAATTAAAGGACATTTATTTCCAACGTAAATGTGTGATATTCATCCTCTGGAGCTTTCTCTTCACATCATCTTCCACCTGGACTGCTTTGGTCGGGAGCATGTGCAACAAACATTTGAAAAACTGCACTTTAACATCAATGAATGACACTGAAGTTTAATCTCTACATAAATGAGAATGAGTCTGGATGTGCTGCTCTGTCATTAACTCCTAAGTTTAGGGAAAGTTCAAACAAAAGAGGACAGTTCAGATACGACTTGAGAATGAGCTTATTTTGAACAAACATCTCAGACTTGCTGAGCTTCAGCACCTCTAGCAAGATATTTTAACAATAAGCAACTCAAGAGATCCAGAAGTTGGAGAGAGTTAGCTTTAGCTGAGCCAAAGAACATGGGGGACGCTAACCTAGCAAACATTTCAGACTTTTCTCTGTGAATTCTGAGAAATAATTTCCTATTTAATGACAGAGCTGCACATCTTAACTCAGTCTCATTAAAACAGACTCTAATTCAGTGTCATCCATCCATATTAAAGTGCACTTACCCAAAATGTTTGTTGCATGAGCTCCAACAAAACCTGTCCAGGTAGAAGGCCACTTTGACAACCAGGAAGTGGAAGATTCCAAGCAGATTTATAGAAGGGGGAACCGGACTGTACTAAGTGTGGTGGAGTATAGAGGGCTGTTTTGTGGGTTTTTAAGGCTGATAATGATTATTAGTGAGACATTTGGAGTAGATATTCATTTGCAATAAATGAAAGGATTTAAAACCTTGGAGTTAAACTTAGAAGAGCACAAACTCTAACAGAAAACTTTGTTGATACGTTTTGTTTTTGATGCAAAAAAAAAAAACACCATAGTATACTATGTTGAAAAAAAATGTAATTTTTCAACATGTTGTGAAAACATGCCATATGATGAAATAATGTAAAGGAGGCCGTGAAAAACACTCCAGAAAGGTTTTCTTTGGAAAAAAAATCATCATGAATTTTGGCGCAAAAAAACGCCATAGTATACTATGTCGAGAAAGAAAATGCGATTTTTCAACATGTTGTAAAAACGTGCCATATGATGAAATAATGTAAAGCAGGCTGTGAAAAACTCTCCAGAAAGGTTTTCTTTGAAAAAAAAATCATCATGAATTTTGGCGCAAAAAAAACACCATAGTATACTATGTTGAAAAAAAATGCGATTTTTCAACATGTTGTAAAAAAGTGCCATATGATGAAATAATGTAAAGCAGGCTGTGAAAAACACTCCAGAAAGGTTTTCTTTGAAAAAAAAATCATGAATTTTGGCGCAAAAAAACGCCACAGTATACTATGTCGAAAAAAAATGCGATTTTTCAACATGTTGTAAGAACATGCCATGTGATGAAATAATGTAAAGGAGGCCGTGAAAAACACTCCAGAAAGGTTTTTCTTGAAAAAAAAATTCATCATGAATTTTGGCGCAAGAACACGCCATAGTATACTATGTCAAAAAAAATGTCATTTTTCAACATGTAAAAACGTGCCATATGATAAAATAATGTAAAGGAGGCCGTGAAAAACACTCCAGAAAGGTTTTCCTTAAAAAAAAAAATTCATCATGAATTTTGGCGCAAAAAAATGCCAAAGTATACTATGTCGAGAAAGAAAATGCGATTTTTCAACATGTTGTAAAAACGTGCCATATGATGAAATAGTGTAAAGCAGGCTGTGAAAAACACTCCAGAAAGGTTTTCTTTGAAAAAAAATCATCATGAATTTTAGCGCAAAGAAACGCCTTACTATACTATGTCGAAAAAAAAATGTCGTTTTCAAACATGTTGTTAAAACGTGCCATATGATGAAATAATGTAAAGGAGGCCATGAAATACACTCCAGAAAGGTTTTCTTTGAAAAAAAAATCATCATGAATTTTGGCGCAAAAAAAACGCCTTACTATACTATGTCGAAAAAAATTGCCATTTTTCAAAGATGTTGTAAAAACGTGCCATATGATGAAATAGTGTAAAGCAGGCTGTGAAAAACACTCCAGAAAGGTTTTCTTTGAAAAAAAAAATCATCATGAATTTTAGCGCAAAAAAACGCCATAGTATACTATGTGGAAAAAAAAATGTCGTTTTCAAACATGTTGTAAAAACGTGCCATATGATGAAATAATGTAAAGGAGGCCGTGAAAAACACTCCAGAAAGGTTTTCCTTGAAAAAAAAATTCATCATGAATTTTGGCGCAAAAAAACGCCATACTATACTATGTCGAAAAAAAAATGCGATTTTTCAACATGTTGTAAGAACGTGCCATGTGATGAAATAATCTCAAGGAGGCCGTGAAAAACATTATGGTAAGGTTTTCTTTGAAAAAAAAAACATCATGAATTTTGGCGCAAGAACACGCCATAGTATACTATGTCGAAAAAAAATGCGACCTTTCAACATGTTGTAAAAACATGCCATATGATGAAATAATGTAAAGGAGGCTGTGAAAAACAGTCCAGAAAGGTTTTCTTTGAAAAAAAAAAAATCATCATGAATTTTGGCGCAAAATACACGCCATATACACTATGTCAAAAAAAAAATGCGATTTTTCAACATGTGAAAACGTGCCATATGATTAAATAATGTAAAGGAGGCCATGAAAAACATTTTTTGAGTGACATGTTATACTATGACGTTTTTTGTGCGACATGCTATCCTATGATGTTTTTTGGACCAAAGGCTATACAATGACTTTTTTGAGCAACATGCTATACTATGACGTTTTTAGAGCGATATACTATACTATGATGTTTCTTGGACGACATGCTATACTATGATGTTTGTTGGGCAACACGCTATACTATAGGCTTTTTTAATTGACATATTACTGTGATGTTTTGTTTTTTAGCAACATATAATAATTTGAACAGTTTTAAAAATTACTATACTTTTACTTGTGCAATGAAATATTCTTTTTAGGCAAAGGCCATGTTTGATTACATTTTGGCTATTAAATAAATGTTCATTAAAAACTAAAAAGCATTAAAAAATAATAACCAACTTAGGCATTTACTGAGTCACTAAAATAGTGTAGAGTCTACAGCCACATCAGCATTATTATAAGCATCCTCTGGTAAATTCACAGCCATATACTGTAGGAAATCTAGCTGATCTCATCATGATGTCTCCTTACCATATCGACTTCAGGAGATGATTAGATGATGATAAACTGTGACCTGCTGGTTGGGTTCTCTCTGTTCTCATATTTCCTCCATGTTTGTCTCCTGA